>NC_084560.2:32777920-32890420 GCF_033978685.3 Nerophis lumbriciformis
CGGAATTAGCAGCATTTCATTGTTATAGTTATTGAGTGTGTGTCCCCAGGGCTGGGTATGCTCATTGTTACCAAGCCTTGTAAATCTACCATAATCCTCCCAATGCGTGCGTGCATACTGTCCCACATCCTGTCATCATACATTTGGACACTTTTAACTTTCATACAATTGTTGAAAAAAAATAGTTACCGTATTTTTCAGAGTATAAGTCGCACCGGCCAAAAATGCATAATAAAGAAGGAAAAAAACATATATAAGTCGCACTGGAGTATAAGTCGCATTTTTGGGGGAAATATATTTGATAAAACCCAACACCAAGAATTGACATTTGAAAGGCAATTTAAAATAAACAAAGAATAGTGAACAACAGGCTGAATAAGTGTACGTTATATGAGGCATAAATAACCAACTGAGAACGTGCCTGGTATGTTAACGTAACATATTATGGTAAGAGTCATTCAAATAACTATAACATATAGAACATGCTATACGTTTACCAAACAATCTGTCACTCCTAATCGCTAAATCCCAGCAAATTAACTTTCTTTCTGTTTATTCTTAGCTTTGTTTACTCTAATTTTGTATGCATTCTGTACTGCATGGTTAAATTTGATCAAAAGACTAGAGGCTTGTGATATTTACCAACGAGCCAAATCAACTGACTGGCTCATTAACATGAACAATGAAATTGGGACATTGTAGAGATTTTTGTTTTGTTTTTAGCGTGATAACGGACAACAAAAATACATTTACATCCCGCTGCAGAAACCAAAAAATGCTTTCATGTCTCCAAAACATGCAAAAAAAGTCGCTAGGTTTGTAGCTAGACCACTCATGATACTTCAAATACAGAAAATGCCCTCTTGTTGACAGCCACAGCTGTTAATACCAATCTTGTTTGACCCGTCACCAACTACTTATTTGTTTTTGTAGACCACACACTTAGACTCCATTTCCACTTGGGCAGAAAGTATATGCTGATTCCTTATAGCGCGTATCGCTCACTGCATGCTAACATTTCACCCTCGCCCACTCGTCCACGGGAGATGGTTGGTGAGGGAAAGAGAGCGATAAGACGGAGGAGAGAGAGGTGAGGACAAGAAGAGGCGGTCGGGCCGCGTGGTCTTTGTTGTTCAGAAACAGAGGCAAACAAGCATGGCCGCTTCACGGGAAGAAAAACCATCATCCATCAAAATCTTTCCTCACCCATAACAAACACACACATGCTGTACACTACTGTGCTGCTCTTGGAATATGTATTTGTTCCATTTATTGGGTAGACAATTTACCAACAATATTATTGTTAATATTAAATAATAATAGTGATAATTTAATTATGGTCTATTTAACAGACTAATTACTATTCACCAATTATTAATAATAAATTAACAAAATGATAACAAATTTGCAGGCATTATAAAAATAATGATTATTTATGAGTACAGACTATATATATATATATATATATATATATATATATATATATATATATATATGTATAATTATAATATTAATAATAGACTGTACTACTAAATTAGTAGTACACTCTATTATTACTATTATTATATGATATAGTATTAGTCAATTTATTAGGCTATTGACTAGGGGTGCATAAAAAAAATCCATTCACATCCGAATTATTAGTATTTTTCTTTCCGATTCCAAATCGATTCATAATTGTATAAAATTGATTTTAAAAAAAACATTTTTTTTATAAAAAGCTATGAAAAAGTTTTTTAACAATCATTTGTAAAAAAATATATATACCAAAATGAGATTTTCTAACCTGTTACCTGCTTCAAAAAAGTTATAAATAAATATTATACAAAATAATTATAATAAACAATAAAGATTCATGCGAGAATTGGTTGGAATCAAGAATCGCCTTCAATCGATTCTGAATTGAATTGTCAACCCAAAAATTGGAATCGAATCAAATCTTGGGGTGCCCAAAGATTCACACTCCAACTATTTACTATTTACCAATAATCTGGATTAAATATGATGTACTCCTGTTAAATATTAATAAAATATAAAAATAATATCATTTATTATCAATATTGTGTGTGTATATATATATATATATATATATATATATATATATATATATATATATATATACATACACACAATGAGATATAACTGATATTAATAATAAAAGATGTATTATCATTATTACCATTACTATTATTATTTTTATTATCGTATGATAATTGTATTATCATTCTATTTAAGAGGCTATTTACTAAAAATCTTTCTTTAAGTGTTCTGCACTCCTGTTTCCATGCCAGTGTTGCATTGAGCAGAATAATGCTGTCAACTTCAAATTCTCTCAACAGCGCCCCTGCTGGCTGTGGCTAAGCAGTGCGAAAACCTACAGCGCAGGTCCTTTAAACATCAACTGCACATAGGCAGCGTGTTGTGATGCCGAGTTCTTGGTCATTTGAGTGCAATATAACGTATTCTATTCTAATATACAAGGCAGCGTAATAAAATCAAGAACTATCTATTTGCAGACATCCGCATCCATACCGGGAAATACTGCTCTCTAAGGCACCCACTTCATATTTAAGTATTTGCAGTGTGTGTGCGTGTGCGTGTGTGTGTGTGTGTGTGTGTGTGTGCATCCTCTCGGGAGTGCGGTAGGTGTTGCGGAAATACATATTTTATCCCAGAATCTAATTGCTTTTAGTGGCCTGGAGCGACCTACCTAGACAATCGGCAACAATGCTCTAATGGCTACACTGCTCGGTGTGCTCGCACACTTTTACAAACAGTCGTGACATAATGAGCGTGAGGACTCGCCGTTGACGTCCCCAAAAAATAAAGCGTCTTACGGCTTCAAAAGAGCCATGTAAATAATACAAGGCATTTGCACTTTTTGAAATGTGCTACGCAATAAACTGCAGCTGTGTAAAAAAAAATGTTTTAAAAGGCCATGCATATATACAGTATATGTGCAGTAGTTAAAGTTAAAGTTAAAGTACCAATGATTGGCACACACAAAAGTGTGCCGGTAACAAAATGTAAAGGGGGCCACAAAAAAATGGCATTTTGTGTCCTACTACGGTGTGTAGTGAAGCATTTATAGCTTTTCCTCGTCCTGCAGGGATGATACTTGTGAGAAACTTACTTTATTTATCGCCATGGAGGCGAGGATTAGTGAATTAGACCAGGGGTGTCAAACTCATTTTAGATAGGGGGGCCACATGGAGAAAAATCTACTCCCAAGTGGGCCGGAATGGTAAAATCACGGCACGATAACTTAATAATAAAGACAACTTCAGATTGTTTTCTTTGTTTAGAAATAGAACAAGCGCATTGTGAAAATGTACAAATCATAAAGTTGTTAGGTTTTTTTTACACTTACATGTTGCAGTTAATAGTATTTACTATTAATTCACATATATTCACTATTATGTTAGATCCACTATGGACTGGGACTCTCACAATAGTATGCTAGATCCACTCGACGTCCATTGCACTGGTCGCCCTATATACATATATATACACATATACATTTATATATATATATATATATATATATATATATATATATATATGTATATATATATATATATATATATATATATATATATATATATATATGTATATATATATATATATATATATATGTATATGTATATATTGATTGATATTCTATTTTTATTCTTCGTTATTTATACTTTCTGAATAAATTAGTGGCTGGGGGGAGGAAAGTATGGGCTTTCCTGCTTAAGCTGCTGCCCCCGCAACACGACCTCGGATAAGCGGAAGAAGATGGATGGATGGATGGATGGAGCGAGACTTCCTGTGTCGTGCCGTCTCCTTCCCTTTTGTTGTACATAACAAATACTAAGGAAATACAAGTTAGGAGGGTAAAAGTTAACCACAGAATAAGAAAATAAAGATGCATAATCCAAACAACAATTATTATTGACTCTTCCTGCTCTGCAGTGTTGCTGTTCAAAGAACATGACCTTTCAAAAATAATGTTTGAACACGGGTCACGCTGTTCATTAGCCTGTTTTTTTTCCTTTTCTATATGCACTTTTTACTCTGCTGGCAGTAGCAAAGACACTCATAGACACAAAGATCCAACGCCGGCGTGCTGATTAATGAGATTCTCTTATTAAAAGTGAGCGTCGGAGCTTTTGTCTATGTGACCTTTTGCGCTTCAAAGAGCCTTGTTCCGAACGCTATCGTGTGAGTGCCAACAACGCTGGGTATTGATTCTGTGCTCCATGCAAGTCCGACTGTGTTCATTTAAAAAATGAAATAAGAGGCCATCATGGTATAACAATGGTTAGCTAGTGTTGTTACGTTCCGTCTCTATGCTACACCGGAGGAAACCTAGAAATGGCCGCGCTGATGAAACCGTCCTGTTGAGTATTCAGTAGGATTGTGTACAAAAAGTCTTATTATGCACAGCAGTAGAAAAGAAGTGTATCCTGACTGTCAAAAAGAACATTAATTACTCCATCATACACATTTAATGCAAATTTATTCAAAAGTTTTTAAGATTTTCTCCTAACATAAGGAGATTTTTTTGTACCCCTTTTTCTGATGCAGTGGTTATTAAATGTGTTTCACCCTCAATTGGCTCTCCAAGTACCGCCATAATGACCAACATTAAAATACAGTAGCGTACTAGTCCTAAGTATTCATTCAAAACAAGAAAGGGGTTTTATTTAACAAGCATGTTTAATATTTTTGGCCACTACACACAGTTTGAACAGTAACTCTGTGTTTGATTATAGGAAAATAAAACACTGTACTTTAATCGAGTGATTATTTTGGCGTAGCCCTAGATCGGGGGTCAGCAACCCGCGGCTCGAGAGCCGCATAGCGGCGCCCTAGTGGCTCCCCGGACCTCTTTCAAAGATGTGTGAAAATGGAAAAAAATGAAGAAAAAAAAATGTTTTAGTATAGTTCCTGTAGGACAGGGGTCGGCAACCCGCGGCTCCGGAGCCGCATGCGGCTCTTTGATCACTCTGATGCGGCTCAGCTGCTTACTTGCTGAACCCCCCAATTTTCCCGTGAGACTTCCGGATTTCAATGCCTCTCGCAGAAAACTCCCAGGATTAATTTTCACCCTTACAGCTATAATAAGGGCGTGCCGTGATAGTACAACATTTGGCGCCCTCTACAGCCTGTATTAACACGTGCCAGCCCAACACTTGTTACACAAAATAAATTTTCTGCTTGCACACGTACGCGGCAGCAAGGCATACTTGGTCAACAGCCACACAAGTTACACTGACGGTGACCATATAAAACAACTTTAACACTCTTACTAATAATGCGCCACACTTTGAACCAAAACCAAACAAGAATGACAAACACATTTCGGGAGAACATCTGCACCTTAACACAACATAAACACAACAGAACAAACACCCAGAATCCCATGCAGCCCTGACTCTTCCGGCTACATTATACACCCCTGCTACCACCAAACCCCGCCCCCACCCCAAGCTTGCTCCCTCACACATCAACCCCCCCCCCCCCCCCCCCCTCTCTGTGCGTCGGTTGAAAAAAAAACAACTTTGTATGCAGTGTTATTTCATTTAAAATTTCAAAAATGTTTGCGGCTCCCATTGTTTTCTATAATTTGTGAAACTGGTCAAAATGGCTCTTTGACTGGTAAAGGTTGCCGACCCCTGCTGTAGGAGAACAAACATGACACAAACCCTCCTAATTGTTAGAAATCCCACTGTTTATGTTATACATGCTTCACTGATGACAGTATTTGGCAAGCACCGTTTTGTCCTACTAATTTCAGCGATCCTTGAACTCACCGTAGTTTGTTTACATGCACAACTTTCTCCGACGCTGCCACAGAAAGACGCGTTTTGTGCCACTCCTTCTTTGTCTCATTTTGTCCACCAAACTTTTTATGCTGTGCGTGAATGCACAAAAGGTGAGCTTTGCTGATCTTATTGATTTGCTGGAGTGCTTATCAGGCATATTTGGTCACTGCGTGACTGCAAGCCAATCGATGCTAACATGCTATTTAGGCTAGCTGTATGTACATATTATACATTATACCTAATTTGTAGGTATGTTTGAGCTCATTTAATTTCCTTTACTTATATCCTCTTTGTATTTAGTTTATATTTGCATGTCTCATGACACGTTATCTGTATGTAATATCGGCTGCATTTCTCATAGTTGTTTGTGTGCCATGTTGTTCCAGACCACAGCAAACGTTACCCAGCTTGCAAAGATTGTAATAAATCCATTAGAAGAAGACAGCCTGCCGACACACACATCTATACCTTTGGCCATTCTGAGCCAGTAATTTCCAGAAGTTATCTCACCCTGTGAGAAGCCTTCATTTTACTAATGATTTGCAATGTTGCAAAAATGTGTAGAATAAAAATTAAAAATACAACATTTCTGTCAACAAAGATTTGCGTTAGCCTTTGATAGTAGGCTAATATAGCTAATATAGACACCTACTCAGTGGCCTAGTGGTTAGAGTGTCCGCCCTGAGATCGGTAGGTTGTGAGTTCATACCCCGGCCGAGTCATACCAAAGACTATAAAAATGGGACCCATTACCTCCCTGCTTGGCACTCAGCATCAAGGGTTGGAATTGGGGGTTAAATCACCAAAAATGATTCCCGGGTGCGGCCACCGCTGCTGCCCACTGCTCCCCTCACCTCCCACGGGGTGATCAAGGGTGATGGGTCAAATGCAGAGAATAATTTCGCCACACCTAGTGTGTGTGTGACAATCATTGGTACTTTAACTTTAACTTTATATCACGTGTTGCCTTCATTGTAACACTTATATAGGACTTTTTAAGTCATTTTAAAAGTAGGCTAATATAAGTAATATACACACATCATGTGTTGCCTTCATTATAACACTTATATAAGGCTTTTAATTTTTTTGCAGCTCCAGACAGATTTTTATTTTTGGTCCAATATGGCTTTTTCAACATTTTGGGTTGCCGACCCCTGCACTGGATGGACTAGACGTGGTACGCCTACCACAGTTTGCCAATTGCACTTCTGATCATATACTTCAAGTGCCTTTTTTTAGGACGAGTTCAGTGAGTGCACTGCAGAGTGTGCTGAGGGAATAAAAGGAGGAGCACACAGTGAACAATTTCATATGAATAAATATGTCAGGGTGGATACAAAAATTCAAATATGAGGAGAGTAAGAATAATCCTGTTAAAGATCAGACAGCGGACTTCCCTCCTCCATTCCCACTCGTGTCTCTCAGATTTATAATAATTCCTAACCGGGCTTTTCCTTCTTTCCCTTCTAGGCGAGCAGCTTCACGTGCAACATTCCCCCTCGTCCCCGTCTTTGGATGCATCCCCCTCCCCCGGCGGCCTTCCCATCTTTGCTGATGTTGATGGCCAGCCGTATCCTCAATCTCGCCCCGTGACTCCTCCGCGCCGCAGAACTAAATGGAGATTAATGGAGGGAGGGAGACGCGTCCGTCATGCAGACAGTCCTGTATGACCTCCTCCGCCTCCTTCATGGAACTGCAGCCATTCAAAGCAAACCTTGCTCAGCGTTCCACTTCCATTTGCAAACACATGCATCCCCTCCTTTTCGGAACACGGCGCTCACTCTCTTGCCATCTCTGCGGGGTATTCACAGCAGCCCCACCGCCCTCCCCTCCTCAGACTAAATCCTGACAAGTGACGGCCGCTCGCTGCTCACACGCCACTCAAACCACATGACACTGACTGGCTTCCTCTCTCCCAGCACAGCACCAGGCGGGCCTTCACACCCTTGCTGTAGAGGTCAAGAAGCTTTGGATGATCTCGTATCCAAAACTGACCAGGATGTAATATGCCCATGTATGGACATGACTTTTTTTTTTAATGATGGTGGATGTCGTAGCACATCAAATGTTGAACAAATGAAGGTAAACAAAGGAACATGATCCTCTACATCAGTGTTTTTCAACCACTGTGCCGCGGCACAATGTGCCGTGAGATATTGTCTGCTGTGCCGTGGGAAATTATGCAACTTCACCTAATTGGTCCAAAAAATATTTTTTGCAAATCAATAATTCTAGTGTCTGTGCTGTGTAGAGCTTAGCAGGGTAACCATGTAGTACTCCATTGCAGTAGGTGGCAGCAGGTAGTTCATTGCTTTGTAGAAGTCGGAACGCGTCGAGGATGGTTTGTCGTGACCCCAGTATGCAGAGCACAGCGGGAGACGGCATGCAGGTAAAAAGATATGTAACGCTTAAAACATACTTGCCAACCCTCCCGGATTTTCCGGGAGACTCCCGAAATTCAGTGCCTCTCCCGAAAACCTCACGGAGTGACGTGTCGACAGCCTGTTTTCACATCCGCTTTCCCACAATATAAACAGTGTGCCTGCCCAATCACGTTATAACTGTAGAATGATCGAGGGCGATATTCTTGGTTTCTTATGTGGGTTTATTGCTAGGCAGTTTCATTAACGTCCTCCCAGGCGGTAACAACGCACAACAACAGCAGTCACGTTTTCGTCTACCGTAAAGCAGTTCATTGTGACACTCTTAAACAGGACAATACTGCCATCTACTGTACATGCATATGTGACAATAACATCTACGGCTTTTAGAGAGTGCAGTGCACAACTGCGCACACAACAAGGAGACGAAGCAGAATGCATCATCAGAGTTCAGCATGGTTAGAAAAATAGTGACAGAGAATAGAACAAGGATGGACAATTCAACCCTTAACTCAACAATGAGTAGATGAGTGTTATGTGTGTGTATTTGTGTAAATAAATTAACACTGAAATTCAAGTATTTCTCTTATATATATATATATATATATATATATATATATATATATATATATATATATATATAAAATAAAATAAATATACATATATATATATATATATAGCTAGAATTCACTGAAAGTCAAGTATTTCTTTTATATATATATATATATATATATATATATATATACATACACGAAATACTTGACTTGGGGAATTCTAGCTGTAAATATACTCCTCCCCTCTTAACCACGCCCCTAACCAAGCCCCCAACCACGCCCCCCAACCCCACCTCCCGAAATCGGAGGTCTCAAGGTTGGCAAGTATGGCTTAAACCAAAAATGAACAAAAGGCAAGTCCTGCTAGGAAAAGGCACTGAAGCATAGGGATGGCTACGCAAAACAAAAGTAAAACTGAACTGGCGACAAAGTAAACAAAAACAGAATGCTGGTCGACAGCAAAAACTTACAGAGTGTGGAGCATGACAGTTAACAATGTCCCCACAAAGAAGGATGGTGTCATGATCCGTAGCCCGGATCATGTTTTTGTTATTTTCTGTTAGTTTTGGACTCCCTTAGTTCCTGTTGTGGTGCACCCTTGTGTTTGTTTAGTTACCTTTGCTACTTATTATTTTCACCTGCCTCTGATTGGTGTTCGGGACGCTCACCTGTTCCCCGAACACTAATCAGAGGCATTATTTAAACCTGTCTTTGCCGGTCAGTCGGCCTGGCTTCTTTGTTTGCTACACGCAACCTGCTATGTGAGTATTCCTTGTCTTCTAGTCTATGCTAAGTGGTAGCCTTAGCTTCCAGTGCGATCGGCACGCTGTTGCTTCGGCTAGTTTTCGGTTTTTGGTACTTCCTTGAGTTTCGAAGAATAAATCATGTTCCTACCTGCACGTCCTGTCCGGAGTGGTCCGTTTGCATCCCGGGGGAACGAACCCCGCAGCAAGCTGCGACCCCCCGCACGTAACAGATGGTGTATGCACAACTGAAATAGTCTTGATTGCAAAAACAAAGCAGGTGCGGGCAATAGCACTCAAAGGAAGGCGCGAAGCTGCTACAGGAGAACACCAACAAAACAGGAAGAGTCACCAAAATAACAGCGCAAGACAGGAACTAAAGCACTACAAACAGGAAACAACAACAAACTCCAAATAAGGCACGACATCCTGGTGGAGTTTCATTTTTTAACCTTTTCTGATGATTATGTGCCTCCGTATTCTTTTATGAAAAAAAATTGCCTTGGCTCAAAAAAGGTTGAAAAACACTGCTCTACATCAGGGGTCCCCAAATGAATACGGCCCGCCAGCGTCCAAAATCCGGCCCGCGGGAAGTCTCAAGTTTTCTTTTTGTATTTGTCCGACCGCTTCTATGTTAGCTACCTCTCTTTGTTTACGATGTCTATTTTCTGCAGCATCTACTCTCTATTTTATGCTGCCCTTTTTTTTTATTGCTGCAGCTGTTACATATACTGTAATACTGTACATCAGGGGTGTCCAACTCATTTTAGCTCAGGGGCCGCATGGAGGGAAATCTGCACACTATTAAAATCATTGCATTAAAACAAAAAAAAATGAAGACAACTTCAGATTGTTTTCTTTGTCTTACTTTGGCCAAAAATAGAACAAACCCATTCTGAAAATATTACAATAAAAGTATAAAAAAAAATACCCGGCAGCGGTAAAGTTTAGATCAGTGGTCCCCAAACTACGGCCCTCGGGAAGTCTCATGTTTTTCTGTCCTTTCTAATCTATTTTCTACTGCTTGTTACTCTCGGGCTCTCCTAGCCGCTCAGACAAGTCATATTGTCTAAAAATGCATTTTCCAAGGAGATAACGTGACATCATCGTACTCGTGCCGCAAATATGTTGTCTTTGTAGCATATTCAACTGAATATGGGTTGAAAATTATTTGCAAATCATTGTATTCCGTTTAGGGCAGCACGGTGGAAGAGGGGTTAGTGCGTCTGCCTCACAAAAAACGAAGGTCCTGAGTAGTCGTGAGTTCAATCCCGGCCTCGGGATCTTTCTGTGTGGAGTTTGCATGTTCTCCCCGTGACTGCGTGGGTTCCCTCCGGGTACTCCGGCTTCCTCCCACCTCCAAAGACATGCACCTGGGGATAGGTTGATTGGCAACACTAAATTGGCCTTAGTGTGTGAATGTGAGTGTGAATGTTGTCTGTCTATCTGTGTTGGCCCTGCGATGAGGTGGCGACTTGTCCAGGGTGTACCCCGCCTTCCGCCCGATTGTAGCTGAGATAGGCTCCAGCGCCCCCCGCGACCCCGAAGGGAATAAGCGGTAGAAAATGGATGGATGGATGTATTCCGTTTATATTTACATCTAACACAATTTCTCAAATCATATGGTAACTGGGTTTGTACATACATACATACATACATACATACATACATACATACATACATACATACATACATATATACATACAGATAGATACAACTGCGAACAACACCAGTCAAAAGTCCTCTTGGTGACTGGAGCACTGTTTTTAAGGATCTACTGCAAAATGCCGGTCAAAGATCCTCTATGTGACAGCAGCAACTGGTTTTCAGAGCAACTGCAAACAACACCAGTCAAAGATCTTCTTAGTGACTGGAGCACTCTGACGTTTTTAAGGATCTACTGCAAAATGCCGGTCAAAGATCATCTATGTGACAGGAGAGCGCTTCTTATCAAAGATATTCTATATGACAACAGCAGTTTTTTATGGTCTTCTGCAAAAATGCAACCTTTGAAAATAAATAAAACATGAAAGATACTTGATGTAACATGAGTGATCTGATGATTTAATGATCTACTGCATTAATGCCAATCAGAGATCTTCTAATTGATAACGGCGTTTTGCTGTTTTTGAGGATCTACAGAAAAAATGTGAGTCAAATATATTATATTTGAGTCAAATATATCATATTTGACAGCAATGCTCTGCTGTTTTGGAGGATCTACTGCAAAAATGCCAGTCAAAGATCATGTATGTGACAGGAGATCGCTCCTGTTTTAAATACCTATGGAGCCAATGCTATATCCTTGATCTGACAGGAATGTGCTGCCTTTTTTTGAAAAGCTACTGCAAAAACAGGAGTCAAAGATATTCTATTTGACAGCAGCACTCTTGTTTTTCAGGATCTTCTGCAAAAATGCAACAAAAAAAAACCTCATGAAAGATACTTAATACCTAACATGTGTGATCTGCTGTTCATAAAGAAGAACTTCAATTATGCCAGTCAGAGATCTTCTATTTAACAACAGCGCTTTGTTGTTTTTGAGGATCGTCTGCAAAAATGAATATATACTGTATATGTGACATTAATGGTTAGTTGTTTGTAAAAAAAAAACGACTGCAAAAACCCCAGTCAGATGAGATTCTCAATATGACAGAAACATGTTTTTAAGGGCAGGCTGCAAAAATGGTAGTCAAAGATCCTCTATATAACAGGAGCTTTCTGCTATTTTCAGGGACATATGGCACACATTTAGTCTAAAAAGTCTCTCTGTAACAGGAGTGCTCTATTGTTTTTACAGTGATGTATGGGCACACCCTTTCAATGATGCTGGCTGTCATGGTGCACAAAGGGTTAAACCAGGGGTCGGCAACCCAAATTGTTAAAAGAGCCATATTGGACCAAAAATACAAAAAACTAATCTGTCTGGAGCCGCAAAAAATTAAACGCCTTCTATAAGTGTTATAATGAAGGCAACACAGGATGTAAGTGTCTATATTAGCTATATTAGCCTACTATCAAAGGCTGACACATATCTTCGTTGACAGAAATGCTGTATTTTAATTTTTATTCTACACAATAGAAACCATTAGTTAATTTAGAGGCTACTCAGAGGGTGAGATCACTCCTGGAAATTACTGGTTCAGAATGGCCAAAGATATAGATGTGTGTGTCCAAGTTTAAGGAAGCGGCAGGCTGTCTTCTTCTAATGGATTTATTACAATCTTTGCAAGCTGGGTAACGTTTGCTGTGGTCTGGAACAACATGGCACACAAACAACTATCAAAATGCAGCCAATATTACATACAGATAATGTGTCATGAGACATGCAAATATAAATTAAATACACAGAGGACATAAGTAAAGGAAATTAAATGAGCTCAAATATAGCTACAAACGAGGCATAATGATGCAATATGTACATACAGCTAGCCTAAATAGCATGTTCGCATCGATTAGCTTGCAGTCATGCAGTGACCAAATATACCTGATTATTTTTTTATTTTATTTTTTATGTGCCTGATTAGCACTGCGGCAAACCAATAAAATCAGCAAAGCTCACCTTTTGTGCATTCACGCACAGCATACAATGTTTGGTGGACAAAATGAGACAAAGGAGTGGCATAAAATTTGTCTTTCTGTGGCAGCATCGGAGAAAGTTGTACATGTAAACAAACTACGATGAGTTCAAGGATCGCTGAAATTAGTAGGACAAAACGGTGCTTGCCAAATACTCTCATCAGTGAAGCATGTGTAACATAAACAGTGGGATTTCTAACAATTAGGAAGGTTTGTGTCATGTTTGTTCTTCTACAGGAAATATATTTAAACAAAAAAATATATATTTTACTATGAGAATTTTTTTTTTTTCTTGCTTTTTCCATTTTCACACATCTCTGAAAGAGGTCCAGGGAGCCACTAGGGCGTCACTAAAGAGCCGCATAGAGCCGCGGGTTGCTGACCACCGGGTTAAACAAATGCACATATAGTTTAAGTCCATTACCAGACGGCTAATAATAAATATGGTAGTGTTTTTCATACCTGCAATTGTTCTCTAGCTAATTTCACTTGATCAAACCTTTACCAACATTGCACACTACATAATAGATAAAGTATGTATGATTAGTGCTGATATCGTAATTGATAAATATTGCTATCGGCCAATACTGAAGGCTCCTATATCGGTATCAGAAGGGAAAAAGTTGTATCAGGACACCGAAAGATATATTTATTATAATAAATGTTCAAAGCTAGTTTTGTGAGGTGAACTTCCATTTATGTTGTCAAAAGTCGAAAACCTTTAGTCAGATGAAAAAATGGTACGTCTTATTATTTGCTCTTGTACTTTGTCAAAAACAAAGCGAGCAGTGCTGTAATATTTCTGCTGGCACATTATACCAAAGAAACGCAGTATTTCACCGTCATTTTAAAGACGTTAGCGGTAGGAGGTTGAGGTTAGGGAATATTTTTTCATAACATCCATCCATCCACACGTCCATTTTCTTCCACTTATCCCCGTCTGGGTCGCGGGGGCACAAATGCACAGACCCCCTTCGCTACCTCCTTCAATCCAGATCCATGCTGTGCTGCAAATGCTACATTACGCTATAAACACCTTATATGTGGAATCATTTCTCAGGTTAGGGATGAAAGGTTGGTGTTAGGGCGTCCTGTTTTTTTTCTCTTTATTTCATAAAATAATCATCGGTATCATTCAGTTGTTTATTTTCTTGCACTTATCTTAGTCAGGGGTTGGTCCAACACTGCGGTGTTACTGTACTTTCCCGGCTATAGAGCGTATTGGTATTTAGGCTGCACCCACCAAATTTTGGAAGAAAATAATATTTGTACATATATTAGCTGCACCGGATTACAAGCCACAGATACAGTTTCTCATTTCTACAACTCTTATTTTTTTGTGATAGAGTGATAGGAGCACATACTTGTTTGTCACAAAAAACATTCATGAAGTTTGGTTCTTATGGGTCTACTGAAAATGTGAGCAAATCTGCTGGGTCAAAAGTATACATACAGCAATGTTAATATTTGCTCACATGTATTGTGGCCAAACAGTTCAATTTCTGTTTCATCTGACATGGACAAAGATAAGACCTTCTGGAGGAAAGTTCTGTGGTCAGATGAAACAAAAATGTAGCTGTTTGGCCACAATACCCAGCAATATGTTTGGAGGAGAAAAGGTGAGGCCTTTAATCCCAGGAACACCACACCTACCGCCAAGCATGGTGGTGGTAGTATTATGCTCTGGGCTTGATTTGCTGCCTATGGAACTGGTGCTTTACAGAGAGTAAATGGGACAATGAAAAAGGAATTCTTCAGGACAACCTAAAATCATCAGCCCCGAGGTTGGGTCTTGGGTGCAGTTGGGTGTTCCAACAGGACAATGACCCCAAATACACGTCAAAAGTGGTAAAGAAATGGCTAAATCAAGCTAGAATTAACATTTTAAAATAGCCTTCCCAAAGTCCTGACTTAAATGTGTGGACAATGCTGAAGAAACAAGTCCATGTCAGAAAACCAACAAATTTAGCTGAACTGCACCAATTTTGTCAAGAGGAGTGGTCAAAAATTCAACCAGAAGCTTGTGGATGGCTACCAAAAGCGCCTTATTGCAGTGAAACTTGCCAAGGGACATGTAACCAAATATTAACATTGCTGTATGTATACTTTTGACCCAGCAGATTTGCTCACATTTTCAGTAGACCCATAATAAATTCATAAAAGAACCAAACTTGTTTTGTGACCAACAAGTATCTGCTCCAATCACTCTATCACAAAAACAAAAGTGTTGTAGATATTATTGGAAACTCAAGACAGCCATGACATTACGTTCTTTACAAGTAAGTGTATGTAAACGTTTTTATCATGACTGTATTTACCGGAATGGAAGATTTTGGATATGTTTATGTACATACCTTAATTGTTTCCCAACAGTGCCTTTAATACGGCAGTAAAACGGCTAATCAAACAAAACAGAAGTCATCGCCAAGGAGCAATCAGCTGAACAGACACAATAACTCCACGGTGACATTTTATTGAATTTATGAAACTGAAACAATACGAAAATAATGCCATTGTAAGTCAATACTACTAACACAGACACTTTTTAGCGTATTCACTAACACAAATACATTACTATAGTACATACAAATATGCACAAAAACACTCCCACTGACGTCACACATGGGATGGTTTACTAAGTATGAATTGTTTTAGTTACATTGTCAAACTTACAAACGTTGCATGGAGTGATGAATGAAGAATCGTGCTATAGACCAATACTAGACAAAACGGAATATACTTTTGGTTCAAGGCAGCAAACAGACATAATCAACCCGCAGCTTCTGCGGTAGACAAACTCGTCCAAAAAAATGACAAACAATAACAAAACACCACATCAGTGCCTCTGCTTGTGTTTAAAGCAGCACTAAGTAACTTTTCAAACTTCATAAAATATTTTCATCACTTTTGGGATGATACATGGACTGACTTGCTTTACGACATACGTCACTACACCTTTCTCTATTTGTTAAAAAGACGGAAGTCGATGCCAACGCCTGCGTGCCGCCAGAAAACTAAAAGAAGAAGAAGAATGCCTACGTGCAATGAGTGCTATCATGGAAGAAGCTCCGAAACAACCAAAGAAACGAAAAGTTTTCTCTGAGGAGACACAATAAACAAAAAGGCAGGCTACTCGGATAAAAAAATCAAGATGGGCCCGGCTTTCACTCGCTGGCGTGAGCTCCAAAAATGAGGAGGGATTTTCAGGCCGATGCTGCCTTGGCTCTGTTCCTGCTAAACTAGTAAGTGACTTGATAATGCTAATGTTAGCAAAAAATGACGACCAGCTTGATATTTCGCAGTTTTGCACTGACACAACCAGCCATGCGACAAACTCAAAAATACTGTATAAAGAAAAAAACAATGTAATGACTGCAAACCGCAAATATAAAGTTTGACTAAATATGTAGGTTCCAACTCTGGAAAGATCAGTAACACTGAATTATTGTGGTATTAGTGTGTCAGTTTGACGCTATATGCGCTAATCTTCACAGGAACTGTGGTCTTCCTTCTGGCAAAACACTACCGCTTTGGTCCACTGGCGGCGCCAACATCAACCAAAACCGAAAGTTTTTAAGTGGGGCTTTAATTAAAAGTATTGAACACAAAACATTATGGCTGTTAGCCAAGAAAAATCCATAAATTATCCAAAACATAGTATAAGCCGCAGGGTTCAAAGTCGAGATGTCGATAAATGCTTTAAAATGCAATATCGGAAATTATCGGTATCAAAATTATCGGTATCGGTTTCAAAAAGTAAAATGTATGACTTTTTAAAACGCCCCTGTGTACACGGACGTAGGGAGAAGTACAGAGCGTCAATAAACCTTAAAGACGCTGCCTTTACGTGCCAGCTCGGTCACATGATATCTACGGCTTTTCACACACACAAGTGAATGCCCTGCATACTTGATCAACAGCCATACAGGTCAGACTGAGGGTGGCCGTATAAACAATTTTAACACTGTTACAAATATGCGCCACACTGTGAACCCACACCAAACAAGAATGACAAACACATTTCGGGAGAACATCCGCACCGTAACACAACATAAACACAACAGAACAAATACCCAGAACCCCTTGCAGCACTAACTCTTCCGAGACGCTACAATATACACCCCGCCCACCTCAACCTCCTCATGCTCTCTCAGGGAGAGCATGTCCCAAATTCCAAGCTGCTGTTTTGAGGCATGTTAAAAAAAATAATGCATTTTGTGACTTCAATAATAAATATGGCAGTGCCATGTTGGCATTTTTTTCCATAACTTGAGTTGATTTATTTTGGAAAACCTTGTTACATTGTTTAATGTAGTGTTTTTCAACCACTGTGCCGCGCAACACTCGTGTGCTGTGAGATACAGTCTGGTGTGCCGTGGGAGATGATCTAATTACACATATTTGGGTTAAAAACATTTTTTGCAAACCAGTAATTATAGTCTGCAAATGATGTGTTGTTGTTGAGTGTCGGTGCTGTCCAGAGCTCGGCAGAGTAACCGTGTAATACTCTTCCATATCAGGAGGTGGCAGCCGGTAGCTAATTGCTTTGTAAAGGCAGGTAAAAAGGTGTCTTATGCTTAAACCAAAAATAAACAAAAGGTGAGTGCCGCTAAGAAAAGACATTGAAGCTTAGGGAAGGCTATGCAGAACGAAAGTAAAACTGAACTGGCTACAAAGTAAACAAAAACAGAATGCTGGACGACAGCAAAGACGGCGTCCACAATGTACATCCGAACATGACATGACAATCAACAATGTCCCCACAAAGAAGGATAAAAACAGCTGAAATATTCTTGATTGCTAAAACAAAGTAGATGCGGGAAATATAAGACATGAAACTGCTACAGGAAAATACCAAAAAAAAGAGAAAAATAGGAGCGCAAGACAAGAACTAAAACACTACACACAGGAAAACAGCAAAAAACTCCAAATAAGTCAGGGGGTGATGTGACAGGTCGTGACAGTACACCTACTTTGAGACAAGAGCTATATTGATGCATGCTTGGTTATGGTTTAAATTCATATCCAACAATTGCGACAACGACTTTTTACTCTCAACTGAGTTTATGATTTCTGCTGGTGGTGTGCCTCCGGATTTTTTCAACGCAAAAAATGTGCCTTGGCTCAAAAAAGGTTAAAAAACACTGGTTTAATGCACCCAGTGGGGCATCACAACAAAATTAGGCATAATAATGTGTTAATTCCATGACTGTATATATCGGTATCGGTTGATATCGGAATCTGTAATTAAGAGTTGGACAATATTGGAATATCGGCAAAAACGCCATTATCGGACATCTCTAGTTCAAAGCATAGGGAAAAAAGTAGTGGCTTATAGTCCGGAAAATACGGTAGTCCTTCCAGCATGTACATATTTACAGCAAACAAAGGAATTAATGTGCCTAGACTTTTTGAAGTAGATCTTTAAAAACAGCAAATAGAGGATCTTTGACTAGCATCAACATATGCTTTTTCTTTATGAACGGGTGTCCCCCAGTACAAACGTAGAGCACTCGCTCCGCTCCATTGCATGAAGCCAGCAACGTTACAATTTATAAAACATAATACAGGAATCTTACGCTGTCATGTCATTCATTCCCAGTTTTTCCCCGAGCCTATTTGTGGCCTCTCTGGAGTCTTCCTGTCGACTTAAATGTAGTCCCTGGTGTGCACGTCAACCTGTCAGTTTGCAAAATAAAGCACACACCCACTTCAGTGCCTTGAAAGCGCCGCGCTACCGAGCTAACAGACGCGCGGCTACGTTGGCGCAATACACAAACCATGATGCTGATCCACACGTACAGTATCTACTGTACACTGAACATGGTGTACATCAGGATGATTTTGAGTGACACTTGCAATTAGGATCAGAGGTATTGCATCATCCTGATCAGATGTTTTGCCGTTTCGGATGAGCCGCCTCTTCACCGCATAGCGCACACAAAACATGCAGTCGCACAAAATCATAATCATAATTATCACGGCCAAATCCTTGAATGATGAACGGCTTCACGAAAACACTTTTTTCTATGGAAATAAATCAGGGTAAGATCTGATAAGACAACACAGTAGCGACAGAACCAATGTTGTAATAGAGGTGAGGAGCCAAACTGCTGAGTCAGCAATAATGTCACTGATGAGTCGATTGCAAACAACAATGCAACTATAATACAACAACAGGACGTACTCCAAAAAATATATATAATAATAATATTCTCGATATGAAGCTGATGTTTTCATGGATATAATGCGCTGTACTACCAAACAACTTGTCAAAGAGCCTCTATGTACTACAGAAAATGCCAGTTCAAGATGCCCCACTGTTTTAAGGACCAACTGCAAAAACATCCTCAATCAGGACACACTATAAAAACGCTTGTCAAAGATCCTCTATATCAGTGGTTCTCAACCTTTTTTCAGTGATGTACCCCCTGTGAACATTTTTTTTAATTCAAGTACCCCCTAATCAGAGCAAAGCATTTTTGGTTGAAAAAAGGAGATAAAGAAGTAAAATACAGCACTATGTCATCAGTTTCTGATTTATTAAATTGTATAACAGTGCAAAATATTGCTCATTTGGTGTGGTCTTTCTTGAACTATTTGGAAAACAAAAACAAAACAAAAACTAAAAACTTGTTGAAAAATAAACAAGTGATTGAAATAAAGATTTCTACACAGAAGTAATCATCAACTTAAAGTACCCTCTTTGGGGATTGTAATAGAGATCCATCTGGATTCATGAACTTAATTCTAAACATTTCTTCACAAAATAAGAAATCTTTAACATCAATATTTTTGGAACATGTCCACAAAAAATCTAGCTGTCAACACTGAATATTGCATTGTTGCATTTCTTTTCACAGTTCTTTTTGACAGACATTTAAAAAAAATCTCACGTACCCCTTGGCATACCTTCAAGTACCCCCATTTGAGAACCACTGCTCTATATGACAAGCTTTTTTTTAAGGACGTACTACAAAATTGCTATTCAAAGATCCCAAGGTCCCCAAACTTTTTGACTCGGGGGGCCGCATTGGGTTAAAAAAATCTGTCCGGGGGCCGGGCTGTGTGTATGTATGTATGTATTTTTGTATGTATGTATGTGTGTGTGTGTGTATATGTATATATATATATATATATATATATATATATATATATATATATATATATATATATATATATATACACACACACACACACACACACACACACACACACACACACACACACACACACACACAGGTAAAAGCCAGTAAATTAGAATATTTTGAAAAACTTGATTTATTTCAGTAATTGCATTCAAAAGGTGTAACTTGTACATTATATTTATTCATTGCACACAGACTGATGCATTCAAATGTTTATTTCATTTAATTTTGATGATTTGAAGTGGCAACAAATGAAAATCCAAAATTCCGTGTGTCACAAAATTAGAATATTGTGTAAGGCTAATACAAAAAAGGGATTTTTAGAAATGTTGGCCAACTGAAAAGTATGAAAATGAAAAATATGAGCACATACAATACTCAATACTTGGTTGGAGCTCCTTTTGCCTCAATTACTGCGTTAATGCGGCGTGGCATGGAGTCGATGAGTTTCTGGCACTGCTCAGGTGTTATGAGAGCCCAGGTTGCTCTGATAGTGGCCTTCAACTCTTCTGCGTTTTTGGGTCTGGCATTCTGCATCTTCCTTTTCACAATACCCCACAGATTTTCTATGGGGCTAAGGTCAGGGGAGTTGGCGGGCCAATTTAGAACACAAATACCATGGTCCGTAAACCAGGCACGGGTAGATTTTGCGCTGTGTGCAGGCGCCAAGTCCTGTTGGAACTTGAAATCTCCATCTCCATAGAGCAGGTCAGCAGCAGGAAGCATGAAGTGCTCTAAAACTTGCTGGTAGACGGCTGCGTTGACCCTGGATCTCAGGAAACAGAGTGGACCGACACCAGCTGGACTGCTGCTGAGTGGTCCAAAGTCATGTTTTCTGACGAAAGCAAATTTTGCATTTCCTTTGGAAATCGAGGTCCCAGAGTCTGGAGGAAGACAGGAGAGGCACAGGATCCACGTTGCCTGAAGTCTAGTGTAAAGTTTCCACCATCAGTGATGGTTTGGGGTGCTATGTCATCTGCTGGTGTCGGTCCACTCTGTTTCCTGAGATCCAGGGTCAACGCAGCCGTCTACCAGCAAGTTTTAGAGCACTTCATGCTTCCTGCTGCTGACCTGCTCTATGGAGATGGAGATTTCAAGGTCCAACAGGACTTGGCGCCTGCACACAGCGCAAAATCTACCCGTGCCTGGTTTACGGACCATGGTATTTGTGTTCTAAATTGGCCCGCCAACTCCCCTGACCTTAGCCCCATAGAAAATCTGTGGGGTATTGTGAAAAGGAAGATGCAGAATGCCAGACCCAAAAACGCAGAAGAGTTGAAGGCCACTATCAGAGCAACCTGGGCTCTCATAACACCTGAGCAGTGCCAGAAACTCATCGACTCCATGCCACGCCGCATTAACGCAGTAATTGAGGCAAAAGCAGCTCCAACCAAGTATTGAGTATTGTACATGCTCATATTTTTCATTTTCATACTTTTCAGTTGGCCAACATTTCTAAAAATCCCTTTTTTGTATTAGCCTTACACAATATTCTAATTTTGTGACACACAGAATTTTGGATTTTCATTTGTTGCCACTTCAAATCATCAAAATTAAATGAAATAAACATTTGAATGCATCAGTCTGTGTGCAATGAATAAATATAATGTACAAGTTACACCTTTTGAATGCAATTACTGAAATAAATCAAGTTTTTCAAAATATTCTAATTTACTGACTTTTACCTGTATATATATATATTTATATATATATATATATATATATATATATATATATATAAAAATATATATATATATTATGTCACGTTATAGATGGGAAAATGCATTTTTAGACAATATGATTGGAGACACCGAGAGTAACAAGCGGTAGAAAATAGACAGATTTTAAAAAATAATAATAAAAATGTAAAATAAATATATAAATGTATTAATTTTTACTTTATTTTTTTAACTTGGGATTTCCCGCGAGCCGGATTTTGGACGCTGGTGGGCCAGATCCGGCCCGCGGGCCGTAGTTTGGGGACCACTGCTCTAAACAACAGGTTATTGTTCTTGCTAAAAAAATGTTAGTTTGAGGTCCTTTGTTGACTTTAGGAGCTCACTGCCGAAAAATCACAAAATGCCAGGCTGCTGTTTATGACGACCTACTGCAAAAATGCCAGTCAAAGATCATGTATACATATAACAGGGTAGAATTTTTAAGAACAGGGACTTCAGATCTACTATTTTTGAGGACTGACTGCAAAAAGGCTAGTCACAGATTCTCCATGTAACTGATTGTTTGTGCGGGCGTACTACAAAAACACAAGTTCAAGATCCTCTGCTGCTTAAAAGAAAAATCTGCAAAAACATTCTTCACATGGAAGGCTGCTGTTTTCATGGAAATACTATACTGTACTACCAAACCACTTGTCAAAGAGCCTCTGTGTACTACAAAACAATATAGTTCAGGTTCCCATACTGTTTTAAGGACCAACTGCAAAAACATCCTCAATCAGGACACACTACAAAAACGCTTGTCAAAGATCCTCTATATGACAAGCTTTTTTAAGGACGTCCTACAAAATTGCTAATCAAAGATCCTCTAAACAACAGGTCATTGTTCTTAAGGACACGCTACAAAATACCAGTTCCAGATCCTTTGTTGACTTTAGGAGCTTACTGCCCAAAAATCACGAAATGCCAGGCTGCTGTTTATGACGACCTCCTGCAAAAATGCCAGCCAAAGATCCTGTATACATATAACAAGATAGAACTTTTAAGAACAGGTACTTCATATCTACTATTTTTAAGGTCTGACCGCAAGAAGACTAGTCAAAGATTCTCCATGTAACTGGCTGTTGTTTGTGCGGGCGTACTACAAAAAAAGTTCAAGATCCTCTGCTGCTTAAAAAAAAACATTTACTGCAAAAACATCCTTTACATGACAGGCTGCTGTTTTCAAAGACCTACATCAAAAACGCGAGTCAGATATCCTCTACATTTATATGAATTTATAGGACATATTGCAACGACAAAGCTCACAGAGCCTTTGCCGTTTTTGAGGACCTACTGCAAAAACATCCTAGATATTACAGCATGCTATTTTTAAGGACATACCACAAAAACGCAAGTTCAAGATTCTGTGCTGTTTTTAAAGGGGAACATTATCACCAGACCTATGTAAGCGTCAATATATACCTTGATGTTGCAGAAAAAAGACCATATATTTTTTTAACCGATTTCCGAACTCTAAATGGGTGAATTTTGGCGAAATAAACGTCTTTCTATTATTCGCTCTCGGAGCGATGACGTCACAACGTGACGTCACATCGGGAAGCAATCCGCCATTTTCTCAAACACCGAGTCAAATTAGCTCTGTTATTTTCCTTTTTCGACTGTTTTCCGTACCTTGGAGACATCATGCCTCGTCGGTGTGTTGTCGGAGGGTGTAACAACACGAACAGGGACGGATTCAAGTTGCACCAGTGGCCCAAAGATGCGAAAGTGGCAAGAAATTGGACGTTTGTTCCGCACACTTTACCGACGAAAGCTATGCTACGACAGAGATGGCAAGAATGTGTGGATATCCTGCGACACTCAAAGCAGATGCATTTCCAACGATAAAGTCAAAGAAATCTGCCGCCAGACCCCCATTGAATCTGCCGGAGTGTGTGAGCAATTCAGGGACAAAGGACCTCGGTAGCACGGCAAGCAATGGCGGCAGTTTGTTCCCGCAGACGAGCGAGCTAAACCCCCTGGATGTCTTGGCTCACACCGTCCCTTATGCCACCGAAGATGATCAAGAGAAGAATATCGACCCTAGCTTCCCTGGCCTGCTGACATCAACTCCAAAACTGGACAGATCAGCTTTCAGGAAAAGAGCGCGGATGAGGGTATGTCTACAGAATATATTAATTGATGAAAATTGGGCTGTCTGCACTCTCAAAGTGCATGTTGTTGCCAAATGTATTTCATACGCTGTAAACCTAGTTCATAGTTGTTAGTTTCCTTTAATGCCAAACAAACACATACCAATCGTTGGTTAGAAGGCGATCGCCGAATTCATCCTCGCTTTCTCCCGTGTCGCTGGCTGTCGTGTCGTTTTCGCTTCCATACGGTTCAAACCGATATGGCTCAATAGCTTCAGTTTCTTCGTCAATTTTGTTTTCGCTACCTGCCTCCACACTACAACCATCCGTTTCAATACATGCGTAATCTGTTGAATCGCTTAAGCCGCTGAAATCCGAGTCTGAATCCGAGCTAATGCTGTTCTATGCGCCATGTTTGTTTGTGTTGGCATCACTATGTGACGTCACAGGAAAATGGACGGGTGTTTATAACGATGGTTAAAATCAGGCACTTTGAAGCTTTTTTTAGGGATATTGCGTGATGGGTAAAATTTTGAAAAAAAACTTCGAAAAATAAAATAAGCCACTGGGAACTGATTTTTAATGGTTTAAACCCTTCTGAAATTGTGATAATGTTCCCCTTTAAGAACTTGATGCAAAAACATCCCTCAATACGTCAGGCTACGCACTCCGAAAACATTACCAAAGATCCTCTACACAAAACCGAGTCCTTTGCCGGTTTTTTGTTTCTGTGCTTTGCTTGAGTCGGGAATAGTCCAACAACATTTGTTTGGCTCTCAGGCAGGACAAGATCACGTCGCCCTGCTGACCTTCTCGTCGACAATTGAGAGTAGCACCGCTGTCGGTGTTCATCTGCATCAAAGCGGTTCATCTTTAATATCAAAGCGCTACACTTTCCTCCTCCTTGCATCTATGAATAAATAAATGCGTCATATTTTACCTCTACAAAGCCAGCGGAACACCTCACCCACACACATGCACTCGCTGCTAACGTTGCTTCTCTCCCGGCATTTCTACCCCCCCAAAAAGACAAAAAAAATGGTGAAAATGTATATCATTAGCTGCCACGGACGACCTCTTCACATTACATCGCTCGCTCGCTCCTATTTCTCCGTGTACAGCGCGCATCTCGCCTTTTTCGGCCCGAGGCGAAGGCTGCCGTTAGGCTTGTGCTCATCTGTGATTCTTATAAGGCAACTGCTGCTGCTACCTAAATCGAACTCACAGATATCCGCATTCAACAAACTCCCACAGAGCATCCATCCATACGGCTTCACAGCCTGACACTGTTTGTTGCTCATGGTGAGGCTTTACTCTGAGCTTTAAGGGGTTTACACAACAATAGTAATCAGACTTCATTGACAGAGTATCAGTGCATATCTCCATAGTTTCAAACGTGTTGTTTCTCCTCTGTATCAAAGTGGGGATCTGCATTTATGTCTCGGTAAGGAGACACATTTTATCAAACAGGAGACTGAGGACAGAATGAAAACCAAGCTTAGCAGCAATGGGGAGACAGCAAAAGATACAACTGCAGCGTTGAGAAATAAGGCACATCAACAAGGTAAGTAAGCAGTGTCCTTTAAATTGTATCCAACAAGAGACTGAGGGCAGAAAGAAAACAAAGCTTAGCATCAATGAGGAGACAGTGAATAATACAACCACAGTGTCTAAAACTAAGACATATCAACAGGGTAAGCTGTATCCTTGAATTGTATCCAACAGGAGATTGAGGGCAGGAAGAAAACAAAGCTCCACAGCAACGGGGAGACTGCAAAGGATAAACTGCAGTGTCGAGAAATAAGAGACATTAACAGGAAAAGCTGTGTCCTTGAATTGTATCCAACAAGAGATTGAGGGCAGAAAGAAAACAAAGCTTAGCATCAATGGGGAGACAGTGAATTATAAAACTGAAGTGTCGAAAAATAAGACATCAACAGGGTAAGCTGTATCCTTGACTTGTATCCAACAGGAGACTGAGGGCAGAAAGAAAACTAAGCTCCACAGCAATAAGGAGACTGCCGAGGATATTATTATTATTATTATACAACTGCAGTGTCGAGAAATAAGACAACAGGATAAGCTGTGTCCGTGAATTGTATACAATAGGAGACTAAGGGCAGCATCAATGAAAAGACTGAAGAATAAAACGGTAGTTTCGACAAATAAGACATTAAATGGGTAAGTTGTATCCTTGAATTTTATCTAACAGGAGACTGAGGGCAGAAAGAAAACAAAGCTCCGCAGCAATGGGGAGACTGCAGAGGATAAAACTGCAGTGTCGGGGAAATCAGACACATCAACAGGGTAAGTAAGCTGTGTCCTTAAATTGTATCCAACAAGAGACTGAGGGCAGAAAGAAAAAAAAAAGCTTAGCATCAATGAGGAGACTGTGAAGGATAAAACGGCGGTGTCGACAAATAAGACATGTCAACAGGGTAAGCTGAATCCTTGAATTGTATCCAACCGGAGACTGAGGGCAGAAAGAAAACAAAGCTCCGCAGCAACGGGGAGACAGTGAAACATAAAACTGCAGTGTCGAGAAATAAGACACATTAACAGGGTAAGATGTGTCCTTGAATTGTATCCAATAAGAGACTGAGGGCATAAATAAAACTAAGCTCCGCAGCAATGAGGAGACTGCCAAGGATTATTATTATAAAACTGGGTGTCGAGAAATAAGACAACAGGATATGCTGTGTCCGTGAATTGTATCCAACAAGAGACTGAGGGCAGAAAGAAAAAAAAGCTTAGCATCAATGAGGAGACAATGAAGAATAAAACGGCAGAGTCGAAACATAAAACATATCAACAGGGTAAGCTGCGTTCTTGAATTGTATCCAACAAGAGACTGAGGGCAGAAAGCAAACTAAGCTCCTCAGAAACAAGGAGACTGAGAAGGATAAAACTGCCGTGTCAAGAAATAAGATACATCAACAAGGTAAGGTGGGTCCTTGAATTGTATCCAAGAGGAGACTGAGGGCAGAAAGAAAATAGAGCGTTGCAGCAACAACTGCAGGGAATTAAAGGTCACTGTCGATAAATACCACACGTCAACTGGTGCGCTGTTTCCTAAATGTCTATCCAACAGGAGACTGAGGGCAGAAAGAGAACAGGATCATTGAGACTGTCGTGTCCAGAGATACAACACAGTGATGGGGTGAGCTAACATTAGCAAGTGCCCTCAAACTTTATCAGAGAGTGAGACAGCTAGAAAAATTGGGACTCTGCAGTAAATATGAGACTGTGGAGTAAAAGTATAAAATACAATAAAATACCATGATATAATCATTTGTTTAGCATGTTTTATTTTCATTTAACATAGGACTTCATTAGGTTCTTTAAATGAACTATTTTTGGCATTTGTCCCTGGGATGTGTTATTTAATTTCCAGTTTGGTCCATGAAATAAAATTAAATAAAATTAAATTTTTTTTTTTCAAAAGTAAATATAATATTTAAATATAAAATATTAGTATTTTACATTAAAATACATCTTGCAGCATTCACAAAATGTTGAGGGTACATTTTCATCACATTGGAGTGTCCCATAATGTTTATTATTATCACCACCACAGGCTCTTTAGTGTTGCTATCAAAATTTTAAAAAATCTTACCTTGTCTCTTCAAACAAAACCAAAAAAACACAGAAGAGGAGACAAAGTGCTGCTCTGAGTACATTTTTTAATCAGACCGCGAAGAGGAGAGCAAATGAAACGTGGTCAAGGAGTTGTTAGAGAAGTCAAAACGGGCGGAGGCGTGTTCAAAAAGACTCCTTTCCCTGTTCGGACAATCAGAGCCTTCCCTCTCTGCCATTTTACAAGCCGTGACGTTTGCCACGTTACACCCGCTCTCATTCACATGCTAATATTCTTATTCTAATCCCCCTCACTTCTCCTCCTCCTCCCATTGGCTGGCAGAGTTCATTTCCTCATGAACGTGTTAATATCTGCACTATTCACTCTCATTCACCCAATCCTCCACTTCTTTTTGAAGCTGAATTGTTCCATATTACCAAGGCGTTTAATTCTCCTGATTGACTCAATTACCTTCTGGCTGGATCAATGTGGAGGAAAAGGTAATCATTTAAATGGCTGCGGCGTATGAAGTCGCCAACCCCTCGCTTGCAAGTGGAAGGGAAGGCGGCAGGAAGGAACCTCGGCCTTTGCATGCTTCAGCGTGTGCGTTGTAAGTGCCAACGGAATGTTCTGTAGTGTCATTTCATGTGTGATGTAATGCATAACAATGTATAACATAGTGCAGCGTATCGTCTATAAAGCGGGGGTCAGCCGCCCTAGTGGCTCCCTGGTGCATTTTTAACAAAGGATTGAAAATGGAAAAAGATGGGTGGAAATATTTTTCGTTTTAGTATGTTGACACAAACCTTCCCAATTGTTAGAAACCCCCACTGTTTAATATGTTCGTGTGTATGCTTCACTGATGAGACTATTTGGTGAACATCGTTTTGTCCTACTAATTTCGCCGGTTCTTGAACTCACCATAGTGTGGACTGTGACGCAACAGTTTGTTTACATGTCAAATCTTCCATTGCTTCTTTGTCTCATTTTGTCCACCAAAAGGTGTAATGTGGTGTAATGTAATGTAGTGTAATGTAATGTAATTAGGGATGTCCGATACCGATATCAACCAATACCAATATCAACCGATACCGATAAATACAGTCGTGGAATTAACACACTATTATGCCTAATTTGGACAACCAGGTATGGTGAAGATAAGGTCCTTTTTTAAAAAATCAATAAAATAAAATAAGATAAATTAAAAACATTTTCTTGAATAAAAAAGAAAGTAAAACAATATAAAAACAGTTACATAGAAACTAGTAATTAATGAAAATGAGTAAAATTAACTGTTAAAGGTTAGTACTATTAGTGGACCAGCAGCTCACACAATCATGTGTGCTTACGGACTGTATCCCTTGCAGACTGTATTGATATATATTGATATATAATGTAGGAACCAGAATATTAATAACAGAAATAAACAACCCTTTTGTGTGAATGAGTGTTGGTGCACTAATTGTAAGTGTATCTTGTGTTTTGTATGTTGATTTAATAAAAAATTTAAAAAAACGATACCGATAAAAAAACAAAACAACGATACCGATATTTTCCGATATTACATTTTAAGCAATTATCGGCAGGCCGATAATATTATAACAGGTCCGATAATATCGGCCGATAATATTATAACATGTCCGATAATATCGGCAGGCCGATATTATCGGACATCTCTAAATGTAATGCAATGTGCTGTATTGTCAAGTAGTGTAATGTAGTGTAATGTAATGTTGTGTAATGTAATGCAATGTAGTGTAGTGTAATGGAATGTACTGTAGTGTGACGTAATGTCAAGTGGTGTATTGTAATGTAGTGCAATGTAATGTAATGCAATGTGGTGTGATGTGATTGTGGAGCGGGGGCGTGGCCTGCAGGCCTGCAGCGGAACAGGGTGTGCCAGGACCGGCCTCGAAGACAGCGTCAGGTTATCTAATCACCTGTCGCCTTTATTAGCAGCAGCCGGAATGAGACACGTTTGTTGGAGCTGGAGGGAGAGCGAGAGAGACACAGACGCCGAGAAAACATTTGCTGGAAAGCAAAACACGTGCACGATTTCATGGACATAAAAGAGTGTTGTAACTCTGATCCGGGCTCTCCTGGCAGTGTGTGGTGGTCTGCAGGACCCACTGGAGGGCAACCTCCACAGTGATGTAATGTAATCAGTAGCTTAGCTACTTTTTGAACAAGTAGCTATTCCGGTAGTTTGACCACTTTTAGAGCCATGTAGCTAGGTAGCTTACATCAAAGCTACAAGCTACAAAGAGAGAAAATGAACTGCGAATATATGCCACAAAAAATATTGAGAAAATACAACCACCTGGATGAAATCTGGAGAAAAACAATGATGATTGGTTGGTGTTTGTACGATGAGTCACAATTGGCTAATGTTAGGGCGAAACGTTACAGACTGGCTAATCAGAGGAAAGATTAAAATCATAGCAATCACACACTCATGTCACATGACGCCAAGGGAGTCAGAGACAGAGGGATGCTTCAAGCTGACGACTCCAAAAAAAAAAGAAACATACTTGAACATGACAGAAGGATTCTCTCCCGCATATTAGAGTTTTCCTTTAGTGATGAAGATGACGGGCAGGAAACCCATAACCCAATAATGCGTGTCCTTGGCCATATTTAGACAAATGTATGCATTAAAAACCTCTAAAGGCTTAGTTGGCCACATGCTTGGACAGCATCTTTTAGCTCTTATTTCCAAAATTGTGTACACTACTGAATTGGGGTCTTATGTGGACACTTATACTGCTATCTGGTGGTGTTAGAAAAGTATAACATACAATGGAATTTGGGAAAAAAAAAAAAAAAAAAAGATTTAGCATGTCACTAAACATGAAGTACACGTTTGTTACTTATGGACCAAGTACATCATATAAAAAGATGATTCTTAGTTTTTATTCTAATTACGGTCCAATAAGCCCAAATAGCAAAGACAAATTAAAAAAAACATGTAAACAAACAGCTTGGGCCTTAAGAGGAAAACAATGCCCTAAACCTTAGTTTTTAGTTGTTAATCCTGTAAACCAAAACATAACCGCTCTCCTTATCTAAGACACAAATTTAGGAACACACACTAAAGTTGAGTTAATGACAAGTTTTACTGCACATAACCATTACCAACTGTTCCCAAACAACACACAAGTCATTGTTTTTTGATTATTTTTTTTTTGTCAAGCTTTAGATGCTCTTTTTTTTACTGTAGGTAGAGAACATGAATAACATTATAGGGGTGGGCCAAAGAAAAGGCAAACTAAATAAATAGTGGGGTGCGGGGACATCTCGAGCCAGTTGTAGGGTGTCCACAGCTAAATGACATTTAGCTGATAGTCATGGACCCTTATTAGGTCTGTTTGTACACTCTCAGTTACATTAACATTGATATTATACATGTGTCCATAGATAGAAGTGCCGTTATATGTAGCTTTGATGTAGCAAGCTACTTTTGCCGTGTAGCTTGCTACAATTCTCCGGGGATAGCTTTTTCTGTAGCTTAGCTACATTCAATTGAGAGTAACTTGTAGTTTAACTACATTTAATTGAAAGTAACTTGTAGCATTGCTAACTAGTTCGATGTAATATAGTGTAATGTAATATATGGTGGTGTATGTTTTATGTATTAAAATGTAATGTGGAGTGATGTAATGTAATGTAGGGGTCCTGTAGACCAATGTTTTTCAACCACTGTGCCGCGGCACACTAGTGTGCCGTGAGATACAGTCTGGTGTGCCGTGGGAGATTATGTAATTACACCTAAATGGGTTAAAAATATTTTTTGCAAACCAGTTATTATAATCCGCAAATAATGTGCCGTTGTTGAGTGTCTGTACTGTCTAGAACTCGGTAGAGTAACCATGTAATATTCTTCCATATGAGTACCATGAATTGATTTACGTGGACCCCGACTTAAACAAGTTGAAAAACTTACTGGGGTGTTACCATTTAGTGGTCAATTGTACGGAATATGTACTGTACTGTGCAATCTACTAATACAAGTTTCAATCAATCAATCAATCAAAGGTGGCATCAGGTAGCTAATTGCTCTGTAGATGTCGGGAACGACGACGATGGTTTGTCGTGATCACAATATGCAGACGACAGCGGGAGGCAGCGTGCAAGTCAAAAGCTATCGAATGCTTAAACCATAAATAAACAAAAGGCGAGTGCCGCTAAGAAAAGGCACTGAAGCTTAGGGAAGGCTATGCAAAAAAAACAAACTAAAACTGAACTGGCTGTAAAGTAAACAAAAACAGAATGCTGGACGACAGCAAAGACTTACAGCGTGTGGAGCAAAGACGGCGTCCACAAAGTACATCCGTACATGACATGACAATCAACAATGTCCACACAAAAAAATATAGCAACGACTTAAATATTCTTGATTGCTAAAACAAAGCAGGTGGAATAGCGCTCAAAGGAAGACATACAACTGCACCAGGAAAATACCAAAAAAACAGGAAAAGCCACCAAAATAGGAGCGCAAGACAAGAACTAAAACACTACGCACGGGAGCACAACCAAAAAACTCCAAATAAGTCACGGCCTAATGTGACAGGTCGTGACAGTACACCTACTTTGAGACAAGAGCTATAGTGATGCATGCTTTGTTATGGTTTGAATTCATATGCAACAATTGAGACTTTTTATTGTCTACCGAGTAAAAAATTTTTATGATTTCTGCTGGTGGTGTGCCTCCAGATTTTTTTAAATGAAAAAAATGCACCTTGGCTCAAAAAAGGTTGAAAAACACTGCTGTAGACACATGATGTAAAGCGAGTTTCCTCAGTAATAAATCCAAATGTATGGAACAACCAGAAAACTGGGTCATCATAAATTGTGCCAAGTCAACACTCGCTCACTTGACAGCCTTCCTCCCCCATGCGCACACACAAATACTGTAAATATACGCGCATACACAATCATCACAAATACCATCCATATACACACGCACTGCAGGCGCACATAGAAACATAACACACACACAAATGAATATATGCACACACAGTACATACACACAACATGTGCATACAAACACACGTGGTGCGCATACATATGCTGTATGGAAAAATAAACACACACATTCACATATTCTGTGGAGTACAGTGCTTACACACATACTGTACATACAAACACACACGTCTCCCTCTCATTGTGACTTGTCATCTCTCGCTGAGCGACTTGTCCCATCCAATTTGTCCAACTCTCCCCTGTCCTCCCCATCTATTATTGATGTAATGGAGCATTGTGTCCAAATGCAGCAATGGCTACGACAAGCGCCTCTGCCAAGAGGGAAGCAGCCAGCCAGGCTGACGGAACCCGGGAGACACACCCGCGAGCTTGGCTCTGGGGCGCCAGTCGGCGAGGAGGCGGCTGAGCGCTCGGGTCGGTTGGTTGGTTGGTTGGTTAGCTGGCTCGGGAACACGGGGGTATTTGGAGCACATTAAAAAGTGTCAGTTACTTGAACGTTACCAAGGACCTACTGCAAAAATGCTCGTCAAAGATTGTCTATGTGAGAGGAGTGCTCTGCATTTTTAAGGCCTTACTGCAAAAACACAAGTAAAATATCGTCTCGGTGACAGGGGGCTCTGCTGTTTTTTTAAATGGTAAATGGGTTATACTTGTATAGCGCTTTTCTACCCTCAAGGTATTTAAAGCGCTTTGACACTATTTCCACATTCACACCCGCATTCACACACTGATGGCGGGAGCTGCCATGCAAGGCCCTAACCACCACCCATCAGGAGCAAGGGTGAAGTGTCTTGCTCAAGAACACAACGGACGTGACAAGGTTGGTAGAAGGTGGGGATTGAACCAGGAACCCTCAGGTTGCTGGCCCGGCCACTCTCCCAACTGCGCCACGCCGTTTTAGGACTCCAACAGCAATCATTCTAGTCAAAGATCCTACATTATGTGACAGGAGGGCTCTATCGATTTTTAGGACCCACAGCAGAAATGCACGTCAAAGATATACACTGACTGGAACACTGTTGTTTTTAAGGATGAAGTACAAGAATGCTGGTCAAAGATCCTCAATGTGACAGGAGGCCTCTGCTGTTTACATGGACCTCCTGCAAAAATATGGTCAAAGATCCTCAATGTTGCAGGAGGCCTCTGCTGTTTACTTGCACATCGTGCAAAAAATATGGTCAAAGATCCTCAATGTGATAGAAGGCCTCTGCTAATTATATATATATATATATATGTATGTGTGGGAAAAAAAATCACAAGACTATTTCATCTCTACAGGCCTGTTTCATGAGGGGGGGTACCCTCAATCATCAGGAGATTTTCCTAATGATTGAGGGTACCCCCCTCATGAAACAGGCCTGTAGAGATGAAATACTCTTGTGATTTTTTTTCCCACACATACATATATTGCGCTCTACTACGGTATCGAGCACTATTTTTTGGATAACCTTATTAAGACATATATATATATATATACATATATATATATATATATATATATATACATATATATATATATATATACATATATATATATATATATACATATATATATATATATATATATATATATATATACACACATATATATATATATATACACACACACACATATATATATATATATATATATACACATATATATATATATATATATATATATATATACACATATATATATATATATATATATATATACATATATACACACACATATATATATATATATATATATATATAAACACACATATATATATATATATATATACACACATATATATACACATATATATATATATATATATATATATATATATATATATACACACACACATATATATGTATATATATGTATAGAATTGCATACTCTATTAGTGATGTTCAAAGCTAGAAATAAAGTTCTTCCGAAGGACTTACAAAGGTTATTTGTGTTCACGTCTGAAGATGAGAACCACAGAAGGCCGTATGACTTTAAACATCCAAGAGTGCCAACAAATTTGAAACAAATGTGCTTGTCTGTTGCTGGTCTGAAAGCATGGAATTATCCAAAGAAAGACTTACAAAGTTGCAAGAATATCTTTGAATTTAAAAAGAGTTAGAAAAAGAGACAACAAGAATTACCGTATTTTTTCAGAGTATAAGTCGCACCTGCCGAAAATATATAATAAAGAAGGAAAAAAACATAAGTCGCACTGGAGTATAAGTGTCATTTTTTGGGGAAATGTATTTGATAAAACCCAACACCAAGAATAGATATTTGAAAGGCAATTTAGAATAAATAAAGAATAGTGAACAACAGGCTGAATAAGTGTACGTTATATGAGGCATAAATAACCAACCGAGAACGTGCCTGGTATGTTAACGTAACATATTATGGTAAGAGTCATTCAAATAACTATAACATATAGAACATGCTATACGTTTACCAAACAATCTGTCACTCCTAATCGCTAAATCCCATGAAATCTTATACGTCTAGTCTCTTACGTGAATAAGCTAAATAATATTATTTGATATTTTACGCTAATGGGTTAATAATTTCACACATAAGTCGCTCCTGAGTATAAGTCGCACCCCCGGCCAAACTATGAAAAAAACTGCGACTTATAGTTAGAAAAATACGGTATATCAACCTGATTTTTGATTTTGATTGTATGTGTCATTGTGAAAATGCGTAAACGAAAATTAAATAGTATGTTGGGGTTTGGGTGTTGGTGGAGGGAACAGTGATAAAGTCATCTAAAATAATTTGTGTTAAAAAGGGGGCGGATAAATATAAGAATATTATTTTTCCATCTGCTCCTTTCTGATCGTGGAAATGTATAAGAAACAAAAAAAACAATGAAAGTGTCAACCGAACGTGGCTTTTATATATGCATTTTCATGAAAGGAATAAAAAGAAATGATGATGTTGAAGTTTAATAATTTTTTTTCCAGTTTTTGTTATTTTATAAACTCCCCGAGGAAAAGCCATCTTCACGCCCTACGTTAAATCTTGCCGTGCGCTGCGTCAAATTGTCTGCTCGGCTTGTTTCCACTTGCCGTGTGGGGGACACGACGTCTGCGAGGCTTTGTGAGGGCGATCAATAGCACGCGCTCGAGGAGGACAACCAAGACAGAGAGTCATTTCACAGAAAAAATACCCCGCCGAGGGGAATGTAAGGGATTTACTTTCTTGATGCTAAAGTGCTATCAGACCAGGCTGCTATCCACACGTTCCAAAGGGAACCCGCCACTGTTTTAGCATCTTTGGACCAAGCAATAGCGGTGACTGCAACAAGTGTTTAGAAAGGATTAGCAGTATTAGGACAGAGGACGATTTCTGGCCCCGAGACGCACGGACGCTACAAAACCCAACGGGCTGCGAATGCTCCATCCCTATTTAATTAGCGCTGTTTTTTAATTACTCAAACAGAGGCACGCCAGTGATTGGCAGCGCTAATTAGCTCTGCGTTTCATCTCACGTGTGCCGCGTCTTCCTCTTCCTATACGTTCCCTCCTTATACGCCGTGACCCTCGTTAGTTAAGTGTTGCACAGGGCAACGACAACGTTGTGATAAATGTGGCGGGGAAAAACTCGATGACAGTCAAGCGCTCCTAAGAACGTTGTACAGTTTGGGGTTTCTTCTTCAACTTGAATAATGTTTTGGAGCGCATGGGAAAGCTCCCTTTGAACAAGAATATTGCACAACATAGCAGCAATAGAACCAATGTTATAATAGTTGTTATGGGTCACACTCCTGTTGCCTGAGCAATCAACACACCTGCCCGTGATGAGCAACCAGCCTTCATCTTGAGATCCAGTGCCGGAACGTAGCTTCTCGTACCCGGACAATAAGCTCCAGACTTCTCGCATGTGCATATCCTCTCTGTGTTCCCTCCCCGTAGTGTTCATTGTGTCCTTCTCCAGCTTCCCGTCGCCCTTCCTTGTTGTCGAGCTATGTGTCTCGTCTCCCTGGATCCCATCTGGACTAACTCTTGCCTTTCTGGACTTCGACCTCACGCCTGCCCAACGACCACGACGCCTCGCTCCAGTCCTTGACCATCCGGCTGTCTATTGACTTCCGAGCCTGCTTTTCCCCCTCTGGACTTCCGCCTCGATCCCAACACGCACCCTCAACACCCGCTGGTAACCACTCTCAGATAATTCACACACACAGTCACACTTCATGTATTTGGGTTACACGCACACCTCACGCACATAATCAACTGTCATCAAATTGCTTAGTCAGCATTAACAAGGCTGATGCGTTCATTGTAAACAGTGTCACCTCGGGGTTTTCGCAGCTCACTGCAGGGTTCGTTCTCCCGAAATGCAGACGGACCACTCCGGACAAAGCGTGCAGGTAAGAACATGATTTAACGAACAAGAATATTGCACAACATAGCAGCAACAGAACCAATGTTATAATAGTTGTTATGGGTCACACTCCTGTTGCCTGAGCAATCAACACACCTGCCCGTGATGAGCAACCAGCCTTCATCTTCAGATCCAGTGCCGGAACGTAGCTTCTCGTACCCGGACAATAAGCTCCAGACTTCTCGCATGTGCATATCCTCTCTGTGTTCCCTCCCCGTAGTGTTCATTGTGTCCTTCTCCAGCTTCCCGTCGCCCTTCCTTGTTGTCGAGCTATGTGTCTCGTCTCCCTGGATCCCATCTGGACTAACTCTTGCCTTTCTGGACTTCGACCTCACGCCTGCCCAACGACCACGACGCCTCGCTCCAGTCCTTGACCATCCGGCTGTCTATTGACTTCCGAGCCTGCTTTTCCCCCTCTGGACTTCCGCCTCGATCCCAACACGCACCCTCAACACCCGCTGGTAACCACTCTCAGATAATTCACACACAGTCACACTTCATGTATTTGGATTACACGCACACCTCACGCACATAATCAACTGTCATCAAATTGCTTAGTCAGCATTAACAAGGCTGATGCGTTCATTGTAAACAGTGTCACCTCGGGGTTTTCGCAGCTTACTGCGGGGTTCGTTCTCCCGAAATGCAGACGGACCACTCCGGACAAAGCGTGCAGGTAAGAACATGATTTAACGAACAAGAATATTGCACAACATAGCAGCAACAGAACCAATGTTATAATAGTTGTTATGGGTCACACTCCTGTTGCCTGAGCAATCAACACACCTGCCTGTGATGGGCAACCAGCCTTCATCTTGAGATCCAGTGCCGGAACGTAGCTTCTCGTACCCGTACAGTAAGCTCCAAACTTCTTGCATGTGCATATCCTCTCTCTTGTGTTCCCTCCCCGTCGTGTTCATTGTGTCCTTCTCCAGCTTCCCGTCGCCCTTCCTTGTTGTCGAGCTGTGTGTCTCGTCTCCCTGGATCCCCTTTGGTTTAACTCTTGCCTTTCTGGACTTCTACCTCACGCCTGCCCACCGACCACGACGCCTTGTTCCAGTCCTTGACCATCCGGCTGTATATCGACTTCCGAGCCTGCTTTTCCCCCTCTGGACTTCCGCCTCGATCCCAACACGCACCCTCAACACCCGCTGGTAACCACTCTCAGATAATGCACACACACAGTCACACTTCATGTATTTGGATTACACGCACACCTCACGCACATAATCAACTGTCATCAAACTGCTTAGTCAGCATTCACAAGGCTGATGCGTTCATTGTAAACAGTGTCACGTTGGGGTTTGCAGACGGACCACTCCGGACAAAGCGTGCAGGTAAGAACATGATTTATTCTCAAAAATAACGCGAAGTACCGAAAACAGAAAACAAGCAAAAGGAATAATGTGCTGATCGCACTCGAAACTAAGCTACAACTTAGCATGGACTAGAAACAAGCAAAACTTACGTAGACAAGGCTACCACACATCTCTGCGCTGCTGACCTGTCTCCGCTCGGGATGGTGTCCTGCTGGCCCCACTATGGACTGGACTCTTACTATTATGTTGGATCCACTATGGACTGGACTCTCACAATATTATGTCAGACCCACTCGATATCCATTGCTTTCGGTCTACCCTAGAGGGGGGGGGTTACCCACATATGCGGTCCTCTCCAAGGTTTCTCATAGTCATTCACATCGACGTCCCACTGGGGTGAGTTTTTCCTTGCCCTTATGTGGGCTTTGTACCGAGGATGTCGTTGTGGCTTGTGCAGCCCTTTGAGACACTTGTGATTTAGGGCTATATAAATAAACATTGATTGATTGATTGACTTAGCATTGGCTAGGAGACAAGCAAAACTTATGTTGACAGGTTGCATGAAGCAAACAATGACGCCAGCCGACTGACTGGCAAAGGCAAGCTTAAATAATCCCTCTGATTAGTGCTCGGGTAGCAGGTGAGCGGGCGAGCACTAATCAGAGACAGGTGAACACAATGAGCAACCATGGCAACCAAAACAAACTCAGAGGTGCACAAACAGGAATTGAAGGAGTCCAAAACTAACAGAAAATACAAAACATGATCCGGACTACGGATCATGACAAACAGCATTAAGTGCAACACTTTAAAGTGCATCATACAGAGGTAGCTATCGATCGATTATTTTAATGATCTCTCGATTAGATTGTTCAATCAATGAAGTAATCTCAATGTGTATTTTAGGGAAAATAGTTGAACAAATATTTTTCTCCTTGCCATAACCTTCATGTTTTTATTTTAATAATTGCATATCAACATTGAAATTGCACTTTTAACATATGAGCATTAAAATCCACGCACCACCGCTCTCATGTTCACTCTATTGCAGCAATCGTGCGGAAAACTAATGTCCGCGTCTTTAAACTGCCAGGCACTCCATGTGGTCTGGATTTGTTTATCAAGGTTTATCAATTACACTCAAAACGATTATTTTTGCTGTAAAATTTATAAAACCCATCAAGTTTGAAATATTTTCTAAAAAACAAACCTGAACGGACGCTACTAGTACATTGACAACAAGCAGTGGACGACAAACCCTTTAGGGATGTTTTTTGGGCGATTAATCAAATGAATTGTGATTAATCAAATTAATCGTTGAACAGCACGATTGTACTTTATTTTCAATTTGACTTTACGCTCCCATTTTTGTAAAATGTGCAACAAATTGAGAACTGGGAGTGAATACCTGTATTAGAAGTTGTTATGAAGTGGAAAGGGGTGTTATTAAATATGCTTTGCTTCTTCCCACTCCTTCTCAGACATGTTATGAGAAAGGAAAGTATGTGTTAGATATGATGTATTATATTGAAATGAAACTCAACTCAACATTTACGTGTTAAAATACATGGTTCACAAAAGATGGGTTCAATATGGTATTCTATATTATTTTCCCAGCACGTGTTTATCTATTTCCCCGCCGTAACCTGCAAAAAGCCAAGGAATTGTCCTGTTTTTCAGTCTCCCACAATAACTAAAGCCCTCCAACCTTCCATGAGCCATTTCAAGTCCAAAGTCCATCTGAGCCACTTAAGTAGGGGAAGCGGAGGCCAGCAGCAGATGTTGGTTTCCACAGCAACCGCAGAGGGGTCCCATCTAAAGGGTCAGCGGCGATGGGTTCTCTTCAAGAGGAGATGACGATGGCGAGGCGGTGTGGGCTCAGGGTCTTCTCAATCCTTCGCTATCTTTGCCGAGCAGGATTGTCTTTTCTGTGTGCAAGTATTGGATGGAGGCGTGTGGATCCTCTACTGTACTACTAGATGGTTGTGTTTACACAGCAGCAGCCTTTGAAACAAAAATGAGGGAAAATGCTGCAAAATGCATGCCACACCACAAGTTGGCGACGTCAAGACAAATTAGTACCGTATTTTTCGGAGTATAAGTCGCACCTGCCAAAAATGTATAATAAAGACGAAAAAATATATATATAAATCGCACTGGAACCCGGCCAAACTATGAAAAAAACTGCGACTTATAGTCCGAAAAATACGGTAATTGCCTGCGGAGCAACTTCTTCTTGTCTAGCTTCCACGTTTCACCTGACACAGACGTCATAGGGTCATCAAAGCTCACCTTGAAGCTTTCAACCATACAGCGCCATTACTTTGGAACAAGGTTGATGTGATAGAAGAAACGTAAAAATGTAATACATCTATTTGTGGCAGCATAGGAGAAATGTAAGTTTAAGTTTCACTTCATTGCACTGGACTTTGGTGCGTTCAAAGACCCTCAATTAAAGTTAGAAGCAGAGGTGATACAAGGTTTTAAAGACAGAGGATGCACTAATAATATAATCATAATATCAATAGTGTATTATGATGATTCACAATATCCACTGATGTTAATCTTATTTATTTGAGCTAATCTCTACTTTATACTCTGAAGGAAAACTTGACAGATTGGAAATCATATTGAAAGGAATAATGACTGATTTCGCCATGTTATTATTGAATTTTTGGGCACTTTTTTGTAAAAACAACAAAAAAAATAAACACAACCAACTTATTTAGAGGGTTTATCTAGATGTGTTCTAAATATGTTAATCCCATCTTTAGAATGGTCAAAAATGTAATTAGGGTTTTAAAAAGCTGCTTTAAACCAAATCATTGTAACAAATAGTTTTTAGTGCATGTATACATATCAAGTGTGTATGGGGTGGCCACAATGGAGGGCCCTTCAGGGGTCTTATGTATAAGGGCCCAGAATTTCTTGCTTATTATAACTTATAAATAACGGATTGGTATGTTCATAGTAGCACACTTTGTGTATTATTCTATTTACCCTTTTTTGAAGTTGAATTATTGGGTGGATGTTTGTTTTATAAACATTTCGATCAAGGGTGATGGGTCAAATGCAGAGAATAATTTCGCCACACCTAGTGTGTGTGTGACTATCATGGGTACTTTAACTTTAACTTTAATTTCCCAAAACTTCAACACAATATGTTAGATATGGAAAAATAAAATACAAATATAACATATGCAGACAATTCTTATGCAGCATGTGTCTTACTTCATAAATAAGAGCAATGGATTTGGATATTTTCCCTTTATATATGCAATCTGCGGTTTGCAACATAATTTATGATCAATTATTATTCCCAAGAATTTAGTTCCATAAACTCTATCAATTTCCACTTGATTTAATTTTGCTTCACAATTTGTCCTTGCACCACTAAACACCATACATGTAGTTTTCTTATCATTTAATGATAATTTATTAATTTCAAACCATTTTTTTAGCTAAATTAACTCAACCTCCATGATCCTCAACACTTCCTTCAAGTCTTCTCCTGAACAATATACATTTGTATCATCTGCAAACTTAATTCATTTAAATGTATTAAATAATGAACAAATATCATTTAAATAAAGTATGAATAACTTAGGTCCCAATACCGAGCCTTGTGGAAGCCCAAAAGTTACTCTTCTTGGCTGTGAGTTAGTCTTATTCATTTCCAGATATTGAGATACACTATATTGCCAAAAGTATTTGGCCACCCTTCCAAATGATCAGAATCAGGTGTCCTAATCAGGTGTATAAAATCAAGCACTTAGGAATAGAGACTGTTTCTACAAACATTTGTGAAAGAATGGGCCGCTCTCAGTGATTTCCAGCGTGGAACTGTCATAGGATGCCACCTGTGCAACAAATCCAGTCGTGAAATTTCCTCGCCCATAAATGTTCCAAAGTCAACTGTTGGCTTTATTATAAGAGAATGGAAACGTTTGGGAACAACAGCAACTCAGCCACAAAGTGGGGGGAGTGTGAAATTTGGTGGAGGGGGAATCATGGTGTGGGGTTGTTTTTCAGTAGTTGGGCTTGGCCCCTTAGTTCCAGTGAAAGTAACTTTGAATGCTTCAGGATACCAAAACATTTTGGACAATTCCATGCTCCCAACCTTGTGGGAACAGTTTGGAGCGGGCCCCTTCCTCTTCCAACATGACTGTGCACCAGTGCACAAAGCAAGGTCCATAAAGACATGGATGACAGAGTCTGGTGTGGATGAACTTGACTGGCCTGCACAGAGTCCTGACCTGAACCAGATAGAACACCTTTGGGATGAATTAGAATGGAGACTGGGAGCCAGGCCTTCTCGATCAACATCAGTGTGTGACCTCACCAATGCGCTTTTAGGAAGAATGGTTGAAAATTCCTATAAACACATTCCGCAACCTTGTGGACAGCCTTCCCAGAAGAGTTGAAGCTGTAATAGCTGCAAAAGGTGGACCGACATCATATTGAACCCTATGGGTTAGGAATGGAATGGCACTTCAAGTTCATATGTGAGTCAAGGCAGGTGGCCAAATACTTTTGGCAATATAGTGTAACTTTGTCATTTGTTAAATTTGTTGGTGTTCCTCAGGGTTCCATTTTAGATCCTCTCTCTTTACCATTTGGGCTATTCAACTGGTGTACTGCAAGTTCAGTTAAAAAAACAACTTGTAAGACTAATTTTCGAAAAAAATACTAGTGTTGTCAGAGATGATCTTTGATTAACTTTTTTTCGCAGAAGGTCCTTAAAAACAGCAGAGCGCTCCTGACACGATAAATAGACCAAAATGTCCACTACAGGGGACACACAAAATAAGACTAAGAGTAAAAGGTTCAATCCTTAGCTTTTTGCATACTTGCCAACCTTGAGACCTCCAATTTTGGGAGGTGGAGGGTGGGGGGTGGGGGTGGGGCGTGGTCGGGGTGGGGCGGGGGAGTGGTTGGGGGCGGGGCTAAGAGGGGAGGAGTATATTTACAGCTAGAATTCACCAAGTCAAGTATTTCATATATATATATATATAAGAAATACTTGACTTTCAGTGAATTCTAGCTATATATATATTTATTTTATATTATATATATATATATATATATTATATATATATTTATTTTATATTTTATATTATATTATATATATATATATATATATATATATATATATATATATATATATATATATATATATATATATATATATATATATATATATATATATATATATATATATATATATATAATAAAATAAATACTTGAATTTCAGTGTTCATTTATTTACACATATACACACACAACACTCATCTACTCATTGTTGAGTTAAGGGTTGAATTGTCCATCCTTGTTTTATTCTCTGTCACTATTTTTCCAACCATGCTGAACACCCTTTCGCAGGTACCCAGAAAGGTTTCGAGTACCACCAAAAAAACAGAATCTCTGAAGACAGTATAAAAATCTGTGTTAAAGGTGTACAAATACTGTTTGTATAATAAGCATGTTATTTTTTACAAATGAGGGTTAAGAGTTCAGTACTAAAAAAAAAAAATTAAAAGAATGTGGCTTAAGTACAGTTTTTTAATTGAGCTGCTGCATTTTTTGGTTGGGTTGTTTATTTATTTTGAGTAACTTCTATACATTTCTAAAAGGGGAGAAATGTAATAGTGATCTATGTTTGTCTGTTGCCATCTCCTGGTGAATGTTGGCTATAGCGTACTGGGGTTACTTTTTGGTTGGTCAACGATTTACGTGGTGTTGCGCACCTGACGTCACTCAGGTCCGCATGGAGCTGGAGGGGGCGTGGCTTCCAGCTCCGCCTGAATTTCGGGAGATTTTCGGGAGAAAATTTGTCCCAGGAGGTTTTCGGGAGAGGCGCTGAATTTCGGGAGTCTCCCGGAAAATCCGGGAGGGTTGGCAAGTATGGCTTTTTGGAAATGTGGCCCCTAAACAATTGAGTAGAATAAACCTCCCCTACTAGCAGAGAGGCTAAAGTTGCTAAAGACAACGGACCCCCATGCCCTTAGAGAGCGATTTCCTGTCCGCGTAAACTGCCACTGGGATGACAACGATGGCTCCCGGAGTATCTTCCTGCGGCCACGTCTCCATGAAAACACATAACACTCCAGGAAGTCGCCATGTTTGCCCCTCTCGCTCATCCATCATATAATAATGAAAGAATCCTCTCCTCCATCAGTCTCTGCTGTCTGGATCCAACTCCACTCAGTGCATCCTCTGGCTGCCCTCCTCGCTATTTCAACGGGGGGGCGGCGGCGGCGGCACGAGGAGGGGGCGGGGTGTTCAAACAAGACTAGCGTGCTGGAACTCTTGCACAAAGGCATTCAAGGACAAATGGCGATGACTGGGAAGGGAAAGTAAAAGCAGCGGCGATGTGGAGGAGGGGAGGAAAAGCCTCGGGACGCTCGCTAGCTTGTTTGGAGGAGCTTAAGAACGCACAGGTAGGAAATTGAATTTGGTTTTAAGTCTGACAAACGAGATAAGAGAGCGAGCTGCACCGAATACGTTCCGCCAAAAGAAAGTGAAACTGCTCTAACACAATGGGGGACATGGCAGCTTCTGTCAGAATGGCCTTGCTTGGTACGTTAATTAAAGTGGCTCGGCCCAACTCCATTGTCATTTTAGTACATCGGAGGTGCACAAACCTTACAGTTAAATACCGAACACCAAAAGGCTATTTTGGTGTTTTTCACCTTTTTGTTGAACAGGTTCAACCAATCAAGTTATGCTAATACTTCTAAAAACCAAGCCTAAAAAACTAATGTCCGCGTCTTTAAACTGCCAGGCACTCCATGCGGTCTGGATTTGTTTATCAAGGTTTATCAATTACACTGAAAACGATTATTTCTGCTGTAAAATAGATAAAACCAAAGCAATTGGCATATACTGCACATCAAGTTTGAAATATTTTCTAAAAACCAAACCTGAACGGACGCTACTAGTACATTGACAACAAGCAGTGGACGGCAAACCTTTTAAGGGATGTTTTTTGGGCGATTAATCAAATGAATTGTGATTAATCAAATTAATCGTTGAACAGCACGATTGTAATTTATTTTCAAATTGACTTTACGCTCCCATTTTTGTAAAATGTGCAACAAATTGAGAACTAGGAGTTGGTTGTGTTTAATTCAAGTGTGGCCCTAAGCCGGATCTGCATTTTGTTCCAATGCACACCTGCTGGACAGAAGGGCTGTGCGTGGGGCCCGCGATCCATGGGGGGCCCTATTTTGCGTGAAGAAGCGCCTGTAAAATGTCAATGGTTGAATGACAAGGCACTTAATGTGTAATTTTACAGCAAACATATTCCTAGCCTCTTCCTGCTCTGTCACTGATTAAAACAATGGCAAAGTTCTCCTGACTTAAAAATGAATTTGCTGGGTTTGAATCCCAGTCAGTGATGTGCACATTTATGTTTTATTTTTATTTTGTTATTTAGCAATTTTTTTTAATTATTGAACAATACTTTGCTATTTGTTTTAGTATATAACTGTCACGGCCAGGGCGCATGCTAATGTGCACTCATCTGTGCGCTCTGTTGATTGCGTGTATATATAGTGTGTATGTACAGTATATATATATATATATATATATATATATATATATATATATATATATATATATATATATATATATTAGGGCTGCAACAACTAATCGATTAAATCGATTAAAATTGATTATAAAAATAGTTGGCGATTAATTTAGTCATCGATTTGTTGGATCTATGCTATGCGCAGAGGCAATTATTGTTATTATTATTATTTTAATAAACCTTTATTTATAAACTGCAACATGTACAAACAGCTGAGAAACAATAATCGAAATAAGTATGGTGCCAGTATGCTGTTTTTTCCCCCAATAAAATACTGGAAAGGATAGAAATGTAGTTTGTCTCTTTTATCCGACTATTAATCGATTAATCGAAGTAATAATCAACAGATTAATCGATTATCAAATTAATTGTTAGTTGCAGCCCTAATATATATATATATACATATATACACACACTAATATATATATATATACATATATATACACTAATATATATACATGATATATATATACACTAATATATATATATATATATATATATATATATATATATATATATATATATATATATATATATATATATATATATATATATAAAATCAGAGTTAAATACTACGCCCCCTTGTGTCTGTGCCGTCTACTCCTACCTGTACACAACAATAACAAGATTAAAGTCAAGTATGACTTTTTGTAATGGGGTGGGCCTCAAAATGTAATTCTGCTAAAGGCCCCAAATTAGCCAGGGGGGGGACTCTAGGCTGGACACTTCATTAGGGACACCTGCATAATCGTTCCAATGGGATACAAAAATCCAAAAGATAATGCTATATGAAGGGGTGACAAAAAAAAAAAAAATTATTCAAATGTATCGCGATTCTTGTAATGCTTCTTAATCGAATAAAAAAAACAACGCAATTTATAAAATATACATATACATTGTATATTTTTAATCGGTCCTTTCCAGCTACACAAGCAAATAATCTGCTGTACAGATTTACCTTAGAAAAGAGAAGCGTAGGTAACTTCTCTTGTCGCCTTTTTTGTTTTTGACTTTATTAAAATGTTTGGGAATGATTTTATTAAACAAAAACAGTTCTTTTTAAGTAACATAGAAATGTATGACAATTGTAATCCATTTTATGAAGGAATGTCGTTCATCATAGTACTGGAACCCAATGTTATTAAAAAAAGTATTGATTTTGAATAGAGAATCATTCTGAATGGAAAAATCGATTGTGAATCAAATCTTTACCCTTAAGAATTGAATTTTGTGGTGCCCAAAGATTCACAGCCTTATTCAATATCACACTGATTTCATTATGTTCTACAGGACTCAAAATAATTAAGTAATTGTTAAATTTCCACAATTGGCCATGACCCAGTTGGAAAAAATAACAAAACACGAAAAACAAAACAAATGTGTAGAACTCCAGCTGTGGCCTAAAGGTTTTGGAATATTACTTAATTTTTTGTTTCAACAAATTAGCTGCCTAATTTTTCATTTTTGTGAAAATAACTTGTTCTTTTCACTCATTTAAACACTGAACTTATGTCACTCACAGAAAACACCTAACAGTTCTGTGTAGCGTAAAAGTTGTATGATTTCCGACTGTCCGTGAGGCCTTGAATGTGACATGCTGTGTCCAGGTCGTGTGTGGGTTCAGGCCGAGGAGAATGGCTGCATTGACGGTTATGTTTGCTGATGTGGTTTTGGCGTGGTTGCAACCCGGCAGAAGCCTGGTTTGTTTTTGTATTAGAGAGATTATTGATTGATAGGGATGGGTATCGATGTAGGTACTTTTAGAAAGAGTGACCACATTTTTTGGTACCCATACACGTAAAATAAAACGTAAAAAACTCTGAAAAGTACCGGGTGTCGTGTGTGGATCTACACCTGACATCCACTGTAATGATACCAAGTACAGTAGCGTATCTAGTCGATACTACTATGGCATCACAACATCTTATTTCGTTTTTTTAAATTTATATTATGTTTATAAACTCAGGAAATACGTCCCTGGACACATGAGGACTTTGAATATGACCAATGTATGATCCTGTAACTACTTGGTATCGGATTGATACCCAAATTTGTGGTATCATCCAAAAGTAATGTAAAGTATCAAACAACAGAAGAATAAGTGATTATTACATTTTAACAGAAGTGTAGATAGAACATGTTAAGAGAAAGTATGCAGATATTAACAGTAAATGAACAAGTAGATTAATAATTCATTTTCTACCACTTGTCCTTTATAATGTTGACAAAATAATAGAACGATAAATGACACAATGTGTTACTGCATACATCAGCAGACTAATTAGGAGCCTTTGTTTGCTTACTTACTAATAAAAGACAAGTCGTCTAGCATGTTCACTATTTTATTTAAGCACAAACTTGCAATAAGAAAAATATGTTTAGTATACCCTCAGATTTTTGGTTAAAATAAAGCCAATAATGCAATTTTTTGTGGTCCCCTTTATTTAGAAAAGTATCGAAATAATTTAGGTACCAGTACCAAAATATTGATATTGGGACAACACTAATTTGAACACAGTGTTAATGTTCAAACTGTGTGTAATGTTGCAGTGGCCACAAATATTAAATCTAAATACAACCTCTGCCTTGTTTTTAATGAATACTTGGGCCTACTATGCTACTGTATTTTATTGTTGGTCATTATGGTGGCCAAGTGTTTTCTGAGGAGTTTGAGAACCACTGTTTTAAAGTGTTATTCTTGCAAGGAAGGACACAATATTAGGAACAGCTCACAGTGCTACAAACGACAACCACGATGATGAACATGGAATATAAGATTTGGTGTTATTGTATCCCATTAGTGCGCCTAATGAGGTGATTTATTTACCTTGTTAGATACATACAAGTAAAGTCGCCCTCCTTCTTTAACAAACTCCATTTTCTGCCCACACGGCGGTTTCACACTAGCTCTTTCTCGCCCTGTTTTCTCAACTCGGCATCCAATCATCTTACAGCGGCGACATCTTTCCACCTGCCTGCTCGCTCACTTTGCACACTCGCACGCTTTCTCCCTCCGCTCTTCCCTTTTAGATGCCCTCAAGGCGCCTAATCCCTGTCGTATTGTCACATTACAGGAGTTCAGATGCTAATGGCTGCACGCCTGGACCGCTGCCCTGGACAAACCCCATCCTGCTCTCTGCAACAGCTGTGCCTAGCCGTGTCATGTCAATGCAACACCTACCGTGTGGGGGTTGCTGGTGGAGGTGTCAAAAGTTTGACGGCTATGAAGGGGGAGAGACGATACAGGACTACCTCGGATAACACACAATAAAACGCACCCTCGATAATACGGAGCGCTGCAGCAAATTGAAGAGAGTGGAACCTCAATTTACGGACTTAATTGGTTCTTGAACAGGGTTCGTAAATAAAAACAGTTTGTATATTGTCAAAAATGCAAACATGAATAATGGGCATTGACAAAAGTCCATGTTTTCGGAAAAGTTTGTATACGGTCCGTGGTTAATGAATCAAAAAGTTTAAACAAGTATTGTATTCTTGGTGATCTGCATCAATTTAGTAACATGTCTTCAGAGAGTAAAAATGCATTTCTTTCAATGTGCATCATAACAAAAAGGGTAATATTGAAAAAAATGGATAGATGTTGATAGTCCAACTCATACTGACTGGTACACACAAACTATGGAGATATCAGTAGAAAAAAACTGCATTTAGTTTAGATAATAAGTAGAGATGTCCGATAAATGCGTTAAAATGTAGTATCGGAAATTATCGGTATCGTTTTTTTTATTATCGGTATCGTTTATTTTTTTTATCGGTATCGTTTTTTGTTTTTTTTATTATTAAATCAACATAAAAAACACAAGATACACTTACCATTAGTGCACCAACCCAAAAAACTTTCCTCCCCCATTCCCCCAGTCTTTCTGTTATTAATATTCTGGTTCTTACATTATATATCAATATATATCAATACAGTCTGCAAGGGATACAGTCCGTAAGCACACATGATTGTGCGTGCTGCTGGTCCACTAATAGTACTAACCTTTAACAGTTAATTTTACTAATTTTTATTAATTACTAGTTTCAATGTAGCTGTTTTTATATTGTTTTACTTTCTTTTTTATTCAAGAAAATGTTTTTAATTTATTTATCTTATTTTATTACTTTTTTTTAAAAGTACCTTATCTTCACCATACCTGGTTGTCCAAATTAGGCATAATAATGTGTTAATTCCACGACTGTATATATCGGTTGATATCGGTATCGGTTAATTAAAGAGTTTGACAATATCGGAATATCGGATATCGGCAAAAAGCCATTATCGGACATCCCTAATGAGAAGTCATATGTTGGAATATGGGATCCATTATTTAAATTTGTTTTAACTATTAAATGAACCAAAAATATGACTTATTTTATCTATGTGGAAAATATTGGACACAATGTGTTGTCAAGCATATGAGATGTGATGCAAGTATAAGCCACTGTGACACTATTGTTTTTATTTTTATATATGGCTGTGATGATAATATCAATGAGGGGATTTCTAATCACTGCTATGTTGGAATTTTTTATTAATATTGATACTGTTGTTGATAATCATTTTTGTTTGACTGCCTTTGGATTGTTTTGTGTCATGTTTGTGTGTCCTCTAAATTGCTCTGTTGATTGCTGTTCTGAATGTTGCTGGGTCGGGTTTGGTTTCGGCATTTGAATTGCATTATCATGGTATTGTTTTGTTGGATTGATTAATAACAAAAATGTAAAAAAATTTAAAAAAAATGTTATTTTTATTTGTATTTTTTCATAAAAAAATACAATCATGTGTGCTTACGGACTGCATCCCTGCAGACTGTATTGATCTATATTGATATATAATGTAGGAACCAGAAATATTAATAACAGAAAGAAACAACCCTTTTGTGCGAATGAGTGTGAATGAGTGTAAATGGGTGAGGGTGTTCTTTTGGGTTGGTGCACTAATTGTAAGTGTATCTTGTGTTATTTATGTTGATTTAATAAAAAAAATAAATAAATAAAAATAAAAATAAATGTTTTTTATTTTTTTACATTTTTTGTGCGGCCCGGTACCAATCGATCCACGGACCGGTGGTTGGGGACCACTGGTTTAAATTTTACAGAGCAGTGCAAAAAGAGGCAACAAGAAAGCTAAACAAAACAGGACTGCCATGATCCGATACTTAATTTATGTTTTGTAGCTTTTTGCCTATGTTTTAGTCTGATTCCGTGCTCTACCCTCTTTCCTTTTGTTTACTTTTGGTTTCCATGGACACTAATTCTGGTTAATCACTCCCCTTTAATATTTTTCAATCACCCAGCACAAGTTGCTGGGTTAATGCTCGCTCTACGTGACATTTACGTTCAGTCTCGTTTTCACCACGCTTAAGTGTTTTTCCTCGTTATCGACTTTCTCGCTGTTTGCCCCCTTGGGGACTATTTCAGTTTTTTGGCTCCACGCTTTACTAGCATCAGAGTTTTTGCGTTTTTGTCCTGCCTCGGAGAATTAAAACAGACTCTTACCTGCACGTTGCTCCTGCATCCGAGGGAACAAAACCATCGCAGCCATATGTTCAAAAGGTAACAAGGACGAGACAAAGAGGCAAGCAGGGCAGACACGGAGGGGGGAGGGAGTGCGACCGTCTTCGCCAAGAGCCAAGAGAGAAAATAAAATCTGAATAGTATTCAACAATTGTTACAAATGAACTAAACTATATTGTCTTGTCCTTCTTATTTTCACAGTTAATGAGCATAAATATTAGTTGTAATATCATTAACAAAAATGTCAGTCAAAGAAAATTGTTCTTTATTCTTCTATGTGTTTCGGTTTAGCTTTTGAATATAGATGTACACAGTGGTGTATGAACTTGACTGAAAATGACATGTTCGTAATAAGCTAATAATAATATGAGTATATATATATTTTTTGTACGATGTGTAAGATTAGAAGAAGTAAGATAATATTAGATTATCTTATTTTATACACTTGGATTGCCTTTTATCCTTAGGGACCTTTGTGGGTCCTTTTTTTTTGCCTGATGACATCATGCAACAACAAATTAAATTTTAAAGGTTAGAGCAAAGTAAAATAGGGCCAGAAGGGTTGTAAATGTATCAATCTCAAAATGTGGATTGTCCGTTGTTTTCCAAGTTATTTTTAGCACAAGCTATTGATTGAGTATATATTGGAGTTCCCCGGAACCCTTTTGTCCCCCATTGACTCCCTTTTATAATGAAATGTTTTAATATATAGTAAACCTATTATTTCATGATGCTTTTCCACGAAAACCAAACAAAGCTAAACATGAAATACCGACAATTCATATTAGAATATTACTCCTCAACCACTAGAAACCACCAGAGTATCATAGAGTACCATACATGTATATTATATGCATAGTTGCTTTAGATCTACCCACAACTTGTGTAATAAAAACATTTTGGTGAGTTGGTAGTGACATAAGAGTTGTGTGGATGTGGTTACAAAAATGTTGCATAGTTTTTTGCCATAAGAGAAAATGGGATTTTCTTTGACAAAACGGGCATAAAACATAAAAAAACGTAAAATCGACAGAGATTTAAGCATTTGAAAATAAAAAATATACATTAGTATGACTTATTTTTATGGTAAAAAAATGTTTCGGGTCCCCGGGACCTTTAACATTCACCACATTTGAGGGATTTCTGTGCACTCATAATGTGACTTTAAGGTTTTACTACTTAGGTATAAAATACTACACGGTCTAGCTCCATACTATCTTGCTGATTGTATTGTGCCATATGTCCCGGCAAGAAATCTGTGTTTAAAGAACTCCGGCTTATTAGTGATTCCCAGAGCCCCCCAAAAAAGTCTACGGGCTATAGAGCGTTGTCTATTCGGGCTCCAGTACTATGGAATGCCCTCCCGGTAACAGTTAGACATGCTACCTCAGTAGAAGCATTTAAGTCCCATCTTAAAACTCATTTGTATACTCTAGCCCAGTGGTTCTCAAATGGGGGTACGCATACCCCTGGGGGTACTTGAAGGTATGCCAAGGGGTACGTGAGATTTTTTTTAATTGTTTGTCAAAAAGAACTGTGAAAAGAAATGCAACAATGCAATATTCAGTGTTGACAGCTAGATTTTTTGTGGACATGTTCCATAAATATTGATGTTAAAGATTTCTTTTTTTTGTGAAGAAATGTTTAGAATTAAGTTCATGAATCCAGATGGATCTCTATTACAATCCCCAAAGAGGGCACTTTAAGTTGACGATTACTTCTTTGTAGAAATATTTATTTATAATTGAATCACTTGTTTATTTTTCAACAAGTTTTTAGTTATTTTTATATATTTTTTTCCAAATAGTTCAAGAAAGACCACCAAAAATGAGCAATATTTTGCACTGTTATACAATTTAATAAATCAGAAACTGATGACATAGTGCTGTATTTTACTTCTTTATCTCTTTTTTTCAACCAAAAATGCTTTGCTCTGACTAGGGCGGGGGTCGGCAACCCGCGGATCTAGAGCCGCATGCGGCTCTTTAGCGCCACCCTAGTGGCTCTCTGGAGCTTTTTCAAAAATGTATGAAAAATGAAAAAAAAAAAATGAGGGGAAAGAAATATGTTTTTTGTGTTAATATGGTTTCTGTAGGACAAACATGACACAAACCTCCCTAATTGTTATAAAGTACACTGTTTATATTAAACATGCTTCACTGATTCGAGTATTTGGCGAGCGCGGTTTTGTCCTACTAATTTTGGCAGTCCTTGAACTCACCGTAGTTTGTTTACATGTGCAACTTTCTCCGACTTTCTAGAACATGTTTTATGCCACTTCTTTTTTTGTCTCATTTTGTACACCAAACTTTTAATGTTGTGCATGAATGCACAAAGGTGAGTTTTGTTGATGTTATTGACTTGTGTGGCGTGCTAATCAGACATATTTGGTCAGTGCATGACTGCAAGCTAATCGATGCTAACATGCTATTTAGGCTAACTGTATGTACATATTGCATCATTATGCCTCATTTGTAGCTATATTTAGTTTCCTTTAAGTCCTCTTAATTCAATTTATATCTCATGACACACTATCTGTATGTAATAAGGCTTTTAATTTTTTGCGGCTCCAGACAGATTTGTTTTTGTATTTTTGGTCCATTATGGCTCTTTCAACATTTTGGGTTGCCGACCCCTGGACTAGGGGGTACTTGAATTAAAAAAATGTTCACAGGGGGTACATCACTGAAAAAAGGTTGAGAACCACTGCTCTAGCCTTTAAATGGTGGCGGTATAAAAAAAACTTTAACACTCTTACTAATAATGTGCCACACTGTGAACCCACATCAAACAAGAATGATAAACACATTTCGGGAGAACATCTGCACCGTAACACAACATAAGCAGGGGGGGGGTTGATGTGTGGGGGAGCAGGTTGAGGTGGGGGCGGGGTGTATAATGTAGCAGGGGTGTATAATGTAGCCCGGAAGAGTCAGAGCTGCATGGGATTCTGGGTATTTGTTCTGTTGTGTTTATGTTGTGTTAAGGTGCAGATGTTCTCCCGAAATGTGTTTGTCATTCTTGTTTGGTTTTGGTTCAAAGTGTGGCGCATTATTAGTAAGAGTCTTAAAGTTGTTTTATATGGCCACCGTCAGTGTAACCTGTGTGGCTGTTGACTAAGTATGCCTTGCTGTCACTTGCGTGTGCAAGTAGAATATGCATACAACAAAGGGCTTTGGCTGGCACGCTGTTTGTACAGATTGTAGAGGGCGCTAAATGCTGCACCATCATGGCACGCCCTTATTATTATTGTTAGGGTGAAAATCGGAGAATATTAATCCCGGGAGTTTTCTGCGAGAGGCACCAAAATCCGAAAATCTCCCGGGAAAATCGGGAGGGTCGGCATGTATGCAGCTGAGCCGCATCAGAGTGATCAAAGAGCCGCATGAAGAGCCGCGGGTTGCTGACCCCTGCACTACACCAATACATCATCCCACTACCATCAGGGCACAGGTACAGAACCATCAAATTCCGGAGGGCCCGCCTCAGGAAAAGCCTTATCCCTGCAGCTATAGCCGCCTTTAACAGCAGGCCCGGCCGACCTGTCTGACAAGCCTGTAAAAGTGTGTTGGTCATGTAGGATGTCTTTTTGTTATTGTGATGTGTAATGTCCATTGTTCAAATGTACGGCAGTGAAAATGAATTTCCCCAAGGGGACCAATAAATCTAAATCTAATCTAGTCTTCTGCTCTGCCCCCCTCTCCAAAGTCAGTACCCGGAGTGGACCACTCATCTGTGCATCAGTTGGGGACGTCTCTGCGCTGCTGACTTGTCTCCACCCAAGATGATCTCCTGCTGGCCCCACTATGAACTGGACTCTCACACTATTATGTTAGATCCACTATGAACTGGACTCTCACACTATTATGTTAGATCCACTATGAACTGGACTCTCACACTATTATGTTAGATCCACTATGAACTGGACTCTCACACTATTATGTTAAATCCACTATGAACTGGACTCTCACACTATTATGTTAGATCCACTATGAACTGGACTCTCACACTATTATGTTAGATCCACTATGGACTGGACTCTCACACTATTATGTTAAATCCACTATGAACTGGACTCTCACACTATTATGTTAGATCCACTATGAACTGGACTCTCACACTATTATGTTAGATCCACTATGAACTGGACTCTCACACTATTATGTTAGATCCACTATGGACTGGACTCTCACACTATTATGTTAAATCCACTATGAACTGGACTCTCACACTATTATGTTAGATCCACTATGAACTGGACTCTCACACTATTATGTTAGATCCACTATGGACTGGACTCTCACACTATTATGTTAGATCCACTATGGACTGGACTCTCACACTATTATGTTAGATCCACTATGGACTGGACTCTCACACTATTATGTTAGATCCACTATGGACTGGACTCTCACACTATTATGTTAGATCCACTATGAACTGGACTCTCACACTATTATGTTAGATCCACTATGGACTGGACTCTCACACTATTATGTTAGATCCACTATGAACTGGACTCTCACACTACTATGTTAGATCCACTATGAACTGGACTCTCACACTATTATGTTAGATCCACTATGAACTGGACTCTCACACTATTATGTTAGATCCACTATGAACTGGACTCTCACACTATTATGTTAGATCCACTATGGACTGGACTCTCACACTATTATGTTAGATCCACTATGAACTGGACTCTCACACTACTATGTTAGATCCACTATGAACTGGACTCTCACACTATCATGTTAGATCCACTATGAACTGGACTCTCACACTATTATGTTAGATCCACTATGAACTGGACTCTCACACTATTATGTTAGATCCACTATGGACTGAACTCTCACACTATTATGTTAGATCCACTATGGACTGGACTCTCACAATATTATGCTAGATCCACTCGACGTCCATTGCACTAGTCACCCAGGGGGGGTCCCCACATCTGCAGTCCCCTCCAAGGTTTCTCATTGTCATCCCATACGGTTGAGTTTTTCCTTGCCCTGATGTGGGATCTGAGCCAAGGATGTCGTCGTGGCTCGTGCAGCCCTTTGAGACACTCGTGATTTAGGGCTATATAAGTAAACTCTGATTGATTGATTGAATGATTTCCAAAGGCTAAATAAATTAAACTTAAAACATTGTCTAGCAAAAAATAAGTTTAAACCCAAAATATATTATGTTCCTAATTTCCTTCAAAGGACATCAGGGGACAAGCAGCACTTGAAAAAACAAGGACCAAAACATAGTCACAAACCTGGTGAGCTAAATTCAGACACGTTAAATATAAACTTTTTTTTTTTTTTTTTAGGGTAGAAAACGAAAAAATATAAACTGGCAGGCAAAAACTCGTTATAAAAAAAAAAAAAAATTAAAAAAAAGGGATGAAGAAAAGCCAATTATGGTTATGACCGCACTTCAAAAATAAAACTCGCTCAGTGGGGAAATGTGGAATGTACTTAAGCTCCCGAGTTTTCCGTGTCTTGTTGCTCCAACATGCAATGAAGGACGTTTGCCAACAATTTAAGCATTAAACATTCAATGGGCATTAAAAAACAACAACTCTCCTATTTCAATAAATCATCTGCCCAAAAGCATCAGCGAAAAACATCACTTTAAAAAGACTACCGTAATGGGGAGAGTACTACAAAACATATGAAGGCTCTTTCAAAGCGTCACACAATCACACACACATCTCAATAAAAATAGAATGCCAATATGTATTTTACCCCCTAAAAAGCAAGATGCTGCACCATCTCAAGAGAGTATCCTGAATACATTGAATTTCAATTGAAAGACTACACGCTCAATTCAGACAAAGAGACTATTAAAGGTTCAGGACGTATTTTGAAGTTCATTGTGTGAACCAGTCGGCTATGATATTCAACTTTTTGACAATTTTTACAATGTCATGAGATACTACATTTGGGGTTTGAAGTAGTTATGAACTAAAATAATGAAAATTAAAGCAATAACTCATTGGTAACCCGTTCCCAAAGATCAGATGAAGACCAAGTCGTACGAAAACACAATTTGTCTCGTAAAAAATATTGTAAATTTAAGTAATCTGTTCCAGACACCCAGAAATAACACACAACACTTTTATAGAGTATAATTACAGTTTTAGCTCCCAAAAACAAGGGAAAATACATATAAATGGGAGTGATCGAAAGGGGGTCGCCGGGCTTCCGCATTTATGATTAGGTGACCAGTTTGAACTAAATATCAAAATTGGCAAATCAGCAATCTTGAAACGTAAAACACTGCCAAAGCATTTTTTTTTTATTCTGTTCCAGTTTTCCAGTGTTCTAGTAAATTTATAATTTTTCCAGTTAAGTTTTCTTTCTAAAATGTAGCATGTTTATATCTTGTATCTGTTATTGGAGACTGTACTGTACTGTACTAGCTAACTGGTCATTTTCTGGAAGAAGTGGAGGAAAGCACAACTGAGAGCAGTGTAAATTCTGGTGGCTGCGAGCAACCTCCTAGTTATATCAATTAAAATAGGTGTTATAATGAGCGAGTGGTCAGCATCCCTGCATGTGTATGAAAATGGTGCTTCGCAGATGTTGGTGGGAAAAGTAGCACACTTTGCTCCTTAGCGGTACTACAACATTGGTTCTGTTCCTGCGAAAAATGCATCGTGAGTCACTCTTGTCTGACCAAGCCTGATAAGATCGTCTGAATGGGAGCAGCTTTCATTCATCGTCCAGAATAACAGAGCGCACGAATCAGCATTAATTCAATCAGCGCCTAATGTGATTTTTAAGACATCGCTTATCAAATCAGGAAACGATACACACTCAGCCCCCGTGGGGACGAGACAACATCAGAGCCTCGCCCTCTCAAACGTCGAGTGTTTAAAGAAGGGCCGACTTTTGACCCCTCAAACAGGAGGACATTCGGCGAGCCATTGGAGAGAGTGTGTACTTTGCGCTCGTGTACACAATAGATGGCCTCCTTTCTGTGTGTTCATGTTGTTTGCCTTTCATTAGACCGCAGAGAGCTTGGGCGGTAGCTAGTGTAACGCTTCTCCATATTATTTACTCCTGTGACGTGAGAATATGGAAAAAGGTCACTCCCGATTTGAACTGTACGACAGGTACAAAACCACAAAACCCGCGTTTTCCATCTCGGCGACAGTCGACAACACTATTGCAGTTGGATTAAAGTTAGTTGATAGTCACTCACACACTAGGTGTGGTGAAATTACCCTCTGCATTTGACCCATCCCCTTGTTCCATCCCCTGGGAGGTGAGGGGAGCACTGAGCAGCAGGTATCAGGAATCATTTTGATGATTTAACACCCAATTCCAACCCTCGATGCTGAGTGCCCAAAATGGGTCCCACTTCTATAGTCTTTGGTATGACTCGGCCGGGATTTGAACTCACGACCTACCAATCTCAGGGCGGACACTTACCACAAGGCCACTGAGCAGGCAGATAAATAGTTATCTGGAGAAAAACATCTGTCACACAACCGGATATCCATTTTTTGATTGATTGATTGAAACTTTTATTAGTAGATTGCACAGTACAGTACATATTCCGTACAATTGACCACTAAATGGTAACACCCCAATAAGTTTTCCAACTTGTTTAAGTCGGGGTCCACGTTAATCAGTTCATGGTACAAATATATACTATCAGCATAATACAGTCATCACACAAGTTAATCATCAGAGTATATACATTGAATTAGTTACATTATTTACAATCCAGGGGGTGGCATGTGGAGGGTTTGGTTCATATCAGCACTTCAGTCATCAACAGTTGCATCATCAGAGAAATGGACATTGAAACAGTGTAGGTCTGACTTGGTAGGATAAGTGCAGAGAACATAGTGAGTTCAGATAGCATAAGAAAAAGTATATACTGTACATTAGAAATACATTTGATTATTTCCATTTGGTTATTTACAATCCGGGGAGATGGGATGTGGAGGGGAGAGGGTGTTAGTCTAGGGTTGAAGTTGCCTGGAGGTCTTCTTTTAGTGTGGTTTTGAAGGAGGATAGAGATGCACTTTCTTTTACACCTGTTGGGAGTGCATTCCATATTGATGTGGCATAGAAGGAGAATGAGTTAAGACCTTTGTTGGATCTGAATCTGGGTTTAACGTGGTTAGTGGAGCTCCCCCTGGTGTTTTGGTTATGGCAGTCATTTATGTTATGGAAGTAGTTTGACATGTACTTCGGTATCAGGGAGGTGTAGCGGATTTTATAGACTAAGCTCAGTGCAAGTTAAAAAGAAACCATAAACCATAAAAAGAAACCCCAGAATGTTGGTTAGCGTCAATGTTTTACCGAGCTAAAAAAAAGTTATATACCGGTAAGTGGATTTTGCTAAAACTTTCAAGGAATATCAGAAATTGGACAAGAAACAGGTGATTATAATTTGGGGTTGATCCAGATAATTTTTTACCGTTTTACGTTACAAGGCTCATTCTCTTACCTCCACCCACAGAGACAAAAAATGAGGATGACTGACAAGATGGTTCACTCAATATATTTTATTCCGCTATGGATAACTCAAAACATTTGGGTGGATTGTTATTGAACTTTGAGGAAATGTCAGTATTTAGGATAGGGAACAAGTGATTAGATTTTGGGGATGTCCCGGATCAACGTCTGGATTCAGGAATTGATACTATTAGAAGATAGGGCCTGCTTTTCTAGTTATACATAAAAGTAATATCTTTAGTCAGTGGTAGTGGTACTAATGAGTATTTCTTACATACATACACATAAAGGATTTGTTTTATTCAATGTTAACTACATTTTTAAATAACTGTGTGATGACCATCTCTGTGGTGTATTAGATACAGTATAGACCAGCTTCTCATCATGTTAAAAAGGTATAGCTTCCTAAAGTACTTAAAAATAATGGCAATACCAAAACCAGTGAAGTTGGCACGTTGTGTAAATCGTAAATAAAAACAAAATATAATGATTTGCAAATCCTTTTCAACTTATATTCAATTGAATAGACTGCAAAGACAAGATACTTAACGTTTGAACTGGAAAACTTTGTTATTTTTTGTGAATATTAGCTCATTTGGAATTTGATGCCTGCAACATGTTTCAAAAAAGCTGGCACGAGTGGCAAAAAAGACTTAGAAAGTTGAGGAATGCTCATCAAACACTTATTTGGAACATCCCACAGGTGAACAGGCTAATTGGGATAAAAGCAGCTTCCAATAAATGCTCAGTCAAGGATGAGGCGAGGGTCACCACTTTGTGAACAGATGCCTGGGCAAAATGTTTAAGAACAACATTTCTCAACCAGCTATTCCCAGGAATTTAGGGATTTCACCATCTACGGTCCGTAATATCATCAAAAGGTTCAGAGTATCTGGAGAAAACACTGCACGTAAGCGATGATATTACAGACCTTCGATCCCTCAGGCGGTACTGCAAAAAGCGACATCATTGTGTAAAGGACATCACCAGATGAGCTCAGGAACACTTCAGAAAACCACTGTCAGTAACTACAGTTGGTCACTACATCTGTACGTGCAAGTTAAAACTGTACTATGCAAAGCGAAGAAATATGCTCGGAATCACATATAAAGACAGAAAAACAAATGAATGGGTGAGAAAACAAACGCAAGTCCAAGACATTATGAGAACTATCAAATTAAGTAAGTGGAAGTGGGCTGGACATATCAGTAGGAGAACAGATAATAGATGGACTTCCCTAATGACATAATGGAGACCCATGGATGGGAGCAGAAATAGAGGAAGACAGAGAGTGAGATGGCGAGATGAAATAGACAAATATTGGGGAACAGTGCAGTGGCAGGGAGCAGCTAGAGATCGTTCACTATGGCAGAAACATACTGAGGCTTTCGTCCAGCAGTGGACTGACAACGGCTGATGATGATGCAAAGCGAGAGCCATTTCTCAACAACACCCAGAAACGCCGCCGGCCTGGCTGGGCCCCAAGCTCATCTAAGATGGACTGATACAAAGTGGAAAAATGTTCTGTGGTCTTACAAGTCCCCGTTTCAAAGTGTTTTTGGAAACTGTGGACGTCGTGTCCTCTGGACCAAAGAGGAAAAGAACCATCCGGATTGTTATAGGCGCAAAGTTGAAAAGCCAGCATCTGTGATGGTATGGGGGTGTATTAGTGCCCAAGACAAGGGTAACTTACACATCTGTGAAGGCACCATTAATGCTGAAACGTACATACAGGTGTTGTAGCAACATATGTTGCCATCTAAGCAACGTTATCATGGACGCCCCTGCTTATTTCAGCAAGACAATGCCAAGCCACGTGTTCCAATAGTGTGGCTTCAAAGTAAGAGAGTACGAGTACTTCTGCCTCCATTTGAAAATGTGTGGCGCATTAGGAAGCCTAAAACACCACAACGGAGACCCCGGACTGTTGAACAACTTAAAGGGGAACATTATCACAATTTCAGAAGGGTTAAAACCATTAAAAATCAGTTCCCAGTGGCTTATTTTAATTTTCAAAGTTTTTTTCAAAATTTTACCCATCACGCAATATCCCTAAAAAAACCTTCAAAGTGCCTGATTTTAACCATTGTTATATACACCCGTCCATTTTCCTGTGACGTCACATAGTGATGCCGATACAAACAAACATGGCGGATAGGACAGCAAGGTATAGCGACATTAGCTCGGATTCAGACTCGGATTTCAGCGGCTTAAGCGATTCAACAGATTACGCATGTATTGAAACGGATGGTTGTAGTGTGGAGGCAGGTAGCGAAAACGAAATTGAAGAAGAAACTGAAGCTATTGAGCCATATCGGTTTGAACCGTATGCAAGCGAAACCGACGAAAACGACACGACAGCCAGCGACACGGGAGAAAGCGAGGACGAATTCGGCGATCGCCTTCTAACCAACGATTGGTATGTGTTTGTTTGGCATTAAAGGAAACTAACAACTATGAACTAAGTTTACAGCATATGAAATACATTTGGCAACAACATGCACTTTGAGAGTGCAGACAGCCCAGTTTTCATCAAATAATATATTCTGTAGACATACCCTCATCCGCTCTCTTTTCCTGGGGGTCTGGCGGCAGATTTCTTTTACTTTATCGTTGGAAATGCATCTGCTTTGAGTGTCGCAGGATATCCACACATTCTTGCCATCTCTGTCGTAGCATAGCTTTCGTCGGTAAAGTGTGCGGAACAAACGTCCAATTTCTTGCCACTTTCGCATCTTTGGGCCACTGGTGCAACTTGAATCCGTCCCTGTTCGTGTTGTTACACCCTCCGACAACACACCGACGAGGCATGATGTCTCCAAGGTACAGAAAACAGTCGAAAAAACGGAAAATAACAGGGCTGATTTGACTCGGTGTTTGTAATGTGTTTGAGAAAATGGCGGATTGCTTCCCGATGTGACGCCACGTTGTGACGTCATCGCTCCGAGAGCGAATAATAAAAAGGCGTTTTATTCGCCAAAATTCACCCATTTAGAGTTCGGAAATCGGTTAAAAAAAGATATGGTCTTTTTTCTGCAACATCAAGGTATATATTGACGCTTACATAGGTCTGGTGATAATGTTCCCCTTTAAGCTGTACATCAAGCAAGAATGGGAAAGAGTTTCACCGGAAAAGCTTAAAAAAATCGGTCTCTTCAGTTCCTAAACGTTTACTGAGTGTTGTTGAAAGGAAAGGCCATGTAACACAGTGGTAAAAATGCCCCTGTGCCAACTATTTTGCAATGTGTTGCTGCCATTAAATTCTAAGTTAATGATTATTTGCAAAATAAAAAGAAGTTTCTCAGTTCGAACATTAAATATCTTGTCTTTGCAGTCTATTCAAATGAATATAAATTGAAAAGGATTTGCAAATCATTGTATTCTGTTTTTATTTACGAATCACACAACGTGCCAACTTCACTGGTTCTGGGTTTTGTATATTGCAAATGTGCATGAATACAGGCGTGTACAAGAACTGTATACATATCGCTTACTAAAAGCACAGAGGGAACGCTTTTTCTTTTCAACACGCTCTTAAAAGCCCTCCATTTCAACGAGTGCGCCTCTGCCACAAAAGGCTTCACTGCAAAACTAAGGGGCCTGGCGGGAGAACTTCAGTTCTTTCCTGTTATTGTCAGATTTTTATTGGCGCCTAGACAACAAGGGTGTCAGGGTCAGAGGGGGTCTGGAAATTGCACGGCGAGGCCCTTAAAGGAGAAAAATGTTGTTTGTCACAAGGAGAGGCGAGAGGAAGCCTCTTAGGCAAATTTGTCATTAGCATTCTAAAAGGACGAGGAACTCAGAGAGAAAAAGGCATCACATACACAAACGTTAGCCTAATCGCCATTTGTGAGACAGACAATACAATTGAGGCGTAGGAGGAATAGATCATTTTGAATGCGTAACTCATTCATATTTATGCGAGTGGCCTCTAATGTGTGCTGCTTGCTGTTCTTACTTAGAACATACCGGATATTTAATGAATGATAGAATACTGTTTAATTACTGGCACTTAAAACTAATCATGATCAGAATTTTGGACATCGCGTACCACGTGTAGTGACAGTCCAAAGTTTAGACACACCTTTTGAAAATAACGTGTCCCCAAATTGTTGACTGGTGCTTTTTTGCATGGTGTCCCTCAAAGCTCCATGCTTGGTCCCCCTCTGTTCATCATCCCTCGAAACAGTCTCCGCCTTCACGTGCAGAAATGTCATCATTGACAGACAGACAAGTTCTCAGTCGTAACATTTCGATAAAACAAACAGTCTTCATTTTAAGGGGCAGGGGGGGCGGAAGTTTTAGTCGTAATATTGTGTTGTGCGTTAATATATTGTATAAGAATAAAGTCGTACGAAAAGTAAAGAGAGAAAAAGTCATACTTTTATACAAAAAAATGGAGAAATTAGTACCGTATTTTTCGGACTATAAGTCGCAGTTTTTTTTCATAGTTTGGCCGGGGGTGCGACTTATGCTCAGGAGCGACTTATGTGTGAAATTAACACATTACCGTAAAATATCAAATAATATTATTTAGCTCATTCACGTAAGAGACTAGACGTATAAGATTTCATGGGATTTAGCGATTAGGAGTGACAGATTGTTTGGTAAACGTATAGCATGTTCTATATCAGTGATCCTCAACAGGCGGACCGCGGTCCATGTCCGGACCCAGCGACGTGTCCGTCCGGACCCAGCACGAATTATAGTAAAAAAAAAAAAAAAAAAAAAAAAAGTTTTAATTTTTTTTAATTTTTATTATTATAATTATAATTATTATAAAAAAATATAATAATTGTATTCATCTGTGAGTTATCGCTAGCGCAAGTCAACGTTCTTCGTTGTTTTTAGTCAAATATCTCCACGTTTCGTTTACACTTCTCGTGTCTCACTCACTCCGTCCCTCTCTCTCTCTCTCTCAGAGAGAGAGAGAGAGAGAGAGAGAGAGAGCGAGAGAACGCCACTCTGATTGGCTAATTCCGGGGTATGGGTTGTCATCTCGATCACAACGACGCGCTCATTGGCTGTTACCACCTGGGTCATACACATGTGCAGTGCACAGTGCATGGAACCTTTCGCTGCAGGCACACAGTTGTCTCGTATCGCTACTTCGCTAACTGTTCACTTGTCAGTCACTGAATGTGAATCAAATCACAATGGCATGCTCCAAGTTGGCTCAGGCTGGTAAAAGAAAGGTGGACAGGGAAAACCGACGTTTCAAGGAAGAATGGACAGAGCAATATGTTTTCATCCTACCTATTGCAAGTACCAGACCAATGTGTCTAATATGCAACAGTACTGTTGCTCTGGTGAAAAGTGAAAATCTGAAAGAGCACCGCAAATTTGAAGAGACATTTCCTCATGATTCAGAGCTAAGAAAAAAAGAAATCACGAGGCTGAAAAAGTCATATGAAACATCAAGCAAGATTTTTGTTAAATCTATGACAACAAATAGCAACAGAGCAGTGACGTGCGGTGAGGTTGATGGCTGGTGAGGCACTGACTTCATCACAGTCAGATTTACAAACATATGAACCCTAAAGAGTATCTTATTCACCATTTGATTGGCAGCAGTTAACGGGTTATGTTTAAAAGCTCATACCAGCATTCTTCCCTGCTTGGCACTCAGCATCAAGGCTTGGAATTGGGGGTTAAATCACCAAAAATGATTCCCGGGCGCAGCGCCACTGCTGCCCACTGCTCCCCTCACCTCCCAGGGTGTGATCAAGGGATGGGTCAAATGCAGAGGACACATTTTTTCAAAGTTCTTATTTATTTTTGTTTCAAAGAAAATATTTCATGTATTTTATTGGATATTTATTTTATTTTTGTTAATTTTAAGAAAATGTTAAACTACTTACCTCCTGCTACTATATAAGCTTGACCGATAATAAACGGACCCAGCCTGTTTAAAAAAAACCATTTGTGGACCTTCAAGATTTGTACTTGAGGACCCCTGTTCTATATGTTATAGTTATTTGAATGACTCTTACCATAATATGTTACGTTAACATACCAGGCACGTTCTCAGTTGGTTATTTATGCCTCATATAACGTACACTTATTCAGCCTGTTGTTCACTATTCTTTATTTATTTTAAATTGCCTTTCAAATGTCTATTCTTGGTGTTGGCTTTTATCAAATACATTTCCCCAAAAAATGCGACTTATACTCCAGTGGGACTTATATGTTTTTTTCCTTCTTTATTATGCATTTTCGGCAGGTGCGACTTATACTCCGGTGCGACTTATACTCTGAAAAATACGGTAATCAACCCGCAGCATCTGCGGTAGACAAACCCGTCCAAATAAATGACAAACAATAACAAAACCCCATATCAGTGCCTCTGCTTGTGTTTAAAGCAGCACTAAGTAACTTTTCAAACTTCATAAAATATTTTCATCACTTTTGGGATGATACATGGACTTACAACTAGTTCAGGGGTCGGCAACCCGCGGCTCTAGAGCCGCATGCGGCTCTTTAGCGCCGCCATAGTGGCTCCCTGGAGCTTTTCCAAAGATGTATGAAAAATGGAAAAAGATGAGGGGAAATAATTTATTTTTTGTTTTAATATGGTTTCTGTAGGAGGCCAAACATGACACAACATTCTCCCTAATTGTTATAAATCCCACTGTTTATATTAAACATGCTTCACTGATTCGAGTATTTGGCGAGCGCCGTTTTGTCCTACTAATTTTGGCGGTCCTTGAACTCACCGTAGTTTGTTTACATGTATAACTTTCTAGGACGTGTTTTATGCCACTTCTTTTTCTGTCTCATTTTGTCCACCAAACTTTTAACGTTGTGCATGAATGCACAAAGGTGAGTTTTGCACAAAGGTGAGTTTTGTTGATGCTATTGACTTGTGGGGAGTGCTAATCGGACATATTTGGTCACTGCATGACGGCAAGCTAATCGATGCTAACATGCTATTTAGGTTAGCTATATGTACATATTGCATCATAATGCCTCGTTTGTAGCTATATTTGAGCTCATTTAGTTTCCTTTGAGTCCTCTTAATTCAATTTATATCTCATGACACACTATCTGTATGTAATATGGCTTTTAATTTTTTTGCGGCTCCAGACAGATTTGTTTTTGTATTTTTGGTCCAATATGGCTCTTTCAACATTTTGGGTTGCCGACCCCTGAACTAGTTGAATGACACCTCTGTCATGGCCTGAGGGGGTCTCTATCGCTTTCACTGCCACTTAGCAACTTTGAGGAGGGTGGCAGGAACCCAGCCACACAAAAAACTACAAATGTGCCGACTTGCTTTACGACATACGTCACTACACATTTTCCTATTCGTTCATACTACTGTCAATACTCAACTGCCAAAGAACTGTAGACACCACCATAATATTTGTTGCTTCCTATACTGTTATACTATTTGATCTTGATACTGGTACTGTATTTGACTACTGTACTTCTACTTGTACTGATACCTCTACCATAACTACTGTAACTGTTTTTACACTTACCGTATTTTTCGGACTATAAGTTGCAGTTTTTTTCATAGTTTGGCCGGGGGTGCGACTTATCCTCAGGAGCGACTTATGTGTGAAATTATTAACACATTACCGTAAAATATCAAATAATATTATTTAGCTCATTCACGTAAGAGACTAGACGTATAAGATTTCATGGGATTTAGCGATTAGGAGTGACAGATTGTTTGGTAAACGTATAGCATGTTCTATATGTTATAGTTATTTGAATGACTCTTACCATAATATGTTACGTTAACATACCAGGCACGTTCTCAGTTGGTTATTTATGCCTCATATAACGTACACTTATTCAGCCTGTTGTTCACTATTCTTTATTTATTTTAAATTGCCTTTCAAATGTCTATTCTTGGTGTTGGGTTTTATCAAATACATTTCCCCAAAAAATGCGACTTATACTCCAGTGCAACTTATATGTTTTTTTCCTTCTTTATTATGCATTTTCGGCAGGTGTGACTTACACTCCGGAGCGACTTATACTCCGAAAAATACGGTAGATATGTACGCAGCTAACAAGCAGTTGTGTACTGTATAGTCTTTAGTGTGGCCAAAAAAAGCACTATAAAAAATATCAACATTTTTAGTGACTTTTTCCATGTTTTTTGGGTTAAGTGTCAAAATTTACCAAGAAAAAATATGTATCCTAACTTAAAGGCATACTTGCCAACCCTCCCGGATTTTCCGGGAGACTCCCGAAATTCAGCGCCTCTCACAAAAACCTCCCGGGACAAATTTTCTGCCGAAAATCTCCCGAAATTCAGGCGGAGCTGGAGGCCACGCCCCCTCCAGGTTTATTGTTAGGCAGTTTCATTAACGTCCTCCCAGCGCGGCAACAACACAACAACAACAGCAGTCACGTTTTCGTCTACCGTAAAGCAGTTTGTCTGCCGTAAACAGCAATGTTGTGACACTCTTAAACAGGACAATACTGCCATCTACTGTACATGCATATGTGACATTAACATCTAGGGCTTTTAGAGAGTGCAGTGCACAACTGCGCACACAACAAGGAGACGAAGCAGAATGCATCATCAGAGAGGGTGTTCAGCATGGTTAGAAAAATAGTGACAGAGAATAGAACATGGATGGACAATTCAACCCTTAACTCAACAATGAGTAGATGAGTGTTGTGTGTGTATATGTGTAAATAAATGAACACTGAAATTCAAGTATTTCTTTTATATATATATATATATATATATATATATATATATATATATATATATATATATATATATATATATATATTTATGAAATACTTGACTTGGGGAATTCTAGCTGTAAATATACTCCTCCCCTCTTAACCACGCCCCCAACCACACCCCCCGCCCCACCCTCGACCACGCCCCCCACCACCCCCACCCCTGCACCTCCCGAAATCGGAGGTCTCAAGGTTGGCAAGTATGCTTAAAGGGGCCCTGTTATGCAAAACCAATTGTTCTTACCTATTGGTACCTGTTGTGCATTTGGGATCTGCATAAGTCCCGAAAACTTTAAATGAAACCGTGGATCTTGCCTTCCTTCATACTTCCTCCAAACGATTTACTCGTCCTGTGACGTTTTTCACACCGATGACATCACCGCATATGCTATAAACTTACCCAAAGAGCTGTTTTGCGCTGCGGTCAATAAACTCCTTCTTCTTCTCAATCCTCTTGTTGAGAATAGGGCTGGGCGATATATCGATATGCGCGACATATCGCGGGTTTGTCCATTGTGTGTGGACAAGGATAAGGTTAGGTGGGATTTACCTTGGATAACCTTAGTGTAAACGGGGCCTAAGTGCCGGCAGCACTCATGCAGCCCAAGACCGCGACATTAGCATTACGAGCACAACAAGTCCGGCTGTTATTTTTATCGGTGTGACCAAAAACTAAAACATTATTAAAGGGTCCATCAGTGTTATTATTAATAGTAGTACCGTACTGTACTATAATTGTTGTGCAGGTACTCCGGCTTCCTCCCACCTCCAAAGACATGCACCTGGGGATAGGTTGATTGGCAACACTGAATTGGCCCTAGTGTGTGAATGTGAGTGTGAATGTTGTCTGTCCATACTTGCCAACCCTCCCGAATTTTCCGGGAGACTCCCGAAATTCAGCGCCTCACCCGAAAACCTCCCGGGACAAATATTCTCCCGAAAATCTCCCGGTTTTCAGCCGGAGCTGGAGGCCACGCCCCCTCCAGCTCCATGCGGACCTGAGTGAGGACAGCCTTTTTTTTTTTATGACAGGAGGACAACATGGTGACAAGAACTAAATCATCCAGACTAGAGATAAATTATATTATTATGTTTATCTTACCTAAAAATAAATATATTTATTAATTACAAAAAAAACTAAATACATTTTTACTATATTTTGCTAAAAACATCAAAATTAATTGTTTTTATTTGTATTTTTTCTTACTCCTTATTACATCCAGCCATAGAATCATACATTAAAATAAACATATATGAAATAATTAATTTTAAATGATCATAATAATTCATTTTTAATGACCATATTTAATTATTAAAATAATTGCTTGTTTATCAACAACTTTAGCATTTTATTCATTACATTTTGAAGCTCTCAGAAGCCAAGTTATGTTATATCCTTAAGATTTATTTATGCAAGTTTGAAGTATCAATTATCTAAACACAGTTTTGTTTGCATATTTTCAGGATGTAGATATATATATATATATATATATATATATATATATATATAAATAAATAAATGTATGTACTGTATGTATGTATGTCTGTGTATGTGTATGTGTATGTGTATGTATATATATATATATATATATATATATATATATATATATATATATATATGAAATACTTGACTTGGTGAATTCTAGCTGTCAATATACACCTCCCCTCTTAACCTCGCCCCCGCCCACAACCACGCCGCAGTCCCACCCCCGACCATTCTCCCCACCCCCACCCCCCCACCTCCCGAATCGGAGGTCTCAAGGTTGGCAAGTATGGTCTATCTTTGTTGGCCCTGTGATGAGGTGGCGACTTGTCCAGGGTGTACCCCGCCTTCTGCCCGATTGTAGCTGAGATAGACTCCAGCACCGCCTGCGACCCCAAAAGGGATAAGCGTTAGAAAATGGATGGATGGGTGTTCTTCATTCATTTTGCCTTCTTGAGGTTTTTAATACCGGTTTCAGAACATTTTAGGAGAAATCCAAATGGCCTCCTCAGTATAGGGTCAGCGTATTGCGGGGTGTGAAAGGGACCCCCGTGCTTTAATATGACTGTGGCGCACACCTGAGCAAGCATGCTTGAGTGTTGGGGAGGGAGGCGGGTGCGGTGGTTGGGAAGCGTGCCGCAAGCTGCTGGAGCAATCAGTCAGCACAAGTGGGACTACCTGCTGGGCTCTCTTCCATCTTTTGTGGGAAAACACATGGAACTACAAGAAGTACTCCAAGAAGTGAGGATTGGAGAAAAAAGTGTGCAGCGTTCATTACATGCTCTGCAGAGGATACAAACATAGGACAAATAAACGTCGGGATGCCTTATTTTGCACAAACAGCAGCAGAGTTTGATGCCATTGAGTCTATTGTATGGTAAACACAATCAGGTCTATTCTGGTAATGAGGGAAACCAAAGCTGTATTGATTACACGCTTTGGTTCAGAGGACCTTTGTCACTCCCCTGGAGCCCACTTTATACACAGCTGCAGCCTCATTTACCTCACCACTCTCTTACTCCCGAGTCCTCTCCTGCAGCCATCTTATACCAAGCACTATCACCATCACTCACACTGGAAGGAAGTAACGATGATACCGGAGTAAAGTCATATCATTATGAGGAAGAAGTTGTCATATACAGTCATGGTCAAAAGTTTACATACACTTGTAAAGTACATAATGTCATGGCTGTCTTGAGTTTCCAATAATTTCCACAGAACTTTCCTCCAGAAGGTCTTATCTTTGTCCATGTGATGTCAGATGAAACAAAAATTGAGCTTTTTGGCACAACACCCAGCAATATGTTTGGAGGAGAAAAGGTGAGGCTTTTAATCCCAGTAACACCATCCCTACCGTCAAGCATGGTGGTGACATACTTGCCAACCCTCCCGATTTTCCCGGGAGACTCCCAAATTTCAGTGCCCCTCCCGAAAATCTCCCGGGGCAACCATTCTCCCGAATTTCTCCCGATAATGGGGGCGTGCCTTAAAGGCACTGCCTTTAGCATCCTCTCTCACCTGAAAAGGAGACTATTATATTTGTCTCCGTTATCCATAGGTTTATCTATAACCCATAAAGTAGGCAGGCACGGAGCTATTTCTCAGCGTGTGTTTATTCCAGCCGGCACGTTAATACACTGACACACAACATCCGGATTCCCATCATGCATTGCTTCAAAACTACGGCAAGTAGTAATGTCCAAAAACATAACAGAGACCAAGCAGAAGAACGAAGAAGAGACATGGCGACGACGAGTAAGAAGAAGAAGTACGCTTGCAAGTTCCAAAATGATTGGAAAAAATAATTTCAGTTCATCCAGGACAGCTCGAAGGGGAAGGGGTATGCTGCCTGCACATTTTGTAGATCAGACTTCTCCATTGAACACGGTGGCCGAACGGATATACTCATTCATGAATGGATTATTTATATATATAAAAATACTTGAAAATATATACACCCCCCGCTAAACCACCCATCCACCTCAACCACCACCGCCCATCTCCCAAATTCGGAGGTCTCAAGGTTGGCAAGTATGGGTGGTGGTGGTAGTATTATACTCTGGGCCTGTTTTGCTGCCAATGGAACTGGTGCTTTACAGAGAGTAAATGGGACAATGAAAAAGGAGGATTACCTCCAAATTCTTCAGGACAACCTAAAATCATCAGCCCGGAGGTTGGGTCTTGGGCGTAGTTGGGTGTTTCAACAGGACAATGACCCCAAACACACGTCAAAAGTGGTAAAGGAATGGCTAAATCAGGCTAGAATTAAGGTTTTAGAATGGCCTTCCCAAAGTCCTGACTTAAACGTGTGGACAATGCTGAAGAAACAAGTCCATGTCAGAAAACCAACACATTTAGCTGAACTGCACCAATTTTGTCAAGAGGAGTGGTCAAAAATTCAACCAGAAGCTTGTGGATGGCTACCAAAAGCGCCTTATTGCAGTGAAACTTGCCAAGGGACATGTAACCAAATATTAACATTGCTGTATGTATACTTTTGACCCAGCACATTTGTTCACATTTTCAGTAGACCCATAATAAATTCATAAAAGAACCAAACTTCATGAATGTTTTTTGTGACCAACAAGTACCGTATTTTTCGTACTATAAGTCGCAGTTTTTTTCATAGTTTGGCCAGGCTCCAGTGTGACTTATGTATGTTTTTTTCCTTTTTTTATTATGCATTTTCTGCAGGTGCGACTTATACTCCGGTGCGACTTATACTCTGAAAATTACGGTATGTGCTCCAATCACTCTATCACAAAAAAATTGTAGAAATGTAGCCATGACATTGTGTTCTTTACAAGTGTATGCCAACTTTTGACCACGACTGTATGTGCCTATTTTCTTTTTTTATTTCATTTTTTGATGCGAGATTAACGCGCCGGCGTCATTTCTGATCCTTGGGTCGTTTCGTGGCGTGGGAAAATGTGGCTGCGTTCGCAAGTTAGTGAGGAGCAAAAAGTGGGAAAATAGCGAGCAGAAATAGACAAATAAAAGGGTATAGTATTGAAATATCAGGTCCAAAGCCATGACGAGTTGTTCTCCCGGCAAGACAAGACTAGTTTTCCCCATGAGCCGTCTTCAAGGTGCGCTTGCATTCAGAGGTGGGTGGAGCTTCACTTAAGTGTTTAAATTACAGTTAAGGTGAATTAATGACATACAATCTAGATTGTTATTGTGACTGCTTTAGTAAAATGGTATAAAAGCTCAACATAAATGAAAGATGTGCAGGCAGGAACAAGTCAGGTTCTTGGTCAAAACATGTCAAGACACCTTCTCAAACCAGTCACACACTACCGGTTTCAAAATAAAAGCACTAAACCTTACAACCGGTTTAACTACAATAACAAACCACAAACTACAAAATATCTTACTTTACGTCATATGTTGTCATAGATGTTTTTAGTAATGTCATCTGTGATATTTACACCCAAATAAATGTTAGTAAATCAGTTAAGGAATATGGGGGGATTTTTCTGGCTGGCTGAAATTTTGTGTATCTTTTTTTTTTTACATGTTCTCATCGATAGTCCTAAATTGCTGAATGTTTATCAGGCTGAATATCACAGTTTATTAAGAAAAATAGAATGTTAAGACAGTGTCATGTAGCGATATGAATACCATTGACTTGTACAACATGTAACATTTAATCAGGTTGAAATATCACAGATTACATTAGCAAACATCTTTAAAAATCAAAGCATGATCGCAACAATTTATATTGTATGTTATTAATGCTTGAAACTGGTATCTAAACATGGTGTAGCGCCTCCTCTGGACGCAAGTGCTCCTACATCAGGAACACAAGTTACGTATTCGTACAAAACACAAAATCTGACAGTACATTGCATATATATATTTTTTTATTTTCTTTAAAAGCGTGTCAATGTCCTTTCGGTATTGAACCGTTTAAAAAAGCATTATGTTTAAAACATATTTAGTTAAAGCAAACTAATTGTCGAGTCGTGGTAATAAAAACTTAGAATGTATTTGTTTATGGTACAATTATTAAAGATGTAAAATCATACCTATCTGCAATTAATTTGGAGTTCCCTATGAACAAAATGAAATTACCACGATTAAATATTTCAATAATTTGACAGCCCTAGTTTTTTTTTAACTTTTTTGAGGGGAAACATGACATTTTATATATATATATATAAATAAATGTATATATATATATATATATATATATATATATATATATATATACACACACACATATACACACACGTTAGGTCAGGAAAAAAACACAAGAGGCTATATCATCCCTACAAGCCTGTTTCGCAGGTTTCCCTGCTCGTCAGGGGATTTTATGTATTCATAAAATCCCCTGACGAGCAGGCTTGTAGGGATGACATAGACTCTTGCATTTTTTCCTGACCTAACGTACATTCCGCTCGTATTGACCACTGTATAACAGATGAACCACAGAAACCTATATATATATATATATTTTTTATTTTTTTTTTATATCTAAATAACTAAGACTATTCCAACAACATTATTTTAAACCATGTTTAATGATACTTAATGTGTAATATAGTATAGTATGAAGTTAGAATAGTACTGGAAAATATTTACAATAATTTATTTAATTTCTATTAAATGTAATAATCAAATTAATGTGTTTAACAGGAATAAAGTTGTGGTGTTACAAGGATTACGTTTTTTTCAAAGTTGTTTCAAGAAAATTTTACTCTTAAAAAAATCCTATTCTCAGAATAATTATTTAGCATATTTAGAGAATATTGTGTGAGAAAAAGCCATTAAGACACTATATGAGAAAAAGATCACTTTGAAAAAGTTACGTCATTTAATAAGGAGAAGAGAGACAAAACGTGTTAAATGACAATTTTTAAATTTTTATTTTATTTATTATATTTTTTTCCAGATATATACAATTGCGTTGAACCAAGAATAAAACTTATTTTTTGTGAATTGTTTTTGTTTTTTTTCATTTTACTGTTGTGGCCATAATAATCCATAATGCTGTTTGTGCTCACTGTGGTTGCCCCCCCCCCCTTCAGTTTCAACGTATCCAACTCCTTATTTATGTAAATCCATTTCGCTGCCAGAATGAAGCTTGTCTAATATCCCCAACACTGCTGGATTTCATGGCGTTTTCTTCTCGCCCAGGGTAGAATAATGAAAATGTAAATAGTGTTAAGCCGGGGGAAGGCTTCAAAACAACTTCCCTTAATGAAGGCAAGGAGAGTAAGGAGCGAGGCAGACCGACAGGAAGGACCAGCATCGCTGTCGTCGTCGCCGTAGCACACGGCCAGCCACTCGAGCGTGAGGACGGGAAGAAAAGCTCGAGAAAAGACATTTTAAGGGATTTTACTGCTTTCAAAAGAAGGCCTGAAAAGCTTGAATTCAAGTGACACTCGGGTCATTCTTTCACTGACAGTCAAAACCAGAGGAATCTTATTCAAGACTGAAGGGCAGCATTTCAATTCCTAATACCTTGACAACTCGCCCTTTTGTTTTTTTGAGTTACATAAGAACCGGATCTGCGAGGGCTTCCCTGGAGCTTCGGATTCAAAGCAAGCTGAAAATGTCGGCAGGAACGCACAAAGGTGACCTTGGGCAAAGCAAGGGGTGCTGAATAATTAGTAATTCCAATATACAACAATACCACCTATACCAAGGATTCTCAAACTGTGGTATGCGTACCACTCCACCGAATGCAGTGGCGGATGCTGGTCTCTCAAAGACGGGAAGCTCAATTTCAGCCTACGTCATAAAATGTGTTGGTTTATTTATACGTAAATTCTACCCTCCGTTCCTTTTTAAGAAAGTGATCTGTGACCCTGTCGTACCAAGAAGGCGTCTTTTTCCAGGGATTTGACAAGCGTCCTCTCAATGGCCAGGCCTTGGCCCATGGTGTTGCGGGTGTAAGACTTGAGCTGCTTTAAAGGGGAACATTATCACAATTTCAGAATTGTTAAAACCATTAAAAATCAGTTCCCAGTGGCTTATTATATTTTTCGAAGTTTTTTTCAAAATTTTACCCATCACGCAATATCCCTAAAATAAGCTTCAAAGTGCCTGATTTTAACCATCGTTATAAACACCCGTCCATTTTCCTGTGACGTCACATAGTGAAGCAAACACAAACAAACATGGCGGAAAGAACAGCAAGCTATAGCGACATTAGCTCGGATTCAGACTCGGATTTCAGCGGCTTAAGAGATTCAACAGATTACGCATGTATTGAAACGGATGGTTGTAGTGTGGAGGCAGGTAGCGAAAACGAAATTGAAGAAGAAACTGAAGCTATTGAGCCATATCGGTTTGAACCGTATGCTAGCGAAACCGACGAAAACGACACGACAGCCAGCGACACGGGAGAAAGCGAGGACGAATTCGGTGATCGCCTTCTAACCAACGATTGGTATGTGTTTGTTTGGCATTAAAGGAAACTAACAACTATGAACTAGGTTTACAGCTTATGAAATACATTTGGCAACAACATGCACTTTGAGAGTGCAGACAGCCCAACTTTCATCAATTAATATATTCTGTAGACATACCCTCATGTCAGCAGGCCAGGGAAGCTAGGGTCGATATTCTTCTCTTGATCATCTTCGGGACGGTGTGAGCCAAGACATCCAGGGGGTTTAGCTCGCTCGTCTGCGGGAACAAACTGCCGCCATTGCTTGCCGTGCTACCGAGGTCCTTTGTCCCTGAATTGCTCACACACTCCGGCAGATTCAATGGGGGTCTGGCGGCAGATTTCTTTGACTTTATCGTTGGAAATGCATCTGCTTTGAGTGTCGCAGGATATCCACACATTCTTGCCATCTCTGTCGTAGCATAGCTTTCGTCGGTAAAGTGTGCGGAACAAACGTCCAATTTCTTGCCATTTTCGCATCTTTGGGCCACTGGTGCAACTTGAATCTGTCCCTGTTCGTGTTGTTACACCCTCCGACAACACACCGACGAGGCATGATGTCTCCAAGGTACGGAAAACAGTCGAAAAAACGGAAAATAACAGAGCTGATTTGAGTCGGTGTTTGAGAAAATGGCGGATTGCTTCCCGATGCGACGTCACAACATCGCTCCGAGAGGGAATATTAGAAAGGCGTTTAATTCGCCAAAATTCACCCATTTAGAGTTCGGAAATCGGTTAAAAATATATATGGTCTTTTTTCTGCAACATCAAGGTATATATTGACGCTTACATAGGTCTGGTGATAATGTTCCCCTTTAAAATACAGTAGCGTAGTCGGCCTGATTAATTATTAAAAACAAGGTCAAGGATTTATTTAACGAGTATATTTAATATTTTGGCCACTGTAACATTCCACACTGTTTGAATAGTAGGAACATAAAACACTGTACTTTAATCAAGTGATTCTTAGGCTTTACCACAGTTTGAGAAGCACTGGTTTAGATGGTCAGAAATAGGCATTTTTAATTGGTGCATTTTCTGGGGACCTAATGCAATGTAATATTTCCCTCCATTAACCACATCTCTCAAGTGCAGGCAGCACTCATGCAGCCCAGGACCATGTTATTGGCAATAAAAGGAGAAATGGCTCATCATTTGAGTGGAATAAGTCATAATTTGGTGAAAATAACATAATATCACATGAAAATACTTGTACGAGTACTTTCGCCCCTCCCGGACTCCGCCGTTCAACCTTGGGATAACTGGGCATTAGTGCGCCGGGCTGTGAAGTCAATCCCAGAGTTGCTCAGCCAAACAGCACACGGGCTCGATCTTTGATTGTCAAAGCCTGCCAGACCGGGCCAGTTAATCCCGGAGCAGAGCCGAGCGGCCCAATCAACTCGCCCCGTACTCGTCGTCAATAACACGTTTAGGTCAAACAGCAGGCAATGAGGAGGACTAATCCTCTGTGGACACACCTGGCCAATCACGTATCAAACAGCCCTCGCGTCTTTGAATGACAAAGTATGAAGTCGATACATGATGAGGGTTGCCGGTTCTTTGGAGAACTTGTTATAGCTGCCCTTTTTTTTTCTTTTTTTTTTTCCATCTTGTTTTTTGAAATCGATCCAAGCTTCAAAGCTGAGGGAAGGAAAGGTTATTGTGCAGTCACCTGGATCCACCCACATCTGCAGTGGCACAGAAAAATGAACTCCGGCCTGACAGGAGCGGAGGAAGCCATGAAGGACAAAGGAGGGCTGGGGGGGAGGAGGACGAGGAGGGGATGCCACCGTGGCAACCAGCAGGTTAGGACGGAAAAGTCAAGGTTTAGTAAAAAAAAAAAACAAACAAAAAAACACATCGACATGAGAAGAAAAATGAGGCAGCTATTCATTTCTTATAATAGCAGGATGATGTACGGTTTGATGGGTGGCGATGCTGCGCACGAATGCTACTGATGTGTACGTTTTTAAATAGAACTCTCGCAACAACACAGTATTTGACTGCAACCAGCAGAGGCGCTGTTGTTTAAACGCATACTTGCCAACCCTCCCGGATTTTCCGGGAGACTCCCGAAATTCAGTGCCTCTCCCGAATACCTCCCGGGACAAATTTTCTCCCGAAAATCTCACGAAATTCAGACGGAAGCTGGAAGCCACGCTCCCTCCAGCTCCATGCTGACCTAAATCACGTGTCAACAGCCTGTATTCACGTCCGCTTTCCCACAATATAAACAGCGTGCCTGCCTAAACACGTTATAACTGTAGAATGATCGAGGACGAGTTCTTGGTTTCTTATGTGGGTTTATTGTTAGGCAGTTTCATTAACGTCCTCCCAACGCGGTAACAACACACAACAACAGCAGTCATGTTTTATTCTACCGTAAAGCAGTTTGTCTGCCGTAAACAGCAATGTTGTTGTAATATATTGAGTTGGAGGCAATAACCAGGCGAGGTGATGAAGTACGTCTCTTTACTGTAGACTTCAGAACAGACTCACACACTTGACGTCAGGTGCGCAACACCACGTAAATCGTTGGCCAACCAAAAAGTAACCCCAGTATCTATAGCCAACATTCACCAGGAGATGGCAACAGACAAACATAGATCACTCTAATACATTCCTCCCCTTTTAGAAATGTAGAAGTTACTCAAAATAAATAAACAACCCAACCAAAAAATGCAACAGCTCAATTAAAAAACTGTATTAAGCCACATTCTTTTTTTTTTTAGTACTGAACTCTTAACCCTCATTTGTAAACAATAACATGCTTATTATACAAACAGTATTTGTACATCTTTAACACAGATTTTTATACAGTCTTCAGAGATTTAGGTTTTTTTGGTGGTACTCGAAACCTTTCTGGGTACCTGCGAAAGGGTGTTCAGCATGGTTAGAAAAATAGTGACAGAGAATAGAACAAGGATGGACAATTCAACCCTTAACTCAACAATGAGTAGATGAGTGTTATGTGTGTGTATATGTGTAAATAAATGAACACTGAAATTCAAGTATTTATTTTATATATATATATATATATATATATATATATATATATATATATATATATATATATATATTTATAATAAAATAAATATATATATATAGCTAGAATTCACTGAAAGTCAAGTATTTCATATATATATATATATATATATATATATATATATATATATATGAAATACTTGACTTGGTGAATTCTAGCTGTAAATATACTCCTCCCCTCTTAGCCGCGCCCCCGCCCCACCCCGACCACGCCCCCCCACCTCCCTAAATCGGAGGTCTCAAGGTTGGCAAGTATGTTTAAGCGTCAATTACTTTTGACTAAAAAAAGAACAATTGTTTGATTAGTCTAGAAATAAAAATATCACCAAAAATTAGTTCTAATATTTTTCCACATTAAAAAAACAAAAGCATGCCTAATTGCGTGAAAACGCCAAAGCATTCACACATGGTTTTCTACACCAACATTCATCTATGTATTCTTATTATTCAAGGTTCAAGGTTCAAGGTTCAACTTTATTGTCCCCACGGGGAAATTTGTCTTGGGCATAGTGCATCATTGCTTTCTTAACATACACAAAAACAACAGAACACAAACACAAGCACAGACACAACCACAACCAGACAACTAACATTTAAACATCAGAACATGGAGCTTGATAGACATAGGTGGCACTTTGATGTAGGCATAAAATCTACAGTATGGAGATAAAGATAAAGTACCAGTGTGCATTGCACTAGAGCTCATGGATAAAGTGCTTAGTTCTAAAGTGCTATGTGCTAAAGTGCTATGTGCTAAAAAAGTGCTAACCTATGTATTAACATTCTATTGCACATTATTGGTCAGCTGGACAAATGATAATTTAAGGCGGTTAGATTTGCATAGTCTTCTCCCTGATGGCGGGGTTCCATATTCAGGCAAGAGTGGGTGTTGTGAGTTGGAAATAATTTTCTTAGCTTTTTTCCTAACTGCCTGCTCATAGATGCTCTGTATAGGCTCATATTCTTTCCTCCCTACGATTTTCATTGCCGTTTTATGCATGCCGGCCAGTTTGCTTTTTAGCTTAACGGTTAGGTTGCCAAACCATGAGGTGATCCCGTATCTAATGATGCTCTCTACAATGGCACGGTAGAAAATCATCATGATGTGGCTGTTTACGCCGTACAATCTTAATCTTCGCAAAAAATATAGCCTCTGTTGCAGTCTATTGTCAATATGTGTCTTCCAGCAGAGAAGATTATCAATATGAACCCCTAAATATTTATATGAGGATACCTGGGTGATTACCTGATTTTTGATGACCACTGGCTCATGGTCAGGCACTTTCCTCGGATCCAAAACCATTTCCAATTCAACTTCAACTTATTATTATTCTTCTCCAGATTTTGGCGCGCTCTACCTTCCACATTTTTTTACCCGATCCCAACCGTTCCAACTTCAAACTGTTCAGCCTATTCGGGAATCGCGGGCTTTGCCTTGACAAAATTCCAAAAATTCCCAGAATTCCAGGTTTTCGGGGGCATTTTTCCCATTCAAAATGAATTGGCCATTTTTCAAACTTTCCACCATTTCCACATTTTCCAACCTATTCAAACCATTCCACCTTCAACATATTCCACCATTCTGGAAATTTAAACTTCCTTTTTTCCAAGTTAAAAAAATAATTCCAGAATTCCTACTCTTCCAAAGCCCTATTTGCGCCCTTTTTTCTGGCGACTACTCCTCCCACATTTTTCAACGCATTTCAACCGTTCCACCGTCCAAACATTCCTCTTCATCAAGACAAAAAACTAAGTTGTTTTTTGAACTGGAAAAATTCCAAGTTTTCCCCAAACCCCAGGAATTCCGGAATTCCATTTCTCAATTCAACATGTTACTATTTTCAACATTTCTTGACCGATTTGAAAAAATACAACACCAACTATTTCAACTCATTCAGGCCATTTAAGTTTTTTACTATTTTCAAACAAACTCCCACTTTTCCCGAAATTCCCAAATTGTTTGGAAATTCCCATTGAAATCAATGGGCCATTTTTCAAAGTTCCCCAATTCCCACATTTTTCATCCGATTCAAACTGTTCCAACTTCAAAATGTTCTGCCTGTTTGGGAATTCTGTGCTCTACTTAACTGAACTGGGCAAGAAAGCATTTAGGTTTTCAGCACCGAAGGCTTGGAATAACCTACAATCGAATATTAAACTTCAAACTTGAACTTGAATGAGTTTAAAGCTTCTGTGAAAGGATTGCAGTCTACCTTATCTGTATGCACATGTGTCATGTGAGCAAGTTTTAATGTTGTAAATGTGATGTTTTATGTGTTTACTGTTTTTAATGTAACCTTGCTGCTGCCCTCTTGGCCAGGTCTCCCTTGGAAAAGAGATATTTGATCTCAATGGGATTTTACCTGGTTAAATAAAGGCTAAATAAAAAAAAAATACTTCAACAATTCTAAAAAAAAATCCAGGATTTAAGTTCAACTTCAGCATTGGAGCATTCACACACAATTCCTTCAGGAATTGCCTCTTCCAGTTTGACCATGCTGTCTATTAATAGATGTAATTTAGGGATGTCAAATGTAACGAGTTGACACGTGATTAATCGCAAAAGATGTTGCATTAAAAATGTGTTAATTCAGATTATTAACTCAATTTATTTGGACCTTTCCGCTACCTTACCTGCGGATGGTTACCTGAAAGGCGTTTGTTTGTTATACGGTCAGTGATCAGGTCTATGTATACGACAGGGGATCTGACTGGTGGTGTGCGCTCTGACAAAATTCGCATCAAAATACATCCCAATGGGACTTTAGATAAAACTGTTGCCATGTTTTGAGAACACTAATTACGTATACTGCATTTAATAAAGTATTTTTAAAATGTGTATGACATTCTGACCAACAAATATTGGGGTTTTTATTTTTATTCTTATTTTTTTATAGTAAATACAAATTTTGCAAACAAATACTTTACTGTTATTAATCATGATTAATCACAATTAAAAAATGGCATTTAAAAAAATAATTTGAACGCTGCTATATATTTATTAAAGTGAATTAAATAATTGACAGATAAATTCCTGTGTAGTCATAAAACGTAAGAAAATAAAATATATCTGCAAGAAATCCACATTCAACAATACGGTTACACATATTAGTATGTCAACAACAAGCTTTGGTATACAGTAGGCCAGTGGTTCTTTAACTTTTTTTCACCAATTACCACCTCAGAAAAAACTTGGCTCTCAAGTACCACCAATGACCAACATTAAATACAGTAGCGTAGTAGGCATAAGTATTTATTAAAAACAAGGCAGAGGTTTTATTTAACAACCATTTAACATTACATACAGTTTGAACAGTAACACTGTGTTTGAATATAGTTAATAATCAATACTTAATATTTAAGTGATTTTTTTGGTGTAGGGCTGCAACTAACAACTAATTTGATGATCGATTAATCTGTTGATTATTACTTCGATTAATCGATTAATAATCGAATAAAAGAGACAGACTACATTTCTATCCTTTCCAGTATTTTATTGGAAAAAAAAACAGCATACTGGCACCATACTTATTTTGATTATTGTTTCTCAGCTGTTTGTAAATGGTGCAGTTTATCAATAAAGGTTTATAATTTTTTTTTTTAATAAATAAAAATAAAAAAGTAGCTTCTGCGCATGCCCATAGCATAGATCCAACGAATTGATGACTAAATTAATCGCCAACTATTTTTATAATCGATTTAATCGATTAGTTGTTGCAGCCCTACTTTGGTGTATTACTAAATGGAGCCAGCGTAGTACGGGTACCACATTTTAAGAAACAATGCCGTAGGCTTTATTTTCTAGATTGTAGTAAAGGATAGATTGTATTCATCCTACAATGGGGAAAAATATGTGGTTGCAGTGCGGATACAAAAAGTCCACATAAATGAGGTAAAAAGATGAGAACAAAAGGGAAACATCAAAGAATATAAAGAACATGAAATACATTAAAAGAGCATAGAGCTGATGCAACCGGTGGCCACTTCACCATTTCTACATACAGCTAGTTAGTTAGTTAGTTTATTATTTCTTCGGTCAATGGTCAACAAAATAAACAAACAGTTTTACATAAACAAACAGTTGTACATTCATAAATTAAAAATGTTGCAGACCGAAAGGGTTTAGGCTGAAGTTGAACACTTATTGCGCCTAACCCTATAAACAAAGTCAAATACAAGATGAGCTTTCAAAAATTATGAAATTTCCTTTTCACAACATATTATAAACACACATATACAAAAGTAGAACAACAACAACAACAAAACAACAAAATTGGCACTAATAATACATGTCGCATGCACAAGATTGCACCATACATAGACTAGCAAGAAAAAACAAAACACCATTCCAACACCCACATAAACAGCGGTGGCATCTGCAGTGCTCCAAGCCATCGTCTGCTGGGTTGGGCTTGTGGGCGGGACGAGACAGGAACCGACCCAACAAAGCAACCAAGAGAGCCAACTCCATCCTAGGCTGCCCACTAGCTCTCAGTCAATGTCCGCAACCAAGAGAGCAGACTCCATCCTAGGCTGCCCACTAACTCTTGGTCGGATTTTTAGTACTGTATACTAATTTTAAGGCACTTAATGCTACATGCATGTTATGTGAATGGTAAAAGTACCTGTGAGACAAAGTACTTTTAGGATATACAGCATGTTCTTGCCGTTGTATTGTCGTCTATGTAAATCAAGTGTGTCATAATGTATAAGTGGCCATGGTATTAGATGTTATGACTGGTTATATCGCTCATGTTGTCTCCCGTGTATACCCAGTGTAAGGACATGTCAGGTGGTGTCAAGTAAGTCGGATTTCAGGACCACAGATGGAAATGAGCTGATAGTGTGGCTACAGTAGCCTTTGATTCTTTGTGAATAATTTATGTGGTGCACATTGTCTGCTAACCGATCATAAATACATACATAAATGAAACCCACACATCAAGATTCCTCCCCCGTGTTCTCTGCTTCTGTAGGGTTTTGCAGAAGAGAAACGAGAAACACGTATGCTTCAATGGTCCCTGTGGTTAATGAAAGGCCACTTTACTGCATAACTATCCACAATCAATAATGCTAACAACGCCTGCACACTATCTTCTAGAATAACATGACCCTCATTCATTACTTTGGTATGTGTATCTTAAATTATGGGTAGTATTAGACTTAATGTTTAAACATGCAAACCAAGAAGCCAGAGCTTTTCTTTCTGTCACTCACAGACACACCAGTGACCGGGAAAGACTCTCTGTAAAAAGTGATTTAAAGGGACACTGCACTTTTTTGGGGGGAATTTTGCCTATCGTTTACAATCCTTATGAGAGACAAGAAGACAAAAAGGTGGGTTTTTTTCTGCTTTCTCCACATATAAAAATCAGCTCGTTCTTGGTGGCTAGCAATGCAGCTAATGGTAAAAAATAATTCTACCTTTAAATTGCTTTAAATATGCATTCAAAAACCGTCAACAATACTTAATTTACATTATGTAACCTGTATAATAACCAAGCTGTAGCGACATCGGTATGCTACGGTATTAGCTGTAGAAGCTAACTACGGCAAGAGATAAGCTAACTTCTACGTCAGCACAAAACGCATTTGAGTTTGTAATGCACAACACTGCGATACAACACCAATCTGTACTATAAGTGTACAGCTCCACTAATGGACATTGGAGTGTTACGTTCAGGGTACAGCTCCACTAATGGACATTAGAGTATTACTTTCAAAGAAAAATTAAAAGTTTTGCTAGAAACATAATTTTATATGTGACTTTATTGTATTATATGTATAGTACATGTTCCAAAAAGAAAAAATCATAGAACACAACCAGAATTAGAGATATTACAAGTCAAAGTGATGAAGCTTAGTGTTACGCTCATGACTTGGTGTAACTAAACATTACCCTATACGATGAAGGCAATTGCATTTTATTGATATTTGAAATGTATTCAATGTTTATAAATGAATATTTAAATATACTAAATGTAAAAAAGGGAATAAATATTCAAAATAAGATCATTAAATGAAATCTAGTTTGGTTACGCCATCATGAGCCCAACACAAGTTAGTAAAAGTTTCAACTACAGTTCTAAATAAGATGTCAAAAGCAAACTGAAATCAAATACACACAGCTTAAAGATTGATCAATACCTATTTAAATTTAGTAATACATAAATATAAAAGAAATATACCTGAACAGAACGCTCATGATGGTTACACCAAAAAGTAACGCTATGAATCGCGTTTTTTCCAAGTTTTTAGGACATTTTTATGCTATTTCCAAGCATCTCCTTTTTATTATCGTTGATTTTAAATGGTCAAACTAATGCATATTATATATGCATGCCCTGGTAAACAAAAAAAAGAGTCATATTTATTTTGATTGTTACATTTTGAAGTACATTTGTGCAGGTGGGTGCGAATGTACCCATGACCAGAGCTGTACACATTAGCAGTAGTTCATCCTCCATATATTCAGATTCAAAAAGGTAAGGTTGTGATCCTATCAGCACAACTCCGTCACGTCCGTTGTGTCCTTTAACGAGACACTTCACCCTTGCTCCTGATGGGTCGTGGTTAGCGCCTTGCATGGCAGCACCCGCCAGCAGTGTGTGAATGTGTGTGTGAATGTGGAAATGGTGTCAAAGCGCTTTGAGCACCTTGAAGATAGAAAAACGCGATACAAGTATAGCCATGTCTTAAAGCACCTCTTCTTGAGGGCGTTTCAGTGTTATAACTTCACCTTTATCGTTTTTAGGCCAAAATGCGTCTGTTCTCCCTTTTCTGTCTCCACAATGTGTCTGCTTGTAAGTATTGTGTGTGTGTGCGCTGTCGAACTTGCTCGTCTGCTCGCAAAACCAGCAATGTCATGACGTGACGGCACGGCGCCATGCCCATTAATAAAAATAATAATAATAAATTGTGAACCGGTACTTTTCAAACAGAGTATAGTACCGTTTTTGATTAATTAAAACCGCAATTCTATACCAGTACCGGTATACTGTACATACTTGCCAACCCTCACGATTTTCCCGGGAAACTCACAAATTTTAGTGCCCCTCCCGAAAATCTCCCGGGGCAACCATTCTCCAGATTCCCACCCGGACAACAATATTGGGGGCGTGCCTTATAGGCACTGCCTTTAGCGTCCTCTACAACCTGGCGTCACGTCCGCTTTGCCTCCATACAAACAGCGTGCTGGCACAGTCACATAATATATGTGACTTGTACACACACATAAGTGAATGGAAGTCATACTTGATCAACAGCCATACAGGTCATACTGAGGGTGGCTGTATAAACAACTTTAACACTGTTACAAATATGCGTCACACTGTGAACCCACACTAAACAAGAATGACAAACACATTTCGGGAGAACATCTGCACCGTAACACAATATAAACACAACAGAACAAATACCCAGAAGCCCTTGCAGCACTAACTCTTCCGGGACGCTACAATATACACCCCCCATTTCCCGAATTCAGAGGTCTCAAGGTTGGCAAGTATGATACCGTACAACCCTAATTCAAGTGAATGGAATAATTGACGGCTAAGTTAAAGTTAAAGTACCAATGATTGTCACACACACAAGGTGTGGTGAAATTTGTCCTCTGCACTTGACTCATCCCCTTGTTCACCCCCTGGGATGTGAGGGGAGCAGTGAGCAGCAGCGGTGGCCACGCCCGGGAATCATTTTTGGTGATTCAACCCCCAATTCCAACCCTTGATGCTGAGTGCCAAGCAGGGAGGTAAGGGGTCCCATTTTTATAGTCATTGGTATGACTCGGCCGCGGTTTGAACTCACGACCTACCGATCTCAGGGTGGACACTCTAACCACAAGGCCACTGAGTAGGTTAAGTTGAGCTGGGAAATTCAGTCCAATGCAATCCGAAATGCGTCTTTCAGGCCTTCTAGATCCCTTAAGGTGGTAATCAGTTCTCATTTTAGGAGTGGGAAAGATGGTAATAGCTTATTGACATATCAAATGTAGATATTGACACAGGTGCACTCTTACATAAGACTACTGCCACTCTCCTCTCAGTGATTGATCACGCTGAACCTTTAGATTGACACCTCCGTGCAAGAAGCCCGTCCAAGGAGTTTGATGCATGCTAGCCACGCCGTCACCTTCTCGATTTGAGCCACTAAGCAGGAATTTCAAACAAAAGCCCGTATTGACAGCGAGCGGAAAACAACCGTGGACGCCAATACGGGGACAAGACAGCTCTCGCTCTCGGGTGCTGTTGACGTACGCACTTTAGCGCGTCCTAACCATGCGGGCTTGCAGAAAAAAATAAACTGCAAGGAGCAAAGAGAGTAACAGTGCAGTCGGTTGGCCCCGCAGACGCACTACGGAGGCTGTCCTGGCGCGGTCAATAGCTCGCTCTCCAAATGATGAGGAATGGTCCACGCTGCGGTAACACAGGCGGGAGATTGATCGCACGCAGACGGCCGGAGATTAAATGGCTCTCTTGTAGCGAGCCAGACTGCGGCCCTGCATCGCCTTGCTGGGAGGCGGCATCTGCATGTGATCGATCCCAACGTATTGGTTTATATGTGTGTGTGTGTGTGTGGGTGTGTGTGTAGAGAGACAACATTGCCCTGTTTTTCTTCCAACAATAATCATCACGCCAAATATGAGTCCTTCAAACACTTTGATTCATCAAATTGTTGTTATGACTCAACCCTTTTTGTTGGTTCGTGCTAAGAATACAGAGAGCATTACAAAGAGCTAAAAAAACCAACAAAAAAAACATGAAAGAGTGGGTCGTGATACAAACGAAAGCAAAACTAACCATGCTGTGTGAGCTAGAGTGCTAACGTTACACTCACGTTTTAGTAGGGACGTTCCCATCAGGGTTTTAAACGGCTGATACCAATTACATGAATGACTGGTCATGTTTCCCTTTATTGATGTTGCGTGCCATTAACAGTTGAACAATATAAGCACAGTGTTTAAACTAGCTCTGCATTCGCTTTATCTGTGTGTAATCTGTTCGTTCTCCTCCTCCAGTGATAATACTACATGATAATCAATGTCAATCAATCAAAGTGTATGTGTATAGCCCTTAATCACAAGTGTCTCAAAGGGCTGCACAAGCCACCACGGCTCAGATCCCACATCAGGGCAAGAAAAAACTCAACCCAATGGGATACAATGAGAAACCTTGAAGGGGACCGCAGATGTGGGGACCCCCACCCCTGGGCGACCGGTGAAATGGATGTCGAGTGGATATAGTTACAAATGTGAGAGTCCAGTCCATAGTGGGATCAGCAGGGGGTCATCTTGAATGGAGACAAGTCAGCACTGCAGAGACGTCCCCAATCAATCAATCAATCAATGTTTACTTACATAGCCCTAAATCACAAGTGTCTCAAAGGGCTGCACAAGCCACGACAACATCCTCGGTTCAGAGCCCACAAAAGGGCAAGGAAAAACTCACAACCCAGTGGGATGCCAATGTGAATGACTATGAGAAACCTGAAACCTTGGAGAGGACCGCAGATGTGGGGACCCCCACCCCTGGGCGACCGGTGCAATGGATGTCGAGTGGATCTAGTTAGAAATGTGAGAGTCCAGTCCATAGTGGGATCAGCAGGGTGTCATCTTGAATGGAGACAAGTCAGCAGCGCAGAGACGTCCCCAATCAATCAATCAATCAATGTTTACTTACATAGCCCTAAATCACAGGTGTCTCAAAGGGCTGCACAAGCCACGACGACATCCTCGGTTCAGAGCCCACAAAAGGGCAAGGAAAAACTCACAACCCAGTGGGATGCCAATGTGAATGATTATGAGAAACCTTGGAGAGGACCACAGATGTGGGTGACCCCCCCGCCCCCTAGGGGAGACCGGATGCAATGGACGTCGAGTGGGTCTGACATAATATTGAGAAAGTCCAGTCCATAGTGGATCTAACATAATAGTGAGAGTCCAGTCCATAGTGGGGCCAGCAGGAGACCACCCCGAGCGGAGACGGGTCAGCAATGATAATGGTACTTATGATACAACGAAAAGCAGTTTATTTTTCATAACATAGGTGAATAATAGTCTTGAGGAGCGGCTTCACACTGTATGGAAACAAATAATTAGCTGCTTGTTCAGTGGTTCTTAACCTGGGTTCGATCGAACCCTAGGGGTTCGGTGAGTCGGCCTCAGGGGTTCGGTGGAGGCTACGCCGCGGAGGTCAAGACACACCAAGCCAGTAATTTCCAGGAGTTATATCACCTTCACACTTAACCCTTGTGTGGTGTTCGGGTCTGTGGGACCCGTTTTCATTTTTTATTAAAAGAAAAATGATACAATTAATTAATTTTTCAAACTGAGACTCACTGACTTTGGCTCATTTTCTGTGAAGAACATATATCAGAATACATATTTAATGACCACACACACCATACACCCCCCCCTATATATTTCCATTACATATAAGATGTCCGGGTCCACTGGACCCGGGGCTAATAGAAGTGTGGAAATTGATGTTCTGTGTACCACACGCACCCACCCACTCCCACACACACACGCACACACAACAGGCCTAGACAGGAGGAGGACAGAGTGTAGGTACACAGAACATCAGAGGGACAAATGTGCGAGGAAATGAGAGCAGACAGTGTTGACAAAAGATGTTGCAACCTTGTGTGGGAACCGCAGGTGCAGAAACACAAAAGAGGAATCCCTGTGGGATGCAGAATCTGGCAGAGAAAATTTCCATGCAACGTTCATATTGTTGTTACTCAGCCAGCGTTTGTGGGTCTGATGGACCCGTTGCGTTCCATCAGACCCACAAACGCTGGCTGAGTAACAACAGTATGAACATTACACAAGGGTTAATATGTTGCCTTCATTATAACACTCACATAAGGCTTTTAACTTTTTGCAGCCCTATACAGATTAGTTTTTTATATTTTTGGTCCAATATGGCTCTTTCAACATGTTGGGTTGCCGACCCCTGATCTAGTGCATTGATGATGTTAAAATTCCACAAATGCATCAGTAATAAAAGTATTTGTATTGTTTGCCTTTTGAACCGTGTGCTCCAGAGGTAAATGTAGAAGCTGGCAAAACATTTGTTTCGGCGAGAAATTGCACGCTGTATGATTTGCAGAGCGCCTTGACAAATGAATTAAACAAGTGACTGACCGGTATCGTCCTCCTCCTCCTCCTCCTCCTCCTCTCACTTACTGCAGCATCAGCCTGAAATGGAGGTGGAGGACTTCATCCCCCACACTGCCTTGGGGCCATGTCAGATTTACAGTTATCCATGACAGGCTCTTATCGGGGATTTGGAGCGGAGACTTTGCAGAGTCATCGAGAACATTGGCGGGATCGTTTTTTTTTTTTTTTTTTTTTATCCCTTCCCGGAGAAACAGCGAGAGGCCAAGGTTGGGATAGCAAAGACTTTCTCACACACACACGCACACACACACACACACACACAGTTCCTGACATGGTTGACAAGTCCTGCTGGGAACACTGGGTAGCAACAGCCTGTCATATCAGCACTTGTCACCAAAGCAGCTGACATCATCGGTGGCTTTTGGGAACCATACAGCGCATATATCAGGAGACACACTTTTCTAACACATACTTATTAAATGCATCAAACGTTTTACTCCTTCAAAACATACTCAATTATGCCCACGAGTGCGCCAAGTCGTGTCCTTTGCGTGAACTCTGATCTAAATCCACATTTAGACCAGACAGCAGCTCTCCTATTCGCTCTAAGTACAAAGCAGTTTTGCAGTCATACTGCAATTTTTGCACCATCTATCTATTGTTATGACTCCAGCAAGTTAATTAGCACCAGTTAGTCCAAGTCTCGGAGGTCCAACAATAACTATTTTGTCCAAAAATCTAGCCTTGATGCAGGAAATGTAAAAAATTAAAAGTACTTTTAGTACGGTAAGCCCCATTGGGATTACGACGTTTTGTGCGTCTATAGCATGGGTGTCAAACTAATTTTAGTCCAGGGGCCACATGGAGGAAAGTCTATTCCCCAAGTGGACCGAATTTGGCATGATAACTTAAAAATAAAGACAATTTCCAATTGTATTCTTTATTTAAAAATAGAACGAGCACATTCTGAAAACGCAATAATCATAATGTATTTTTTTTTACACTTAGATGTTGCAGTTAATATTCTATCTTTGTCGTTATTTTTACTTTCTGAATAAATGATGTGATAATGTTCATCAGTCAAATAGGTGAAATAGAGCCTGGCAGATTTGCTCCGTTTGGTATTAATTTCTCGATTGTAGCTGAGATAGGCTCCAGCACCCCCTCGCGACACGAAAGGGAATAAGCGATAGAAAATGGATGGATGGTATTAATTTCTAATCCAATCAAATTACAGCATGTTATTAAAGGGGAACATTATCACCAGACCTATGTAAGCGTCAATATATACCTTGATGTTGCAGAAAAAAGACCATATATTTTTTTAACCGATTTCCGAACTCTAAACGGGTGAATTTTGGCAAATTAAACGCCTTTCTAATATTCGCTCTCGGAGCGATGACGTCACAACGTGGCGTCACATCGGGAAGCAATCCGCCATTTTCTTAAACACCGAGTCAAATCAGCTCTGTTATTTTCCGTTTTTTCGACTGTTTTCCGTACCTTGGAGACATCATGCCTCGTCGGTGTGTTGTCGGAGGGTGTAACAACACGAACAGGGACGGATTCAAGTTGCACCAGTGGCCCAAAGATGCGAAAGTGGCAAGAAATTGGACGTTTGTTCCGCACACTTTACCGACGAAAGCTATGCTACGACAGAGATGGCAAGAATGTGTGGATATCCTGAGACACTCAAAGCAGATGCATTTCCAACGATAAAGTCAAAGAAATCTGCCGCCAGACCCCCATTGAATCTGCCGGAGTGTGTGAGCAATTCAGGGACAAAGGACCTCGGTAGCACGGCAAGCAATAGCGGCAGTTTGTTCCCGCAGACGAGCGAGCTAAACCCCCTGGATGTCTTGGCTCACACCGTCCCTTATGCCACCGAAGATGATCAAGAGAAGAATATCGACCCTAGCTTCCCTGGCCTGCTGACATCAACTCCAAAACTGGACAGATCAGCTTTCAGGAAAAGAGCGCGGATGAGGGTATGTCTACAGAATATATTAATTGATGAAAATTGGGCTGTCTGCACTCTCAAAGTGCATGTTGTTGCCAAATGTTTTTCATATGCTGTAAACCTAGTTCATAGTTGTTAGTTTCCTTTAATGCCAAACAAACACATACCAATCGTTGGTTAGAAGGCGATTGCCGAATTCGTCCTCGCTTTCTCCCGTGTCGCTGGCTGTCGTGTCGTTTTCGTCGCTTTCGCTTGCATACGGTTCAAAGCGATATGGCTCAATAGCTTCAGTTTCTTCTTCAATTTCGTTTTCGCTACCTGCCTCCACACTACAACCATCCGTTTCAATACATGCGTAATCTGTTGAATCGCTTAAGCCGCTGAAATCCGAGTCTGAATCCGAGCTAATGTCGCTATAGCTTGCTGTTCTATGCGCCATGTTTGTTTGTGTTGGCATCACTATGTGACGTCACAGGAAAATGGACGGGTGTATATAACGATGGTTAAAATCAGGCACTTTGAAGCTTTTTTTAGGGATATTGCATGATGGGTAAAATTTTGAAAAAAACTTCGAAAAATAAAATAAGCCACTGGGAACTGATTTTTAATGGTTTTAACCCTTCTGAAATTGTGATAATGTTCCCCTTTAAATAAGTTGAAAAACTTATTCGGGTGTTACCATTTAGTGGTCAATTGTACGGAATATGTACTTCACTGTGCAATCTACTAACAAGTTTCAATCAATCAATCAATCAAATTTATATGTAAGTAACTAGTGTCCAAACAGTGCCTCTATCTTAACACGGCACATAGCTCCGCCCCCTCTGAAGTCACGCCCGCTCTCGCAAAGAACTGCTATTGCGACATCCTGTGGACACTTTTAAAAAAGCAGTTTCTTTCATTCAAAAATGTCAGTTCATTTTTAAACTTTGCAATCTCATCTCGCGGGCTGGATGAAATGTATAGTTTTGATGCTAAGGACGGCGTGGATCAGTTGGTAAAGCGGCCTTGCCAGCAAGTTGAGGGGTTCCAAGTTCCATCCCCGCTTCCGCCATCCTAGTCACTGCCGTTGTGTCCTTGGGCAAGACACTTTACCCACCTGCCCCCAGTGCCACCCACACTGGTTTAAATGTAACTTAGATATGGGGTTTCACTTTGTAAAGCGCTTTGAGTCACTAGAGAAAAGCGCTATATAAATGCACTTCACTTCACTAAGAGGTCTACAGCTATTGACTATTTTAGTTATAAAGCAATCCAACAATTGATTTGTTCAAGTATCCGTCCATCCATTTTTCACGGCTTGTCCCTCTCGGGGCCAATTTAGTGTTGCCAATCAGACTATCCCCAGGTGCGTGTCTTTGGAGCCGGAGTACCCGGAGGGAACCCACACAGTCACGGGGAGAACATGCTAACTCCACACAGAAAAAAACCCAGCCCGGGGATTGAAACCAAACCCTTTTATTGTGAGGCACACGCACTAACCCCTGTTCCACCGTGCTGCCGGATGTGTTCAAGTAATTGGTTAAAACAGACTTTCTAGCCTATATGTGTCGTTTAGGAAAAAAAAGGTGACCTAAATAAAAAATTTTGGTAACACTTTAGTATGAGGAACACATATTCACCATTAATTAGTTGCTTATTAACAGGCAAATTAGTAACATATCGGCTCTTAGTCATTAAGTACTTATTAATGCCTTATTCTTATATCATTTTCGGTACTATACCGTATACCGTCTCTGAAACGTACCGGTCCTGGCATCAGAAATCCCTTCTTTTGTTTTTTTTTTATGTATATTATGTTTAATAAACTCAGGACATATGTCCCTGGACACATGAGGACTTTGAATATGACCAATGTATGATCATATAACGACTTGGTATCGGATTGATACCCAAATTTGTGGTGTCATCCAAAACTAATGTAAAGTATCAAATAACAGAAGAATAAGTGATTACCGTATTTTTCGGACTATAAGTCGCAGTTTTTTTCATAGTTTGGCCGGGGGTGCGACTTATACTCAGGAGCGACTTATGTGTGAAATTATTAACACATTACGGTAAAATATCAAATAATGTTATTTAGCTCATTCACGTAAGAGACTCGACGTATAAGATTTCATGGGATTTAGCGATTAGGAGTGACAGATTGTTTGGTAAACGTATAGCATGTTCTATATGTTATAGTTATTTGAATGACTCTTACCTTAATATGTTACGTTAACATACCAGGCACGTTCTCAGTTGGTTATTTATGCCTCATATAACGTACACTTATTCAGCCTGTTGTTCACTATTCTTTATTTTAAATTGCCTTTCAAATGTCTATTCTTGGTGTTGGCTTTTATCAAATAAATTTCCCCAAAAAATGCGACTTATACATGTTTTTTTCCTTCTTTATTATGCATTTTCAGCCGGTGCGACTTATACTCCGGAGCGATTTATAGTCCGAAAAATACGGTATTACATTTTAACAGAAGTGCAGATAGAACATGTCAAAAGAGAAAGTAAGCAGATATTAACAGTAAATGAACAAGTAGATTAATAATTAATTTTCTACCACTTGTCCTAAATAATGTTGACAAAATAATAGAATGATAAATGCATATGTCAGCAGACTAAATTAGGAGCCTTTGTTTGTTTACTATTTTTGTTCACTATTTTATTTAAGGTCAAACTTGCAATAAGAAGGATATGTTTAATGTACTCTAAGATTTTTTGTTAAAATAAAGCCAATAATGCAATTTTTTTGTGGTCCCCTTTATTTAGAAAAGTACCGAAAAGTATCTAAATAATTTTAGTACCGGTACCAAAATATTGGTATCGTTACAACACTAGTTAAGAGTGTTACTAAAACGGCCTTCTTTCATCTCCGTAATATCGCTAAAATTTGTTCTATTTTATCCACTAGCGACGCTGAGATCATTATTCATGCGTTCGTTACGTCTCGTCTCGATTACTGTAACGTATTATTTTCGGGTCTCCCTATGTCTAGCATTAAAAGATTGCAGTTGGTACAAAATGCGGCTGCTAGACTTTTGACAAGAACAACAAAGTTTGATCATATTACGCCTATACTAGCTCACCTGCACTGGCTTCCTGTGCACTTAAGATGTGACTTTAAGGTTTTACTACTTACGTATAAAATACTACACGGTCTAGCTCCGTCCTATCTTGTCGATTGTATTGTACCATATGTCCCGGCAAGAAATCTGCGTTCAAAGAACTCTGGCTTATTAGTGATTCCCAGAGCCCAAAAAAAGTCTGCGGGCTATAGAGCGTTTTCTATTTGGGCTCCAGTACTCTGGAATGCCCTCCTGGTAACAGTTAGAGATGCTACCTCAGTAGAAGCATTTAAGTCCCATCTTAAAACTCATTTGTATACTCTAGCCTTTAAATAGACCCCCTTTTTAGACCAGTTGATCTGCCGTTTCTTTTCTTTTCTCCTCTGCTCCCCCCTCTCCCTTGTGGAGGGGGAGACACACAGGTCCGGTGGCCATGGATGAAGTGCTGGCTGTCCAGAGTCGGGACCCGGGGTGGACCTGTACATCGGTTGGGAACATCTCTGCGCTGCTGACCCGTCTCCGCTCGGGATGGCTTCCTGCTGGCCCCACTATGGACTGGACTCTTACTATTATGTTGGATCCATTATGGACTGGACTCTCACAATATTATGTCAGACCCACTAGATATCCATTGCATTCGGTCTCTCCTAGAGGGGGGGGGGGTTAACCACATATGCGGTCCTCTCCAAGGTTTCTCATAGTCATTCACATCGACGTCCCACTGGGGTGAGTTTTTCCTTGCCCTTATGTGGGCTCTGTACCGAGGATGTCGTTGTGGCTTGTGCAGCCCTTTGAGACACTTGTGATTTAGGGCTATATAAATAAACATTGATTGATTGATTGATAGTCCAGACCAACATGAAACTTAACAACTTCAAGGCAACCGAGCGACTCTCAAAAGTGTGGCAATAACTGATGGATTTGTCTTGTGTTTGGTGCTAATAAACAGGACATAAAGACACATTAAAAAGCCACTTTTGTATCATTTAGTCGGATTTTAGCAAAGTCACAGAGTACATCTCGTGTGCATGAGCTGCATCAAGGTCACTCATCCTTGCTGCCTGTGTTTAACAGCCATTATTCCAGCGAGCAGGCCTTGGATGTGCTCCCTGGGCTGTGCTGTCTGCTGCTTTCATGAAATGCATAGTCAGACACAGCAATCATGTTGCCCCCCCGCCCCCGACCCTTTCCCCACTGTACACTGTTGTCCCTGTACGGGCCGGCTGAAGTGGAGATGCTTGGAGGGCAAAGAGGGTGTGAGCAATTACTAATCCCGTCTATTTGTCGCTTCACGTCCCCACAAGGGCAACGTCGAGGGCGAGGGGGTCTGAGTGGAGGGTGACGACGACCCTGCGTGATGATTCAATTCAACCTCGACGCAACCTTTTGCCAGGCTGTCACTGACTGATGGACCGGTGCTGTGTTCATTCTTTGCATCTGCTTATCTGGTGCCTTCTTTCAGTACCTGTGAATATTCTCATTCATCCAGGTCATTGTATTCTCACGGCATTAAATTGGTTGCAACTGGACAGTTCAGATTATTTCAGAAGACGTTTCGCCTCTCATCACTGCTCACGGACTAAAAAAAAAAAAAAGGACAGATCTAGTCTAAAGTGCAGGTGCAGGATCTAAAGTACTTGCCCTCTACAAAAGGAGACATGCCCAGACATGGATGGTTTCACTCTATTGTGGTGCAAAATAACGGTTGTTACACATAAGTCTGACTTCTGTGAGCACAACAGCAGTTGTTAGAATGCAATCACCCTCGCCCCCTCTTGTAGATGATACACGCACGGGCCCGCATAATACCATGGACTCCTGCGGTGAAACAAGCCTCCAAACAACCAACAAGCCACTTGAAGTTTGGTTCATTTCCCTGCAACAGTATACTGGGCAGATCTGCCACATCCAATATGGCAGTCAGTCAAGTCAAAAAAAATAAATAAAATATAAATAAATAAAATATATATATACAGTACAAGCCAAACGTTTGGACACACCTTCTCATTCACAACACAACTGATGGTCCCAACCCCATTGATAAAGCTGGACATTCCACTAATCAAACCTGATACGGCACACCTGAGAGAGAGAATGCCAAAAGTGTGCAAAGCAGTAATTAGAGCAAAGGGTGGCTGTTTTGAAGAAACTAGAATATAAAACATCCATCCATTTTCTACCGCTTATTCACCTTTTTTTGTTAAGTACATAACTCCACATGTGTTCATTCGTTGTTGTGATGCCTTCAGTGACAATCTACAATGTAATTAGTCATGAAAATAAAGAAAATGCATTGAATGAGAAGATGTGTCCAAACTTTTGGCCTGTACTGTGTGTGTGTGTATATATATATATATATATATATATATATATATATACACGTATATATATATATATATATATATATATATATATATATATATATATATATATATATACCTACCGTTCAAAAGTTTGGGGTCACATTGAAATGTCCTTATTTTTGAAGGAAAAGCACTGCACTGTACTTTTCAATGAAGATAACTTTAAACTAGTCTTAACTTTAAAGAAATACACTCTATACATTGCTAATGTGGTAAATGACTATTCTAGCTGCAAATGTCTGGTTTTTGGTGCAATATCTACATAGGTGTATAGAGGCCCATTTCCAGCAACTATCACTCCAGTGTTCTAATGGTACAATGTGTTTGCTCATTGGCTCAGAAGGCTAATTGATGATTAGAAAACTCTTGTGCAATCATGTTCACACATCTGAAAACAGTTTAGCTCGTTACAGAAGCTACAAAACTGACCTTCCTTTTAACAGATTAAGTTTCTGGAGCATCACATTTGTGGGGTCAATTAAACGCTCAAAATGGCCAGAAAAAGAGAACTTTCATCTGAAACTCGACAGTCTATTCTTGTTCTTAGAAATGAAGGCTATTCCATGTGAGAAATTGCTAAGAAATTGAAGATTTCCTACAACGGTGTGTACTACTCCCTTCAGAGGACAGCACAAACAGGCTCTAACCAGAGTAGAAAAAGAAGTGGGAGGCCGCGTTGCACAACTGAGCAAGAAGATAAGTACATTAGAGTCTCTAGTTTGAGAAACAGACGCCTCACAGGTCCCCAACTGGCATCTTCATTAAATAGTACCCGCAAAACACCAGTGTTAACATCCACAGTGAAGAGGCGGCTGCGGGATTCTGGGCTTCATGGCAGAGTGGCAAAGAAAAAGCCATATCTGAGACTGGCCAATAAAAGAAAAAGATTAAGATGGGCAAAAGAACACAGACATTGGACAGAGGAAGACTGGAAAAAAGTGTTGTGGACGGATGAATCCAAGTTTGAGGTGTTTGGATCACAAAGAAGAACGTTTGTGAGACGCAGAACAACTGAAAAGATGCTGGAAGAATGCCTGACGCCATCTGTTAAGCATGGTGGAGGTAATGTGATGGTCTGGGGTTGCTTTGGTGTTGGTAAGGTGGGAGATTTGTACAGGGTAAAAGGGATTCTGAATAAGGAAGGCTATCACTCCATTTTGCAATGCCATGCCATACCCAGTGGACAGCGCTTGATTGGAGCCAATTTCATCCTACAACAGGACAATGACCCAAAACACACCTCCAAATTGTGCAAGAACTATTTAGAGAAGAAGCAGGCAGCTGGTATTCTATCGGTAATGGAGTGGCCAGCGCAGTCACCAGATCTGAACCCCATTGAGCTGTTGTGGGAGCAGCTTGACCGTATGGTACGCAAGAAGTGCCCATCCAACCAATCCAACTTGTGGGAGCTACTTCTAGAAGCGTGGGGTGCAATTTCTCCAGATTACCTCAACAAATTAACAGCTAGAATGCCAAAGGTCTGCAATGCTGTAATTGCTGCAAATGGAGGATTCTTTGACGAAAGCAAAGTTTGATGTAAAAAAAAATCTTAATTCAAATACAAATCATTATTTTTAACCTTGTCAATGTCTTGATTGTATGTTCTATTCATTTCACAACGTATGGTGGTGAATAAGTGTGACTTTTCATGGAAAACACAAAATTGTTTGGGTGACCCCAAACTTTTGAATGGTAGTATGTGTATATATATATATATATATATATATATATATATATATATATATATATATATATATATATATATATATAGTATTTTTTATGATCTAGTAACAGCATTTCATGATTAATATCCATAAATTAAGATTGTTATGACAGTAGTATAAGCACACATCTGAGATGGGTAGTGTGGGTGCAGAGTACTTGTTGGTTTCACCATAAAAGAGGTATAAGCATTTACCTGTCTTAACTCTGATGCACTGTTAGCTGCAAGTGTGTGGCACAATCTGGCATTTACAGTTTATGTGTGGCGTTGTCCGACTTTTTGTGTGGCCGTAAAGGCATCAGTGGCTGAGTCTAATGACTGCGTCTGTTGGCGCGAGTGGTAAACACAAAGAAAGGCTGCTGTTGATATGACAGATGAGAGTTTGGTATTGGCGAGGTTTGAATGGGTGAAAACGAGCAGTTTGGCTGGTCAGTAGTTTTTGCTAATGTTTTTGGGTGTGGTTGGGGCCAACAATAAACAGTTTTGCTCAATGGATCTCCTGTCTTCCCTTAAAGCGTCTCAACAGATGTTACGATAATTTAACAGTGTTGATGAGCATTGTTTTATCTGTTGCGTTGCATTGCAAAATCCTACAGAATAAATTGTGTTTATTTTGTTTAGACTGTTGGTTGGATTTTATTTTGTGCACGGCATACAGTAAGAAGGGGATTCATGTGGCCCCATTTATTGAGGTTAACCTGACACATAAAACGCAACAAATTGGGGGGGGGGGGGGGTGCACTATTCCCTTTAGCCACTAGACGGCAGCAGAGTGTTGACTATCTTAAAATGTGTTTTGTGGCAATTTCCAATTTTTACAGAGCGTTAGTTGCTCTGTAAAGTGCTGCTTTCCATCATTTTCAACAGACTGCATTGCAAAATGATCAACCCCCCACCTTCCTCTCTTGCAAGATCCCCACAGGAATCGGTCCATATGAATCCTTACCTACTGTAGATGTGCTGTGTTGGAGGGAACATTGCTTGGAACCTTGCTTGAATATAAAAACTGGGTCATTGATTGTCAGAGTAAGATACCTTTATGAACAATCTTTGGTAAGGCAAAGGCTTAAGCGACGTTCATCCCACCTCGGAGATTTCAGAAACTCTGGTTAAGGTGTAATGGACTTGCTTCGGAATGTTCTTATCTGCAGATGTGATTCAATTCAACATCTCTTGCCATCAAATTGATGTCCTTGATGCTAGATTAATAAAAGATATCGCTATCAAACGCATCAACTTGACACAGCAAATTCTGGTGTTTACTGGACCAAGGGGGCGCTCTGTTTGAATCGTCCCCATATTTAACATTTATCAGTGCAGCTTCCAGTCTGACGCAAACTTGTAATTGGGTTTGCGAGGAGACCGGGGCCTCAGTTAAATAGCTCCTGTCTTCTCTCATTAAAGTCTTGCAGGTTTTGTAACGGGCAGATATCCAGCAAAGAGGCGGGCTATGGGTCGGAATGAGACCAGATAAAACCGAGGCAGAGACAACCAGAATCTGATGGATGGACCCTGACAGCTTGCGTCTGTCTGATAACTCCTAAAAAAATATATATATAAAAAACGTGCCTGTGAGGCGGCCTCAGGCGGCGGGCGTCACTACTACGGACTGTGTTTCCGTGCGAGAAGTGTGTACTTATTCACTGGTAAATGACATGTATGAATGGCTGAAGAGAATTTATGGCATTGACCAATTGTCTCTTCCGGAATTTATTGCATTTAGTCCACGGCGGGAGCAGAATTTATGCAGGGACAGTCATGTTGAGTTATGAAGCAATAGACTAGCTTTTTCAATAAGGAAAAATACTTAATATTAGCATAATTTACTGTTTTGTTGTCACTATCTCATGGAAACCCTTTATCTCCACTTTATGGCCAATTGGAACTTAACGTAATTAGATGTTCTCCCAAATGTTTTGTTTAAAAGCAACGAGCTAAACCAGGAATGAAAATAGTAGTATTTCCATTCTCTGCCAAAAAGGTCTGACATTAAGGACAAAGTCTTTAAATAAGACAGAAAAACTCCAACAAAAGTGGGTTTCTTTGAATACTGTCAATATGTAAATACAGGATAATATGCAATTATTTGTTTGTTGCCTGTAGCATCGATGCAAATACTTTTGCATAGATAAGGACTTCCCAAACTAAACCCTTTTTTGTAAGGGGCAAAATGTTAGTTTTTTTAAATTATTTGTTGCAATAAATGCATTTCTGTTGTGTTGCATTGCTGTATCATGAAAAGTTATACTGTATTTATATCAGTAAAATTTGCCAATTTGATATTGCTCGGTACCATCTTCTGTAGTGACTCAAACATTATAAACATTACCGAAAATCGTGCATTATGTGTACACTCTACAGTAATATGATTTTTCCCTTTAAATAAACCGACCGCACTGTTGGAAAAAACAGCACCCTCACCTGAGACAATGCCCAAGATCAGGCGCAGTTAAGAATGTGTTTTGTCCATGTTTGGCTAAATAAACATGTGTTGGTACGTTCAAATTAATGTACATGATGGGATTTTGGGAATTATTTATTGTGGATAGGGATGTAAAAATAAACGGTATACTCCCGATGGTTAGTACTATGGTCTTAAATTTAAATGATCGAAAAACTGACCTTGATAACTGCACTTTGATAAAACCATGGACTGACTGGCGCCAGCTTGTTAGCTTAAATGCTAACATGAAAACAAAAGACATTAACGTCTTTCTCAGGTAATAAACAACACGCCTCACTCTAAACGTGTATAAACACATTTTTAACTGAGCAAATAAGATATTCAGTTGTGCACATTGAACCTACAAGCTGTGCTCTCTTATGGTCTCAGAGTGATCGTTCTATACTCAGTGGAAACAAGACAGAGGTGCTTTTACGGTGCGTTCAAGGGCCACAACGCCTGCCAGAAATCGTAAATAATAATCAAAGATGTTGTGTTTCACACTTTTCATTTAAATAAATCCTAAAGTGCTACAGTACAAACCAATATAAGACTAAACTACTATCAGTGAAGTATAAGAAACACAAAACATTCAAAATACTGGCTTTTTTTTTTACTATTTATGTCTATTTATATTAGTTTTTAAAAAAAAAAAAAATCTGTGAAAAGATTTCAGTGTGTGTATAAGTACTTTGAGCACATCAATAAAACGACAATAATAACTAATCATTTTGGTCACAATAACTGTGATATGACATTTTTATATAGTTACATCCCTAATTGTGGAGGATGAAATGATTGTACAAATAAGATAATTATCATACGTCTGGCAACGCGGAGGTCCCTATATGGCAGACCTGGGCAAAATACGGCCCGTTAAGATTTTCCATGCGGCCCGCCGGACGTTCTACATAATTTTTTTAGACCTTTAACACCAAAACTGTTCCCGCCATTATGACGTGCAGTGCTGTTTTTAAATTTAAAGGGGAACCTTATCACAATTTCAGAAGGGTTAAAACCATTAAAAATCAGTTTCCAGTGGCTTATTTTATTTTTCAAAGTTTTTTTCAAAATTTTACCCATCACGCAATATCCCTAAAAAGCTTCAAAGTGCCTGATTTTAACCATCGTTATATACACCCGTCCATTTTCCTGTGACGTCACATAGTGATGCCGATACAAACAAACATGGCGGATAGAACAGCAAGTTTATAGCGACATTAGCTCGGATTCAGACTCGGATTTCAGCGGCTTAAGCGATTTAACAGATTACGCATGTATTGAAACGGATGGTTGTAGTGTGGAGGCAGGTAGTGAAAACGAAATTGAAGAAGAAACTGAAGCTATTGAGCCATATCGGTTTGAACCGTATGCAAGCGAAACCGACGAAAACGACACGACAGCCAGCGACACGGGAGAAAGCGAGGACGAATTCGGCGATCGCCTTCTAACCAACGATTGGTATGTGTTTGTTTGGCATTAAAGGAAACTAACAACTATGAACTAGGTTTACAGCATATGAAATACATTTGGCAACAACATGCACTTCGAGAGTGCAGACAGCCCAGTTTTCATCAATTAATATATTCTGTAGACATACCCTCATCCGCTCTCTTTTCCTGGGGGCCTGGTGGCAGATTTCTTTGACTTTACCGTTGGAAATGCATCTGCTTTGAGTGTCGCAGGATATCCACACATTCTTGCCATCTCTGTCGTAGCATAGCTTTCGTCGGTAAAGTGTTCGGAACAAACGTCCAATTTCTTGCCACTTTCGCATCTTTGGGCCACTGGTGCAACTTGAATCCGTCCCTGTTCGTGTTGTTACACCCTCCGACAACACACCAACGAGGCATGATGTTTCCAAGGTACGGAAAACAGTCGAAAAAACGGAAAATAACAGAGCTGATTTGACTTGGTGTTTGTAATGTGTGTGAGAAAATGGCGGATTGCTTCCCGATGTGACGTCACAACGTGACGTCATCGCTCCGAGAGCGAATAATAGAAAGATGTTTAATTCGCCAAAATTCACCCATTTAGAGTTCGGAAATCGGTTACAAAAATACATGGTCTTTTTTCTGCAACATCAAGGTATCTATTGACACTTACATAGGTCTGGTGATAATGTTCCCCTTTAAATTACCGTAGGTCTTGAACTATAGAAAGTATTTCAATGGTCGATATCTGCGCTTGTGGGTGTTATAAAAGTTATTACGGTAATCTACATCACAGTATCTCAGACAAGGAACAAACCAGAGTGGGCGGGGTATGTTTTCAGAGCAGCCAGCCCGGAAGCACATTTTTACATGATAATATATCATATTGTAGGTGTTTATTACACTTTGCATTCATATTTTGCTAATTTTTACATTTGTGTTGTGTTTTGCTTGGTTGTAAAAGATACACAACTATCGAGGAGCTGGTCTGAGAAGTAAAAGAGGAGCGACGTTCATATGTTGTTAATATTCAGTGTTTTATTGTTCGTAGTTAATATTGTACATCCCACTTTCTTTATTTTCAAGCGCATTTTGGGTGTCACATTCAGTAAAAAACTGTAAAATTCCATTCCGGTTTTTTTTGAGGTGGTTTGTCATAACCTTTTTAGAACTCGGACTTTCGGTATTAGTGTTCCTGAAAAAAAAGGACCCTAACACACATACTGTACAGCAGATTTTTACGGCTAAATGTGTATATATAATTTATACACACATACACCTTGGCCCCCCAGTACACATTGTTTTCTCTCAATGTGGCCCCCCGAGTCAAAAAAAATTGCCCAGCTCTGATATATGGGGATGTGTGACAGCAACAGTGGATTGTTCAAAATCAAAATGTATTGTTTAGAAAAAAATGAAGCATGAAACACAACAATTCATTCACTGTGTATTCAAGAAGACATAAGCATGGTAATCAATGAAATGCAATCGATTGTTGGTTTAATCGCGTCTTTAAAGGGGAACATTATCACCAGACCTATGTAAGCGTCAATATATACCTTGATGTTGCAGAAAAAAGACCATATATTTTTTAACCGATTTCCGAACTCTAAATGGGTGAATTTTGGCAATTAAACGCCTTTCTAATATTCGCTCTCGGAGCACATCGGGAAGCAATCCGCCATTTTCTCAAACACAGAGTCAAATCAGCTCTGTTATTTTCCGTTTTTTCGACTGTTTTCCGTACCTTGGAGACATCATGCCTCGTCGGTATGTTGTCGGAGGGTGTAACAACACGAACAGGGACGGATTCAAGTTGCACCAGTGGCCCAAAGATGCGAAAGTGGCAAGAAATTGGACGTTTGTTCCGCACACTTTACAGACGAAAGTTATGCTACGACAGAGATGGCAAGAATGTGTGTATATCCTCCGACACTCAAAGCAGATGCATTTCCAACGATAAAGTCAAAGAAATCTGCCGCCAGACCCCCATTGAATCTGCCGGAGTGTGTGAGCAATTCAAGGACAAAGGACCTCGGTAGCACGGCAAGCAATGGCGGCAGTTTGTTCCCGCAGACGAGCGAGCTAAACCCCCTATCGAGCCTAGCTTCCCCGGCCTGCTGACATCAACTCCAAAACTGGACAGATCAGCTTTCAGGAAAAGAGCGCGGATGAGGGTATGTCTACAGAATATATTAATTGATGAAAATTGGGCTGTCTGCACTCTCAAAGTGCATGTTGTTGCCAAATGTATTTCATATGCTGTAAACCTAGTTCATAGTTGTTAGTTTCCTTTAATGCCAAACAAACACATACCAATCGTTGGTTAGAAGGCGATCGCCGAATTCGTCCTCGCTTTCTCCCGTGTCGCTGGCTGTCGTGTCGTTTTCGTCGGTTTCGCTTGCATACGGTTCAAACCGATATGGCTCAATAGCTTCAGTTTCTTCTTCAATTTCGTTTTCGCTACCTGCCTCCACACTACAACCATCCGTTTCAATACATGCGTAATCTGTTGAATCGCTTAAGCCGCTGAAATCCGAGTCTGAATCCGAGCTAATGTCGCTATAGCTTGCTGTTCATTCCGCCATGTTTGTTTGTGTTGGCTTCACTATGTGACGTCACAGGAAAATGGACGGGTGTTTATAACGATGGTTAAAATCAGGCACTTTGAAGCTTTTTTTTTAGGGATATTGCGTGATGGGTAAAATTTTGAAAAAAACTTCGAAAAATATAATAAGCCACTGGGAACTGATTTTTAATGGTTTTAACCATTCTGAAATTGTGATAATGTTCCCCTATAAGCAAATGAGTCAAAAAGGAGTGCACTATTTGGCTACAACCACATATCTGTGTGTTTGTCGACCAGTCCGGGGTGTAACCCAGCTCTCGCCCCAAGTCAGCTGGGATAGGCTTCAGCGCCAATGCGAAGTAGTATAGAGGATGGATGGAAAGCTTTCCCTTGTCATCCCCTCAGAGGGATAAACATGCATAATAAAGACCTCAGGGTTATCTTGTTGTGTCCACCTATGTAATAAAATGGTCAAAATTGTGTTTCAGCCCAGTTGATATGAACGTAACTGACAGTGTTTTCTAAAGGGAATATGTCGTCTGATATTGATCGCGTACCCCGAGTGAAATCACAAAATAATCTTCCTCTCTTCTTTCCCCTGTGCACTTTATTATATCAATATATTATATCATATGATGTTGTCTTGTATATATGATGGTAGAAAAACCTTATTTCCTATCCGTGGAGAAAGTCAAGGAGTGCTGTGATGGCGCTCAGGCTGCGTTCACACTTGTTCGGTACTCTGATCCAGATCCTGGTGTAGTTCACAACAAAGGCTGCACAGTAGTTATAAGCATGAAGACGGTTGTTTAAAACTCAAATATTCCCAACATAAATGGCATCTGAATTTGGGTTATTTTTATATTCTACAATATTTACCAACTTAGATTCGACCAAAAGCATCTAAAGCAGAGGTGTCAAAGTCGTTTTTCACCGAAGGCCACATCGCAGTTATGTTTGGCCCCAGAGGGCCGCGTCTAACAGTGAATACTCATTACACAATTTTTTAATGCATTCTTTTGGTAGATTTAAAAAAAACTAAAATGTAAAAACAATATTGGTAAGTTGCAATAATTTCACCTCAAAATGCAGTATAGATTACTGTAAATGGAAAAACAGTACTGCAGTTTTTATGGTTAAAAAAAAAAGAAGACAGCTCAGTTGCCAGAAATGTACTGTAAAATTTGTATTTTTACTGTAAATAAATTTTTTTTTTAAATTACAGTAAAATGTTGACACCTCAGCTGCCAGTTTGTTTGATTTTACCGCAAATCAACACCTGTAGATTTTTCGGTGTATTACTGTAAATGCCAAAACGGCACCACAGCTTTCACAGTAAAAAAAAGTAAACATTTTTTTCATTTAGAGAAAAATGCTGTAAAAACCACAGTAAATTTCACAATTTTACCATGAAATCTATTGCTACTTTTACATTGCACAATTTGATGGATAACTTGCTTTGAAATCATTATTATTTGTATTTATTGCTATCTAAAATGGTTTGAATTTTTGATAATATATTTTGCATAATAAGACAATATTTAACATAATTTGTGATTACATGGAGTACAAATTTCTTCTTCCAAAATAGAAAGAAATAATACATTTAGTAAGAAACGTTACAGTACTTTATTGATACATATTTCCAGGCTTTCGAGGGCCAAATACAAAGAAGTGGCGGTCCACATCTGGCCCCCGGGCCTTGAGTTTGACACCGGTGATCTAAAGTATACTTTTACAGAGTGTGTGTGACAATGGAGCTCTGTAAACGTCCAACACTGTAGTTCTCAAGAGGATACACATACACTATATTGCCATAAGTATTTGGCCACCTGCCTTGACTCACATATGAACTTCAAGTGCCATCCCATTCCTAACCCATAGGGTTCAATATGATGTCGGTCCACCTTTTGCAGCTATTACAGCTTCAACTTTTCTGGGAAGGCTGTCCACAAGGTTGCGGAGTGTGTTTATAGGAATTTTCCACCATTCTTCCAAAAGCGCATTGGTGAGGTCACACGAGAAGGCCTGGCTCTCAGTCTCCGTTCTAATTCATCCCAAAGGTGTTCTATCGGGTTCAGGTCAGGACTCTGTGCAGGCCAGTCAAGTTCATCCACACCAGACCCTGTCATCCATGTCTTTATGGACCTTGCTTTGTGCACTGGTGCACAGTCATGTTGGAAGAGGAAGGGGCCCGCTCCAAACTGTTCCCACAAGGTCGGGAGCATGGAATTGTCCAAAATGTTTTGGTATCCTGGAGCATTCAAAGTTCCTATCACTGGAACTAAGGGGCCAAACCCAACTCCTGAAAAACAACCCACACCATAATTCCTCCTCCACCAAATTTCACACTCGGCACAATGTAGTCCGAAATGTACCGTTCTCCTGGCAACCTCCAATCCCAGACTCGTCCATCAGATTGCCAGATGGAAAAGAGTGATTCATCACTCCATAGAACGCGTCTCCACTGTTTTAGAGTCCAGTTGCGACATGCTTTACACCACTGCATCAGACGCTTTGCATTGGACTTGGTGATGTATGGCTTAGATGCAGATGCTCGGCCATGGAAACCCATTCCATGAAGCTCTCTGCGTACTGTACGTGGGCTGATTGGAAGATCACATGAAGTTTGGAGCTCTGTAGCATACTGACTGCGCAGAAAGTATTTGCACTATGCGCTTCAGCATCTGCTGACCCCTCTTTGTCAATTTACTTGCTGGCTGAGTTGCTGTTGTTCCCAAACTCTTCCATGTTCTTATAATAAAGCCGACAGTTGACTTTGGAATATTTAGGAGCAGGGGCGTCACTAGCTTTTAAGGACAGGGGGGGCTTAGCCCCCAGGAGATGCACAGGATGCAAGCAAATGTTACGCACGAGCACAAAACTTCACAAATGGCTAACAAAGACTTAGAAATTATTCATTGTTATTATTATTATTTTTTTTAAATGCACGGGACGAAATGAAATGCTCCCCGGGACGATGGCTTTTAACTAGTTTTTTTCTTTTTCTTTTTATGTATTTATTCATTTTACATTTTATATTAAATGTCTTGGTTTTTCCTCCCTCTGAAAATCCTATGAAATGTTTAACAAGCCATCCTATAATAATACAACAGCTACTAATGTAACAATACAATAAAACAAATTTTAATGATGTTTTTTTCATTATTTTAACAATAGGCTAATGTATATTACTTTATATAGATTCTACAAGAAACACAAAACTTAAAAAATAAATGATTTACAATTGCACACACAAGGTTTTGTGCAGCTTCACTCATTGTAAAGGAAGATAATGTGCTTCGTACACCTGCAGGACCGCAAGCAAGGTCGCAGAGAAAATGCGGACTGGAATTTGAGTGATGTGGGCATTTTCTATATGAACAAGTGGAATGGATTGGATACCGACGCACTAAAGGGGCTCTCTACCTTGCGCTACGAAGTGAGGGGAAACTGAGTGAATAATAACAGGTTATATGATTATTTATTTAAACTCATATTTGGGCCACTTTATAATGAATATGTCGGTATGTATTTGTAAAAAAAAACAAAAAAAAACCACCAAATTATTTAGGGGGGCTTAAGAATATTTTAGGGGGGCTTGAGCCCGCCTAAAATAGGCCTAACAACGCCAATGTTTAGGAGTGTGGAAATTTCACGACTGGATTTGTTGCACAGGTGGCATCCTATGACAGTTCCACGCTGGAAATCACTGAGCTCGTGAGAGCGGAACATTCTTTCACAAATGTTTATAGAAAGTCTCCATACCTAAGTGTTTGATTTTATACACCAAGTGATTAGGACACCTGATTCTCATCATTTGGATGGGTGGCCAAATACTTTTGGCAATATAGTGTATGTTCTTTACTTTGCAGCCTTAGGTCCCATGACAAAAATATCAGTGTGTACACTAAACAAAACCAAATATTGTTCCATGTGTGGTCCTGACCAAAGTATTCTGTGAACGCAGCGTTGTAGACCAGAACCATTAGTATAGTCTCTATCAGACTTGTCAAATTGCTCCTCTTGATGTCCGACAGCAGGACCTAAAGCGACCGCGTTTTCTTGACGTTTAGTCTTAAGCGACAGTGTTTGTTAAAGTCGACGCGCCATCGCTGGCCTACTTATGCCACTTTGAGGATTATCAAGCCTTACACGTACCTAGGAGGCGTTAATCAGGCTGAAAAGGAGGCAAAACCGTGCGTTGGGAACGTCGCAGAGGAGAGGAAGCTTTTCCTTCACATGAGGCCCACGGTGGCAGGAATGCCGGCAGCATTGGGGAGGGGGATTTTAACACTATTTGTCTCCCATTTGGACTCATTCAGATATGAGGAACTGAATCCAAATTATGGGCCTTTTTTTGAATTTGGAAAACTCCAAGAAACTTGTGAACCTTCTCCTTGCAAATATGAAGATAATTCTGCCATTTGTTTGTGCCGTAAAAAATGTGTATTTGTGCTGTTCAGTTTTTTTTTTTGGTCCAACGTATTATCTGTTCCCCACAGGAACAAGGACTACTGTACAATAGAGAAATTCCTCCCGGACAATTTCTTTACTCAAATGTATTGGGATTATCAACAAACCTTTAACTACTATACTGGCTTCACAGTAAGTGATACTAAATGTTGGCTACTCGGGCAAAGGCGCAGTTGGGAGAGTGGCCATGCCAGCAACCTGAGGGTTCCTGGTTCGATCCCCAGCTTCTACCAACTTAGTCATGTTCGTGGTATCCTTGAGCAAGACACTTCACCCTTGCTCCTGATACATACTTGCCAACCCTCCCGGATTTTCCGGGAGACTCCCATAATTCAGCGCCTCTCCCGAAAACCTCCCGGGACAAATTTTCTCCCGAAAATCTCCCGAAATTCAGGCGGACCTGAGTGACGTGTCGACAGCCTGTTTTCACGTCCGCTTTCCCATAATATAGACAGTGTGCCTGCCCAATCACGTTATAACTGTAGAATGATCGAGGGCAAGTTCTTGGTTTTTTATGTGGGTTTATTGTTAGGCAGTTTCATTAACGTCCTCCCAGCGCGGCAACAACACACAACAACAGCAGTCATGTTTTTGTCTACCGTAAAGCAGTTCGTCTGCCGTAAACAGCAATGTTGTGACACTCTTAAACAGGACAATACTGCCATCTACTGTACGTGCATATGTGACATTAACATCTAGGGCTTTTAGAGAGTGCAGTGCACAACTGCGCACACAACAAGGAGATGAAGCAGAATGCATCATCAGAGAGGGTGTTCAGCATGGTTAGAAAAATAGTGACAGAGAATAGAACAAGGATGGACAATTCAACCCTTAACTCAACAATGAGTAGATGAGTGTTATGTGTGTATATGTGTAAATAAATGAACACTGAAATTCAAGTATTTCTCTTATATATATATATATATATAGCTAGAATTCACTGAAAGTCAAGTATTTCTTATATATATATATATATATATATATATATATATATATATATATATATATATATATATATGAAATACTTGACTTGGTGAATTCTAGCTGTAAATATACTCCTCCCCTCTTAACCACGCCCCCAACCACGCCCCCGCCCCACCCCCGACACCCCCCCACCTTCCGAAATCGGAGGTCTCAAGGTTGGCAAGTATGTCCTGATAGGTCGTGGTTAGCGCCTTGCATGGCAGCTCCCGCCATCAGTGTGTGAATGTGTGTGTGAATGCGTGAATGTGGAAATAGTGTCAAAGCGCTTTGAGTACCTTGAAGGTGGAAACGGGCTATACAAGTATTACCAATTTACCCATTTACTTTTAATTGCTAGGGCTGCAATGATTAATCAATTAAATCAATTAATTTGATTAGAAAATGCTTTGATTTACACCATTATCTGTTGCTTTGATTATTCGTTTAATGCAGCGTTTCTTAACCATATGGGTCGCCAGCGCCCCTTAAAGGACTGTCAAAAATATCAGTTTTTCAGCTGTGATCTGTATGGGCCACAGCGGTACTCAGTTGTGATACACTTTTCCACCACTTGTGGCAGTAATGAAAAGTCATAGAGAAGTTTTTAAGCGCAATAATTATGACTAAAGTGGTGAAGCTGTATTTTCATATGCACTTAACGATACTTTAGTTGAGTACCATGTATATTAATATTGTTTATCAATGATTTAGTTAGAAATCAATTATTCGAGCACTGTGTGAAATGTGTTTCAGTTTTACGAGTCCCTTCTTTTATAGTTTATTTGATTATTTATTTTTGTAATCAGCTGGACCTAAGCCTTGATAATATTTGTAATTAGTGAATGATTCATATCATTTGACAAGATTTATCTTGTTAAACTGTAAGTAAGGTAAAT
>NC_084560.2:32895420-33010420 GCF_033978685.3 Nerophis lumbriciformis
GGAAGCGGATATTGTTTGTCTTTAGGACTTTGGATGTAATTCTTTGGTTTTAGTTTAAAAACTAGCCGCATGGAAATAGTTTTTTAAGTAAATACTCCCTAAAATGTATTTTATGGAAATCTTTTTTTACATTTTTTTTTTTATCAACAAAACAGTGGAGTTATGAAAACATACAATCCTTTAAAGTGTTAAATCAAAATTGCTTAAAATGTGATTTTTTTTTCAGCATAGGATCTCGGGGGTTGAGTTGTGTTTGTGTTAAATCACTAATGTAAAAAATAATAATGCATACAAATCAATGATGCTGCCAATTACTGACCACCCCAGGACCTAATAATAATAATCCAAAAGGCCCTTTAAAATAATTAATAAAAAAACATCTATAATATGTCATATTATGTGTGTTTATTCCGTAACGAAGTGGAAATGTGCAACGTATTTTACAGCATTTTTTTTAGGAACCTGAGGTTTTTGTCCATTTGTAATACCTTCTTCAGAGTTAAAAGACCTTGTGTTAACAACTGAATGATTGGTGAATGATTTTTAACTTTGTCTTCTGTGTCTTGAATGACCAATTACTCGCACGCACTCATGAAAAGTTGCCGCGTTCTCACTCTTCATTTTCTCTCTTGACCTTTTCCGTTTGTTCAACAATTGATGCTCAATTTGCTGGCATTTAGAAGTAAAATGAGTTTCACATTAACCCTCGGCGACCCAGTCGCAGTGGAATTGGATCATTTGCCAGCTGTCACTCTTTGCAGATTGAGGCGGGTCAAGCGAAATGTGACACACAATTTGACTTCGGTGGTTGTTGCTGTACGACAACAACGACGCCACGTCGTTGCAAGCTACATTGGCAAACATAATATATAACATGTATCCGCACTGATTAGGAAAAAAAAGAGTTGACAACATATTTCAAAACTTAACTTTCAGTCAGTATGCGGGGTAAAATAATGGAATGAGCACAGACATCAAACAATGTACTGTATTTTCCAGACTATAAGTCTCTTTTTTTTCCAACGCTTTGAACCATGCGGCATATAAAATGGTGCGGCTAATTTATGGATGTTTCTTTGCGAACGACCATAATGTTTAGTTTTCATGTGACATGAGTGCATAATTGTTATGATTAGAGATGTCCGATAATGGCTTTTTTGCCGATATCCGATATTCCGATATTGTCCAACTCTTAATTACCGATTCCGATATCAACCGATACCGATATATACAGTCGTGGAATTAACACATTATTATGCCTAATTTTGTTGTGATGCCCCGCTGGATGCATTAAACAATGTAACAAGGTTTTCCAAAATAAATCAACTCAAGTTATGGAAAAAAATGCCAACATGGCAATGCCATATTTATTATTGAAGTCACAAAGTGCATTATTTTTTTTAACCTGCCTCAAAACAGCAGCTTGGAATTTAGGACATGAGCATGAGGAGGTTGAGGCGGGCAGGGTTGGGAGGTAGCGGGGGGTGTATATTGTAGCGTCCTGGAAGAGTTAGTCCTGCAAGGGGTTCTGGGTATTTGTTCTGTTGTGTTTATGTTGTGTTACGGTGCGGATGTTCTCCCGAAATGTGTTTGTCATTCTTGTTTGGTGTGGGTTCACGGTGTGGCGCATATTTGTAACAGTGTTAAAGTTGTTTATACGGCCACCCTCAGTGTGACCTGTACGGCTGTTGACCAAGTATGCTTGCATTCACTTGTGTGTGTGAAAAGGCGTAGATGTGTTTTAAGACATGGCTAGCGGCTAAAGTCCATCCGCCCTCTGCAGTGTTTTAGCTACTTCTAAATCACTAATCCTCGCCTCCATGGCGACAAATAAAGTAAGTTTCTTACAAGTACCATTCTCACTGCAGGACGAGGAATAGCTAAACATGCTTCACTGCACACCGTAGCTCACCGGCGTCAAAATGTAAACAAACGCCATTGGTGGATCTACACCTGACATCCACTGTAATGATACCAAGTACAATAGTGTATCTAGTCGATACTACTATGATTACGTCAATATTTTTTGGCTTTACAACATCTTCTTTTGTTTTAAAAAAAATTCATATTATGTTTATGAACTCAGGAATTATGTCCCTGGACACATGAGGACTTTGAATATGACCAATGTATGATCCTGTAACTACTTGGTATCGGATTGATACCCAAATTTGTGGTATCATCCAAAACTAATGTAAAGCATCCAAACAACAGAAAAATAAGTGATTATTACATTTTAACAGAAGTGTAGACAGAACACATTAAAAGAGAAAGAAAGCAGATATGAACAGTAAATGAACAAGTAGATTAATAATTCATTTTCTACCACTTGTCCTTAATATTTTTGACGAAATAATAGAATGATAAATGACACAATATGTTACTGCATTCATCAGCAGACTAATTAGGAGCCTTTGTTTGCTTACTTAATAGGAAATAGGATAAAATTGCTATGGTATGAAAAGGGGTAGGATTGAATAAGCTCTGCTTCTTCCTACTCCTTTTCGGATGTGCTGTAATGAAACAACTGGAAATATGTGATGAATTGCATTGTATCGTATGCATGTTCCAAATAAACTGAAACTGAACTGAACATTAGTGCAACACCCTCTACAGCAGGGGTAGGGAACCTATGGCTCGAGAGCCAGATGTGGCTCTTTTGATGACTGCATCTGGCTCTCAGATAAATCTTAGCTGACACTGCTTAACACGATAAGTAATAACCCCCACCAAGGACTGTTTTCACTGCTGGACTCTAGAAAGAGGTTCCGCAGCCTCCGAAGCAGAACCTCCAGGTTCTGTAACAGCTTCTTCCCTCAAGCTGTCACACCGCGGTGAGGGAAGTCTTGTCTTGGTTTTTTCTGTCTTGTGATTTACATGTTTTATTTTGAAAAGCAACTCCTCTTGTTTCAGATCACGGGTCCTTCCTCTTGTGTCACCAGTCTGACGTCATTCCTGACCCTTGATTGTTTCCACCTGTTTCCCATTACCCTCATGTTCCATATAAGCCCACGCCTCCCCTTGTTCTGTGCCAGATTGTCTCAAGCTTTCGTGCCTGTCCTGCGTTCCATGTTCATGTTCATGCCTTGCCTTGTCCCACGTCTACGTCCTTGTTTCCAGAATATCCCACGCTCTAATTTTGAATTAACTTTTTCTCCTCCCTCAGAGCGACTTTTGTTATTCAGTCTTTTTTCTACCGCAGTGGTGAGTTATAATTTTTCCCTAATGATCTTTCCTCAAAGTTTTTGAGTGATTTTTTGTTTACATTTATTAGAGTAGTAAGTTTTATAGTCTTTATTTTCTTCCTCCTGTTGGAGCGTTTTTTGTTAAAATTTTTGATAACAGATACGGTGCTAATTATAATTGTCCTTATTTTTGTATTTCCTACTTTTGGAGTGATTTTCGGTTTTTCCCTTTTGGAACATTTTTTCGCTATCTATTGTTGTGATTTCATAGTATTTGAATTTACTCTGCTCTGGAGGCTTAAAGAGTTTTTCAAAATAAAAGCTTTATTTAGAATCACATCTCCGCATCTGAGTCCCTTCCTTCGTCCAAACCTGACACAAGCCGTACGACTCTTGAACGCATCATAATTAAATTATCCCCTCAACTCCCCCCAAAATGGATTAACTCGCTGGAATAAAAAAGACAATATAACATACATCCATAAACGTGGACGCATGTGAAAAAGTGCAATATATTTATCTGTACAGTAATCTATTTATTTATTTATATATATTTATTTATTTATATATATTTATTTATTTTATATATATATATATATTTATATAATATTTATATTTATTTATTTATTTGCACTACCATGAGCTTATGTAACAAAATTTCATTCTAATCTGTGCTGTAAAGTTCAAATTTGAATGACAATAAAAGGGAAGTCTAAGTCTAAGTCTAACACGATAAGTAATGAATAATTCCGCTGGTAATCACAGTGTTGAAAATAACCACGTATCAACCAGACTACAAAGCCATCAGCAAAACCATGCAGCACCAGAAGTCGCATTAATGGTAAGATAAGAGACTTATTATACTCTAAAAATGTTTATTCTTACTTAAAAATGCAAGCATTTAGTTGTATTAATTGTTAAAAAATATTATACGGCTCTCACGGAAATACTTTTTAAAATATTTGGCTTTCACTGCTCTACAGTAAAACCTCACTTCAAGTGGCGCAATAACCTGCACCAGGTAATTGTCCACCATCATGAACAGAATGTTCCATTTGAACCATCGACCGCACTCCCGGCCTTGAACGTCTTACAAAAAAAGGATGAATGCATGCCCGAGTGTCGCAGCGCCACCGCTTCAACATGTACTATTTCCACCCGGCACAGCCTCCGAGCCTTAAATAACGCCGGCCCTGAACGCGCACGCACAGGATGCAGGCGTCGTCATGGAGACGGGAGAGGTAAATACCTGAGCCTCTCTTCGAGACCACCTTGAGACACGTCGACAGTGTGACATACAGCAGGACGAGCAGAGGGCCGGGGGGTCTCATCTTCCCGCTGTCCTCGCCAAGGCAGCCTGGAGGAGACACAACAAGAAAGATCAGTCAGTCACAGCTCGCGCATGAGATCAAGTGGCTGCTCGGGCGCCAGTGACAAGCCTAAGTGTCGGTGTGAGGGAATGTTCCGTAGCAGCCCGAACGCCGCTGTGACCCGCACGGACACCAGCACTGAGAAGAAGACGGACCCCCACCCTCCCTCCGTCCTGGCTGATGATTGCAGATGACACAGGTTATCACAGCCGAGGGTATATTTCACGCCAAAACCATTCCCAGGGATGCTGACGAATCAATAAAGAAATAATTACACGTGTAAGAAACGCCGCTTTTAATAGCCGCCGTCATTAAAGCGGGCGAGGGAATTTCAAATTATTACCTGGTGACTAACCGAGTTACAGCAAAAATCCCTCCTATATCCCTCATCGACTCATACATCATGTTAATTGACAGAGGTTGGCCGCTCTCAACACCTCATCATCTCCGAGTAAATGACATAATCTAACATGAGGTAATTAGCCCGTAATAGTCGGCTCCCGCGTTACGTGGCGACGCCGCTGCATGAATTTCATGTTCAATAATAAATGTATTAAAAAAAATAACTAGATGAGGCAATTCCTGAAGGAAGGTAGTGTGAATGCTCCAATGCTGAGGTTAGACTGAAGTCCTGGATTTTTTTTTTTTTTTTTAGAATTGTTGAGTGGAGCGCACAATTCCTGAACAGGCTGAATATTTTGAAGTTGGAACAGTTTGAAACGGATGAAAAAATGTGGGAATTGTGGAACTTTGAAGAATGTCCCATTGATTTAAATGGGGATGTCCAAAAAAATTGGGGAATTTCGGGAAAAGCGGGAATTTTTGGTAACACTTTAGTATAGGGAACACATTTTCACCATTAATTAGTTGCTTATTAACATGCAAATTAGTAACATATTGGCTCTTAATTAGTCATTATTAAGTACTTATTAATGCCTTATTTTGCATGGCCTTATTATACAACCAGTAAGCCATTAACTAAGAGTCTTCCCTCAATAACTTCAGAATTATTGCTTATTACTAACCCTAACCTTTATATGTTCCCCTAGTGTCCAAATAACTCTAAAGTAAGTATTTGTTACTTAGAATATGTTCCCCATACTAAAGTGTTACCGAAAAACTTGAATGGTCTGAATGAGTTGAAATGGTTGGTGTTGAAATTTTTAAAATCAGTCGAGAAATGTTGAAGTAGCAACATGTTGAATTGAGAAATGGTATTAGGGAATTCCTGAAATTTTAGGAAAACCGGGAATTTTTCCAGTTGGAAAAACTGTTTTTTTGTCCTAATTAAGAGGAATGTTTTGACGGTGTAACGGGTGAAGTGGGTTGAAAAATGTGGGAGGAGTAGTCGCCAGGAAAAAAAAGGGTGGAAATAGGGCTGTGGAAAACCAGGAATTATGGAAAATCTTGACATTTTTTTGAACTTGGAAAAAGGGAAGTTTAAATTTCCAAAATGGTGCAATGTGTTGAAGGTGAAATGGTTTAAATTGTTTGAAAAATGACCAATTCATTTTGAATGGGAAAAATGTCCCGGAAAACCTGGAATTCTCGGAAATCTGGGAATTTTTGGAATTTGTTAAGGGAAAGCCCGCGATTTAAAGTTGGAACAGTTTGAATCGAGTGAAAAATGTGGGAATTGTGGAACTTTGAAGAATGTCTCATTGATTTAAATGGGGATTTCCAAAAATTGGGAATTTCAGGAAAAGCGGGATTTTTTTTAAATGGTTAAAAAACTTTAATGGTATGAATAAGTTGAAATGGTTGGTGTTTAAATTTTTCAAATGGGTCGAGAAATGTTGAAGTAGTAAAATGTTGAATTGAGAAATGGTATTATGGAATTCCTGGAATTTTGGTAAAACTGGGAATTTTTCTCTCTGAGCTGCCACCTTACCGTGGTAGAGGAGTTTGCGTGTCCCAATGATCCTAGGAGCTATGTTGTCCGGGGGTTTCTATGCCCCCTGGTAGGGTCTCCCAAGGCAAACTGGTCCTAGGTGAGGGATCAGACAAAGAGCAGCTCGAAGACCTCGATGAAGAACACAGACCAAGGACCCAGATTTCCCTCGCCCGGACGCGGGTCACCGGGGCCCCCCTCTGGAGCCAGGCCCGGAGGTGGGGCACGATGGCGAGCGCCTGGTGGCCGGGCCTGTCCCCATGGGGCCCGGCCGGGCACAGCCCGAAGAGGCAACATGGGTCCCCCCTCCAATGGGCTCACCACCCATAGCAGGGGCCATAGAGGTCGGGTGCAGTGTGAGCTGGGCGGCAGCCGAGGGCAGGGCACTTGGCGGTCCGATCCTCGGCTACATAAGCTGGCTCTTGGGACGTGGAACGTCACTTCGCTGGGGGGGAAGGAGCCTGAGCTAGTGCGTGAGGTGGAGAAGTTCCGGCTAGATATAGTCGGACTCACTTCGACGCACAGCAAGGGCTCTGGAACCACTTCTCTTGAGAGGGGCTGGACTCTCTTCCACTCTGGCGTTGCCGGCAGTGAGAGGCGACGGGCTGGGGTGGCAATTTTTGTTGCCCCTCGGCTCAAAGCCTGCACGTTGGAGTTCAACCCGGTGGACGAGAGGGTAGCTTCCCTCCGCCTTCGGGTGGAGGAACGGGTCCTGACTGTTTGCGTTTACGCGCCAAACAGCAGCTCAGAGTACCCACCCTTTTTGGATTCACTCGAGGGAGTACTGGAGAGTGCTCCCCCGGGTGATTCCCTTGTTCTACTGGGGGACTTCAACGCTCATGTTGGCAGCGACAGTGAAACCTGGAGAGGTGTGATTGGTAAGAATGGCCGCCCGGATCTGAACCCGAGTGGTGTTCTGTTATTGGACTTTTGTGCTCGTCACAGATTGTCGATAACAAACACCATGTTCAAACATAAGGGTGTCCATATGTGCACTTGGCACCAGGACACCCTAGGCCGCAGTTCCATGATCGACTTTGTAGTTGTGTCATCGGATTTGCGGCCTCATGTTTTGGACACTCGGGTGAAGAGAGGGGCGGAGCTTTCTACCGATCACCACCTGGTGGTGAGTTGGCTGCGATGGTGGGGGAGGATGCCGGACAGACCTGGCAGGCCCAAACGCATTGTGAGGGTTTGCTGGGAACGCCTGGCAGAGTCTCCTGTCAGAGAGAGTTTCAATTCCCACCTCCGGAAGAACTTTGAACATGTCACGAGGGGGGTGCTGGACATTGAGTCCGAGTGGACAATGTTCCATACCTCTATTGTCGAGGCGGCCGATTGGAGCTGTGGCCGCAAGGTAGTTGGTGCCTGTCGTGGCGGTAATCCTAGAACCCGTTGGTGGACGCCGGCGGTGAGGGATGCCGTCAGGCTGAAGAAGGAGTCCTATCGGGTTCTTTTGGCTCATGGGACTCCTGAGGCAGCAGACAGGTACCGACAGGCCAAGCGGTGTGCGGCTTCAGCGGTCGCGGAGGCAAAAACTCGGACATGGGAGGAGTTCGGGGAGGCCATGGAAAAAGACTTCCGGACGGCTTCGAAGCAATTCTGGACCACCATCCGCCGCCTCAGGAGGGGGAAGCGGTGCAGTGTCAACACCGTGTATAGTGGGGATGGTGCTCTGCTTACCTCGACTGCGGACGTTGTGGATCGGTGGAGGGAATACTTCGAAGACCTCCTCAATCCTACCAGCACGTCTTCTGATAAGGAAGCAGGGCCTGGGGAATCTGTGGTGGGCTCTCCTATTTCTGGGGCTGAGGTTGCCGAGGTAGTTAAAAAGCTCCTCGGTGGCAAGGCCCCGGGGGTGGATGAGATCCGCCCGGAGTTCCTTAAGGCTCTGGATGTTGTGGGGCTGTCTTGGTTGACAAGACTCTGCAACATCGCGTGGACATCGGGGGAGGTACCTCTGGATTGGCAGACCGGGGTGGTGGTTCCTCTCTTTAAGAAGGGGAACCGTAGGGTGTGTTCCAACTATCGTGGGATCACACTCCTCAGCCTTCCCGGTAAGGTCTATTCAGGTGTACTGGAGAGGAGGCTACGCCGGATAGTCGAACCTCGGATTCAGGAGGAACAGTGTGGTTTTCGTCCTGGTCGTGGAACTGTGGACCAGCTCTATACTCTCGGCACGGTCCTTGAGGGTGCATGGGAGTTTGCCCAACCAGTCTACATGTGCTTTGTGGACTTGGAGAAGGCATTCGACCGTGTACCCCGGGAAGTCCTGTGGGGAGTGCTCAGAGAGTATGGGGTAACGGACTGTCTTATTGTGGCAGTTCGCTCCCTGTATGATCAGTGTCAGAGCTTGGTCCGCATTGCCGGCAGTAAGTCGGACACGTTTCCAGTGAGGGTTGGACTCCGCCAAGGCTGCCCTTTGTCACCGATTCTGTTCATAACCTTTATGGACAGAATTTCTAGGCGCAGTCAGGGTGTTGAGGGGATCTGGTTTGGTGGCTGCAGGATTAGGTCACTGCTATTTGCAGATGATGTGGTCCTGATGGCTTCCTCCGGCCAAGATCTTCAGCTCTCACTGGATCGGTTCGCAGCCGAGTGTGAAGCGACTGGGATGGGAATCAGCACCTCCAAGTCCGAGTCCATGGTTCTCTCCCGGAAAAGGGTGGAGTGCCATCTCCGGGTTGGGGAGGAGATCTTACCCCAAGTGGAGGAGTTCAAGTACCTCGGAGTCTTGTTCACGAGTGGGGGAAGAGTGGATCGTGAGATCGACAGGCGGATCGGTGCGGCGTCTTCAGTAATGCGGACGCTGTATCGATCCGTTGTGGTGAAGAAGGAGCTGAGCCGGAAGGCAAAGCTCTCGATTTACCGGTCGATCTACGTTCCCATCCTCACCTATGGTCATGAGCTTTGGGTCATGACCGAAAGGACAAGATCACGGGTACAAGCGGCCGAAATGAGTTTCCTCCGCCGAGTGGCGGGGCTCTCCCTTAGAGATAGGGTGAGAAGCTCTGTCATTCGGGGGGAGCTCAAAGTAAAGCCGCTGCTCCTCCACATCGAGAGGAGCCAGATGAGGTGGTTCGGGCATCTGGTCAGGATGCCACCCGATCGCCTCCCTCGGGAGGTGTTTAGGGCACGTCCGACCGGTAGGAGGCCCCGGGGAAGACCCAGGACACGCTGGGAAGACTATCTCTCCCGGCTGGCCTGGGAACGCCTCGGGATCCCCCGGGAGGAGCTGGACGAAGTGGCTGGGGAGAGGGAAGTCTGGGCTTCCCTGCTTAAGCTGCTGCCCCCGCGACCCGACCTCGGATAAGCGGAAGAAGATGGATGGATGGATGGATGGGAATTTTTGAAGTTCAAAAAACTGGAAAAACAATTTTTTTGTCCTAATTAAGAGCAATGTTTTGACGGTGGAACGGGTGAAGTGGGTTGAAAAATGTGGGAGGAGTAGTCGCCAGGAAAAAAAAAAAGGGTGGAAATAGGGCTGTGGAAAATCAGGAGTTATGGAAAATCTTGAAATGTTTTTGAACTTGGAAAAAGGGAAGTTTAAAATTCCAGAATGGTGGAATGTGTTGAAGGTGAAATGGTTTAAATTGGTTGAAAAATGGCCAATTCATTTTGAATGGGAAAAATGTCCCGGAAAACCTGGAATTCTAAGAAATCTTGGAATTTTTTTAAGGGAAAGCCTGCGATTCTCGAATAGGCTGAACAGTTCAAAGTTGGAACAGTTTGAATCGGGTGAAAAATGTGGGGATTGTGGAACTTTGAAGAACGTCTCATTGATTTAAATGGGGATTTCCAAAAAATTGGGAATTTCGGGAAAATCGGGAATTTAAAAAATTTTTAAAAAAAATTGTAAATGGTAACAAAAATGTAATGGTCTGAATGAGTTGAAATGGTTGGTGTTAACATTTTTCAAATCTGTCGAGAAATATTGAAGTAGTAACATGTTGATTTGAGGAATGGTATTACAAGATTCCTGGATTTCAGGAAAACCGGGGAATTTTTACAGTTCGAAAAACAACTTTATTTTTTGTCCTAATATAAGAGGAATGTTTTGGTTGTTGGTTGAAAAATGTGGGAGGAGTAGTCCCCAGGGAAAAAAAAAGGTGGAAATAGGGCTGTGGAAAACCAGGAATTATGGAAAATCCGGAAATGTTTTTGAACTTGGAAAAAAAAATAGTGTGAATTTTCAGAATGGTGGAATGTGTTGAAGGTGTAATGGTTTGAATTGGTTGAAAAATGTGGAAATGGTGGAAGTTTGAAAAATGTCCAATTCATTTTGAATGGGAAAAATGTCCCGGAAAACCTGGAATTCTGGGAATTTTTGGAATTTGTTAAGGGAAAGCCTGTGATTCCCGAATAGGCTGAACAGTTTAAATTTGGAACGGTTTGAATCGGATGAAAAATGTGGAAGGTAGAGCGCGCCAAAATCTGGAGAAGAAGAAGAAGTTGTTGAAGACTAAATAGATGAATTTTGGTGTAGAAAACCATGTAAACCAAATAATAAATTATAAAAACTAATCAGGGAAGGTGTTTGTTAGCTCGGAGCGCAAGTTGATTGCGGCTTTCGGGATTCATCAAGTACCGGGAATGATGGATTTACAGCGCGGGGGAGGGGTGGGGGGTGGCACGTATGAAGCTTAGGACGCTGAAATGAATCTTACAAAATGCAGCTGATGATACCTGCACACATTTTGCTTTGTTCAAACAGCTTATAGAATTAGAATAGTTTAGTCTTTATTTGAAGGGACAATGCACAGAAACATTTAGCTCAAAGACAGATATGTTCTGTACCAGATTATAGCTAAATAGCTCATTTCCATCTGCAGTCCCTGGCTACCTACAGTAAATTAAAGGGATACAAAAATCATGCAATAGAATTATGACTTGTTCAAATGCATGTAATCAAATTAAGAAATGTCGTAAAATGCCCTTTCATGGACACATACTTAATATACAGTACAACCACACCTCATTTACATTGTCACACAAAGACAATACATGCTTTTGTTCACATCTGTCATCATTTGTAAAAACAACCATGATTTTAACAGACACACCTCACAATTTACAACAAAAATGCTCTCATGGATAAATATAATACACATTAAGTTGATGTGTCAAACATAATGGCCACCTTAGTGACCGTGTGAGCAGCTTTGATTGCTCCAAACCCACTTTTTAACTTCAATTGTAAATGAAGAGTAATCTGTTAGACTTTTGAAGTTTGTTGTGAGGTAGACTCTATTGTCATTTCTTTCCATACATATGGAGATACAGTTTGTCCCTCAGCCTGTACTTCAACGTGTTCCAGGCCAATGACAGCCACACCTGTGGAGAAATGGAGCGCGGACCCTCTACTCACATATTCTGTGTACATTAACTTTAAAAAATTAAACTGGTGCTAAAGGTACCTTTTCGTTGTGCAATACAAAGGTAGATATAGGGTCCTTTGAGCGTGCCTCTGGACACGCCCACCTCCGCGGGGCTGCAGGCAATCTGATAGCAACACAACTGACGCTGATAAGGACTCCACTCCCTTCATAAGCCAGCGCGTCCTGCGTTCCAGTGCCAGAACATAGCTACCTGTCTCAGTACTGTGAGCCTACACGCCTCTAGCTCTATCCCTATGTGCATTCGCTCTCCCTGTGTTTCCCCTCCTCTGTGCTTATCATCTTGTGTCCTGTGTCGTCATCCCTCAGCGTTCCCCCATTTCCTGGTTTCGAGTTGTGTGTCTCGTCTCCTCGAATTTCCTCTGGCTCCCTGGCTGCCTACCCGGATCTTGACCTCTCGCCTGGACACGGACTCAAATTTTTGAGTGGCCATTCAGCAACTTGAGAGTTCTTGTTCAAATCCAGCTACCGCCGTCATATTCATGACCGTTGTGTCCTTTGGCAAGACCCTTCACCCACATTCCTCCCAGTGCCGCTCACACTGGTGTACGAATCAATCAATCAATCAATGTTTATTTATATAGCCCTAAATCACAAGTGTCTCAAAGGGCTGCACAAGCCACGACGACATCCTCGGTTCAGAGCCCACAAAAGGGCAAGGAAAAACTCACAACCCAGAGGGATGTCAATGTGAATGACTATGAGAAACCTTGGAGAGGACCGCAGATGTGGGTGACCCCCCCACTCCCTTTAGGGGAGACCGGAATGTGAATGAATGTTTGGTGGCGATGGGAAGGGGTTGTAGGCGCAAATTGGCAGCCGTGTTTCTGTCAGTCTACCCCTGGACAGCTGCGGCTACAAATGTGGCTTACCACCACCATCAGCCACGTGTATATTGGAAAAATGTATTTAATCTGATCATCATTCAGATTAGAATGTTACTTTGTACATGGACCCTGAAAAAAACTATCCGATTATGACGTGCATTCTCACCTTAAATCGGAACACTTTACTTTGACATGCGCAGCTCCATACCATAAACGGAAAGATGCGTTGTTGCCTGTGCTATGGTGCCATCTTTTGAACGAGTTTGCTCACTGAAGGTGCTGAAAAAGCAGTGACTTTCGCTGTAAACAAACATTGCTTTGTGCACTTCTGCTTATCGGACACTGTCACGGTAATTTTCCCTTCTGCTCACTACTTTTGTTTTTGCTAGTCTCGTTTCCAGAGCGACAAACTCAACACTATATAACGCTGCTTCTGTACATGTTGGATGGGGGGGAGACAGCAGCATAATAAATGCTTTATTCGGAGACTGTTACATTTAGTTCAACCTCCAGTATAGCTGACGTCGAAGACATGCGCAGTAAGGATAATTTCAACCTGGATTTTGGAAGATGTGTTTTCATGCGCAACAATCCCAATGACCATCGGTGTAAACAACCCGTCTCGATCTCGATCTGTGTGATCCGGTCAGAATTATTTTGAATGGCATTTTTATTCCGGTTAGCCTTTTAATCCGATTAAATGTGTCAATGTGCATATAGCTACTGTTTAAATGAATGATAGGTTCTCAGTTCTCTCTGTAAAGCCCTTTGAAAAACACTATATAAATTTAATCCACTATTATTATTGTTACTATTTTATAGTATAGTGCCGCTAATCGCTAGCTGGCAACTAGCATGCTAATTGCTAGCTGGCAACGAGAGCATTAATAGCTCACTGGCAAATGACAGCTATTGTGAAACGAGAGCACTAATCGTTAGCTATCTTAAATTCTAACATAATTATATTTATATCCATTTATGTTTTTATTTTACTGTCATTTCTAAACTGCACTACAGTATGTCATATACATTTTAATGTGTATTTAAAGACATTTCCATTCGTGGAAAAGTTGCGGGTGGAATATAAAAACATATTACAAGTAAAAAATGTAACGATCCCAGTTCAGTACCTCTGCGGACCCCTTGGGGTCACGGACCCCCGTTAAAGACCTCTGCTCTAGAGCAAAATTCAAAGTTCGGGTCGAGAGTGGTCAAAGATTTGTCAAGATAAATATAATAAATAATAAAATATATTTCTTGGGAAAAAAAGCGAACATTATTTATTTATTTTTTAAATAAAGGTTATATGGGAAATACAAATTTTAAATTTTAATACTCGTGTTTATGCATTTCGCAGGCCTCTGTCTGGGGTGTTTTGCAGTCTGGCTACATAGTGACATCACAGCGAGGTGGACATACTTATTTAAACATTAAGTAAAGCTATCAGACAGAGGGGTGAGCTTTTCCCGGTTTTGTTTTTTTTTTGCCAAAAAATCTTCTTTTTTGTCCTTTTCCATATTCCATAATTCAATCAAATCAACAACGCCAGAGACATGGATTGGCATGAAGACGTCAGAGGAGACAACTCTGGCAAAAACCCAAATTGTGTGTAAATATCTTGACAAATAAGGGACTTGTATTTTTCTAAAAGAAGAGCAGGAAGCTTCTCTCACATCCTCGTGCCTTCTGGAACATATAGGAAAAAGTGACATGAGCCAGCTTGAAAACATGTCTCGACTCTAAGCACTGTTAAGGAACTCATATTTTCAGTATGACATATTCCTCACTGGGAATCTTTATCGTAGACCTGCTAACTGCTGTGCATGTGTGTTAGTGCGGATGGCGTCATTAGTGACTCACACATGTGATACAGAACATACAGTCGTGGTCAAACGTTTACATACACTTGTAAAGACCATAATGTCATGGCTGTCTTGAGTTTCCAATCATTTCTACAACTCTTATTTTTTGTGATAGAGTGATTGGAGCACATACTTGTTGGTCACAAAAACATTCATGATGTTTGGTTCTTTTAGGAATTTATTATGGGTCTACTGAAAATGTGAGCAAATCTGCTGGGTCAAAAGTATACATACAGCAATGTTCATATTTGCTTACATGTCCCTTGGTAAGTTTCACTGCAATAAGGCGCTTTTGGTAGCCATCCAAGCTTGAATTTCTGACCACTCCTCTTGACAAAATTGGTGCAGTTCAGCTAAATTTGTTGGTTTTCTGACATGGACTTTTTTCTTCAGCATTGTCCACACGTTTAAAGGGGAACATTATCACCAGATCTATGTAAGCGTCAATATATACCTTGATGTTGCAGAAAAAAAGACCATATATTTTTTTAACCGATTTCCGAACTCTAAATGGGTGAATTTTGGCGAATTAAACGCCTTTCTATTATTCGCTCTCGGACGTCACATCGGGAAGCAATCCGCCATTTTCTCAAACACATTACGAACACCGAGTCAAATCAGCTCTGTTATTTTCCGTTTTTTCGACTGTTTTCCGTACCTTGGAGACATCATGCCTCGTCGGTGTGTTGTCGGAGGGTGTAACAACACGAACAGGGACGGATTCAAGTTGCACCAGTGGCCCAAAGATGCGAAAGTGGCAAGAAATTGGACGTTTGTTCCGCACACTTTACCAACGAAAGCTATGCTACGACAGAGATGGCAAGAATGTGTGGATATCCTGCGACACTCAAAGCAGATGCATTTCCAACTGGACTGGACGGATCAGCTTTCAGGAAAAGACAGCGGATGAGGGTATGTCTACAGAATATATTAATTGATGAAAACTGGGCTGTCTGCACTCTCAAAGTGCATGTTGTTGCCAAATGTATTTCATATGCTGTAAACCTAGTTCATAGTTGTTAGTTTCCTTTAATGCCAAACAAACACATACCAATCGTTGGTTAGAAGGCGATCGCCGAATTCGTCCTCACTTTCTCCCGTGTCGCTGGCTGTTGTCGTTTTCGCTTGCATACGGTTCAAACCGATATGGCTCAATAGCTTCAGTTTATTCTTCAATTTTGTTTTCGCTACCTGCCTCCACACTACAACCATCCGTTTCAATACATGCGTAATCTGTTGAATCGCTTAAGCCGCTGAAATCCGAGTCTGAATCCGAGCTAATGTCGCTATTCCTTGCCGTTCTATCCGCCATGTTAGTTTGTATTGGCATCACTATGTGACGTCACAGGAAAATGGACGGGTGTATATAACGATGGTTAAAATCAGGCACTTTGAAGCTTTTTTTAGGGATGGGTAAAATTTTGAAAAAAACTTCGAAAAATAAAATAAGCCACTGGGAACTGATTTTTAATGGTTTTAACCATTCTGAAATTGTGATAATGTTCCCCTTTAAGTCAGGACTTTGGGAAGGCCATTCTAAAACCTTCATTCTAGCCTGATTTAACCATTCCTTTACCACTTTTGACGTGTGTTTGGGGTCAACATGAAGTTTGGAGCTCTGTAGCAACTGACTGTGCAGAAAGTCTTTGCACGTTGCGCTTCAGCATCTGCTGAACCCCTCTTTGTCAGTATACTTCGCGGCTGAGTTGTTGTTGTTCCCGAACTCTTCCATTTTCTTATAATAAAGCCGACAGTTGACTTTGGAATATTTAGGAGCGAGGAAATTTCACGACTGGATTTTTTGCACAGGTGGCATCTCATGAAAGTTCCAGGCTGGAAATCACTGAGATCCTGAGAACGGTCCAATTCTTTCACAAATGTTTGTAGAAACAGTCTCCATGCCTAAGTGCTTGATTTTATACACCTGTGGCCGGGCCAAGGGATTAGCACACCTGATTCTGATTATTTGGATGGGTGGCCAAATACTTTTGGCAATATAGTGTACATTTTTATTGATTGATTTTGATTGAACACCAGGGTTTTGTACAAAAACAATCTCAATGGCAGACTCCATTGTATCCCACACTCTGGTGGGATACAATTAGCGTTACGGCTTTGACTACATTTCCTTGATCCACAAAACAGGAAGTTAAAACAATTAATCACAAAATTGTCTGACTTGTTTCGACACGACAACTAATCAACAATCATTTCCCAGCAATGGACAGAATTCCGAACCAACTGGTTACAAGGCTAATCGCTAATTTGCATATTGCCGCAGTGGGGAAAAGTTCCATTGCAAATCAATCCACTTCGCTTCTCCCTCCACTCTGCAAAGTTTTATAGAACCAATTTTAAAGATGAGTGATGAAATAATGTCACGATTTTGGTAATCTTTGCTAAAAGGATGCCACGGTATGTATGTTTATACTGCATTTCTAGGATGTCACATCTCGTCAGGCCGAGGAGTGAAACAAGCATGGGCGAGGAATGTATCCGTAAAGGCAGATCTGCAGGAACCCATCCGGAAGAGTCGGTAGAGGAGGAGCCGTTTCACCTCCAGTCACATCATGTTCCTGTCATTCGCTATGAGGACGCGCAACACATGAAGTCGACCATCCAGAAACACGACGAGAGACGAGAAAGGAGCGGATCAGCTGGCGTTTGGAGAGAAGAAACTCACGAGTTTGCCGCCGCCGCAGAAAGGCGGTCACGTGTAGCGCGGATTAGCATAGCTCATGAAAGGAGCCTCTCTCAGTGTGTGTTTGGACGGCTCCGACAAGAAGCCTTTCTCTACTCAATCATGCCTTAAAGACACCATGTCAATGAACACAGCACAAGAACCACAACTGAGGGATGTTATTTTTTTATTTTTTTTAACTAAGTTAATTGGATAAATCAATTCTGAAATTACGTCAACACATGGAGACACCTGCACTCTTAGAACAAGCTTAGTAACAGAGGAGTGGAGAAGCCTTAAAGGGGAACATTATCACAATTTCAGAATGGTTAAAACCATTAAAAATCAGTTCCCAGGGGCTTATTTTATTTTTCGAAGTTTTTTCCAAAATTTTACCCATCACGCAATATCCCTAAAAAAAGCTTCAAAGTGCCTGATTTTAACCATCGTTATAAACACCTGTCCATTTTCCTGTGACGTCACATAGTGATGCCAACACAAACAAACATGACGGAAAGAACAGCAAGCTATAGCGACATTAGCTCGGATTCAGACTCGGATTTCAGCGGCTTAAGTGATTCAACAGATAACGAATGTATTGAAACGGATGGTTGTAGTGTGGAGGCAGGTAGCGAAAACAAAATTGAAGAAGAAACTGAAGCTATTGAGCCATATCGGTTTGAACCGTATGCAAGCGAAACCGACGAAAACGACACGACAGCCAGCGACACGGGAGAAAGCGAGGATGAATTCGGCGATCGCCTTCTAACCAACGATTGGTATGTGTTTGTTTGGCATTAAAGGAAACTAACAACTATGAACTAGGTTTACAGCATATGAAATACATTTGGCAACAACATGCACTTTGAGAGTGCAGACAGCCCAATTTTCATCAATTAATATATTCTGTAGACATACCCTCATGTCAGTAGGCCAGAGAAGCTACGGTCGATATTCTTCTCTTGATCATCTTCGGTGGCATAAGGGACGGTGTGAGCCAAGACATCCAGGGGGTTTAGCTCGCTCGTCTGTGGGAACAAACTGCCGCCATTGCTTGCCGTGCTACCGAGGTCCTTTGTCCCTGAATTGCTCACACACTCCGGCAGATTCAATGGGGGTCTGGCGGCAGATTTCTTTGACTTTATCAATGGAAATGCATCTGCTTTGAGTGTCGCAGGATATCCACACATTCTTGCCATCTCTGTCGTAGCATAGCTTTCGTCGGTAAAGTGTGCGAAACAAACGTCCAATTTCTTGCCACTTTCGCATCTTTGGGCCACTGGTGCAACTTGAATCCGTCCCTGTTCGTGTTGTTACACCCTCCGACAACACACCGACGAGGCATGATGTCTCCAAGGTACGGAAAACAGTCGAAAAAATGGAAAATAACAGAGCTAATTTGACTCGGTGTTTGAGAAAATGGCGGATTGCTTCCCGATGTGAGCGAATATTAGAAAGGCGTTTAATTCGCCAAAATTCACCCATTTAGAGTTCGGAAATCGGTAAAAAAAATACATGGTCTTTTTTCTGCAACATCAAGGTATATATTGACGCTTACATAGGTCTGGTGATAATGTTCCCCTTTAATGTTGTATTATACTGTATTTTAATGCAAATCAAAAGTAGGATTCAACCATTTTTACTTCTACTGGCTCACTTCCTGGCATGCCGATTGTGACATATAGTTAACAATAATTAAAAAGTATATAATACATTTAGAAAATTGAAAATAATTACTGCAAGTAAGTCGCACCGGCCGAAAATGCATAATAAAGAAAGAAAAAAACATATATAAGTCGCACTGGAGTATAAGTCGCATTTTTTGGGGAAATGTATTTGATAAAAGCCAACACCAAGAATAGACATTTGAAAGGCAATTTAAAATAAATAAAGAATAGTGAACAACAGGTTGAATAAGTGTACGTTATATGAGGCATAAATAACCAACTGAGAACGTGCCTGGTATGTTAACGTAACATATTATGGTAAGAGTCATTCAAATAACTATATTAATAACATTATTTAGCTCATTCACATAAGAGAGTAGACTCTAGTCTCTTACGTGAATGAGCTAAATAATATTATTTGATATTTTACGGTAATGTGTTAATAATTTCACACATAACTCGCTCCTGAGTATAAGTCGCACCTCCGGCCAAACTATGAAAAAAACTGCGACTTATAGTCCGAAAAATACGGTAATACCCAATCCAATTTTGAGTCAAAGTTAGGTGTGTTCCGATCAGGGTTTTATGCTGCCGATGGGTGACATCGGCCGATATTAATTACATATATTGTCTCTTAGAACGAGCTTAATAACAGAGGAGTGGAGAAGCCATAATGTTGTATTATACTGTATTTTAATGCAAATAAAAAGTAGGATTCAACCATTTTTACTTCTACTGGCTCACTTCCTGGCATGCCGATTGTGACATATAGTTAACAATAATTAAAAAGTATATAATACATTTAGAAAATTAAAAATAATCAATACCCGATCCAATTTTGGGTCAAAATTAGGTGTGTTCCGATCAGGGTTTTATGCTGCCGATGGGTGACATCGGCCGATACTAATTACATAAATTGTCTATAATTATCTTAATTTATTCAACGTGAGTACTATTGGAAGTTTTAGTTAGTTAGCTTATTATTTATTTTATCAATTAACAAACAGTTTATTAAAATTGACAATTTTACAGACCGAAAGGGTTTTGGCTGAAGTTGAGCACTTATTTCGCCTAACCCTATAAACAATCTCAATTACAAGATGTAGTAAAACCAGGAAACATCAGATTCTGATCTTGTGCTTCATAGAAATATGACATTTCCTTTACACAACATATTATAAATACACTTTGTACACAACATGAACACTGTTCAAATATATGCACAATAAAGACATGTGTACACGTGTTGGTTAAACATTTGTACCAATAATATACTATGTACAAACACTTATATTTGGTAGAAAATGGATGGATGGATTTAGTTTTGTAACAAACATTGATCATTGAATTAACTACTAGTGTTGATTCAAGAGCGATATATTTTTCTAAGACATTGGTCTTAAAGTTTTTTTTTTTAAATGCGTGAGTGGAACTGGAACAATATCAACTCAATATTTAAACGAGTTCCCTATTCTCTTGTATTATATACAATTGTTGGAGCAAAACAAAGTCAGTAGTACACAAAAACTATATTAAAGCAAAAACTACTATCTACCACTCATTAAATCCTTTATTTTTTGCTAAACTCCTCCCGTGTCCAGGGAATTATTCCCTGAATTTGTAAATAACACGCCAAAAAAACAGATTTTGTGAAAATAAAAATGTCAATCTTATCTACAGTTGCAGCTATCGACTATTTTAGTAATTGAGCGGTTTATCGATAAGTTTGTTTGGTCGATCGAGTAATCGGATAAAAACGCACTTTACAGCTTCAATGCGTATTTTAGAAAAAATAGTTGAAAAAAAACAAATATTTTCCTGCTTGCCACAACCTTTATTCTTTTATTTTAATAAATGCACATCATCAGCATTAAAACTTCAGTTTTACCATGTGTACATGAATAGAAAAAATACAAATAAAACACTCTTTGCTGTTTGCTGCCACACAGATTACGGCATCCACACAACCGCCGCTCTCATGTGCGCCCTATTGCAATGGTCGTGTGGAAATTATGATGACATATTTAAAGTTCCGGGCACTCATAGTGGTTTGGATTATATACATTGTTTTTTATTACACTCATTAAACGCTTAATAGAAGCAACACAATATAAATCAAAGCTTTAATTTAATTAATTAATCTTGACAGCCTTACTCTATTGATTCTAATGTCGATCATGTACTAATATTACAATAGGGAACATATAGCTTCATATGGTTAATCATTTATGCAATGATTAACCACTCTAAATAGAAACTTACGCCGTGGTCAAAGTTGGAATTGCCATAAAACACATGTTAAGATATTCAACACTCCACTGCCAACTGGCTGCGAAAGAAAATAATGCAACCCCCAATTTGTCACGTTTCATGTGTCAGGTAAACCGCGACGAACGGGGCCAAATGAATTCCTTTTTTACTGTATCCTTGGTATCGGCACTGGCGCCACACGGCAATTGACACCTGTGCTTAATTGCCATGTTATCCTCTCTCTAGACCAGGGATGTCACCCAGTTTGTGAAGTGTAAAATTTAGCTGCGTTTAAAAAAAGAAAAAAAGAAACCGCTGTTCTAAATGTGTCCACTGGATGTCGCAAAAGCAATTCTGTTTGGCAAGCAAATGGTTTATACCAAGTACACCAAGCAAAAGGTACACTGTAAAGCGGTGCTTTGGCACCCTCATTTCCACAAAATGTCCCTGACAAAAAAAAAGAGAAAAGTGGATGCAGAGTGCAGTGTTGCCAGAATGGAAGTGAGTGGGAAACCACATATCTTTGTGAGCAAGTTTTCTCGGTAATGAGCATCAATAAAACAAAGCTCCGCTCAAAGCTCACGCACGAGCACTTGAATACCATCCCGAAATTGTCTGCAAGGTGTGACACCTGATATTGATGCACTTGTGAAATTTAAAAGGATGCCAGGTTTCGGGAGTAAAATAAACAACCACTTGGAATGCTGCATGAGAGACTGCACCTTGTTATAGTTCTGTGAAAATGATCGTCTTCTGTGGAAATTTAAAGAAAGAGAACAGTGTGTGGGATTTACTGCAATCCAGTCCGTCTCTTCAGTTCATACGTTTTGTTAGTTAAAAAATGTTCATGCATTGCACAGCTTTTATTTTTCTATCAATACACATTGATGCCTCGAAGGCAGGGAGTAACTCAACCCTCTTAAATAGCTGCCACCTCAGTTTGTATGGTTTGTTGAGTTAGCGCGGGATTAATGTGGAAATGACAAATTAAGTATTGATACCTAGAAACTATTTATTTATTTATTTTGTATTTTGTCCAATCCCACATAGATTACAGTTTAATGGCATTGTAGATACCCTGAGACAAAGTCTAAGTTTGTTGTGTTCTTTGTGGTGTTTTTGCAACTGCGCCATTCTTTCTCTCAGAATTTAACTAACTTGAAGTGGCTACAGATGTTCTCATTCATCCAGGTCATTATATTCTCAGGGCATTCAACTGGATCGTTTGGTTTGTCTTAGAAGACGTTTCGCCTCTCATACAAGTAGGCTTCATCCGTTCATGCTCATAGACTCGTGTTACTGGTGCCAAAGCCCCAAATAGTTATGCTCCAGTTTCGGCACCAGTTGCTAAACCAGATCTGACCAATCTAAGTCAATAAGCATGAAATGATGAAGCCTACTTGGATGAGAGGCGAAACGTTTTCTAAGACCAACCAAACAGTCCAGTTGCGATCGATTGAATGCCCTCATAACTACCGTATTTTTCGGACTATAAGTCGCAGTTTTTTTTTCATAGTTTGGCCGGGGGTGCGACTTATACTGAGGAGCGACTTATGTGTGAAATTAATAACACATTAGCGTAAAATATCAAATACTATTATTTAGCTCATTCACGTAAGAGACTAGACGTATAAGATTTCATGGGATTTAGCGATTAGGAGTGACAGATTGTTTGGTAAACGTATAGCATGTTCTATATGTTATAGTTATTTGAATGACTCTTACCATAATATGTTACGTTAACATACCAGGCACGTTCTCAGTTGGTTATTTATGCCTCATATAACGTACGCTTATTCAGCCTGTTGTTCACTATTCTTTATTTATTTTAAATTGCCTTTCAAATGTCTAGTCTTGGTGTTGGCTTTTATCAAATACATTTCCCCAAAAAATGTGACTTATACTCCGGTGCGACTTATACTGTATATGTTTTTTTCCTTCTTTATTATGCATTTTCGGCTGGTGCGACTTATACTCCGAAAAATACGGTAACTTGAAGTGTTTTGTCAAGAGAATTATTCTGATGTGTACATTTTCAGAACGTGTTTGTTCTGTTATGGGCCAATGTAAAACAAATGGAACAATCTGAAGTTGTCCTAGTTGTATTTTTCAGTTATTATGCCATGATTTTACACGTACTGATGCATAAATAGATTTTCCCCCAACTAAAATGAGTTTGACACCCATGCTCTAAACCAGGTGTGTCAAACTCATTTAAGATCGAGGTCCGCATGGAGAAAAATCTACTCCAAAGTGGGCCGGACTGGTAAAATCATGTTGTGTTTAAAAATAGAACAAGCACATTTTAAAATTGTACAAATCATAATGTTGTTGGGTTTTTTTTACACTTACATGCAGAGGTGGGTAGAGTAGCCAGAAATTGTACTCAAGTAAGAGTACTGTTACTTTAGAGATTTATTACTCAAGTAAAAGTAAGGAGTAGTCACCCAAATATTTACTTGAGTAAAAGTAAAAAGTATGTTGTGAAAAAACTACTCAAGTACTGAGTAACTGATGAGTAACATACACACACATATCATATCATATATATATATATATATATATATATATATATATATATATATACACACACACATTTATATGTATATATATATATATATACACACACATTTATATATATATATATATATATATATATATATATATATATATATATATATATATACAGTATATAATTTATATTTATTTATTTTGCCGTTTTTGTTTACATGTTAAAGGTGTTTTAATGAATATACATGCATGTTTAACACATATAGATTCCTTTCTTTCATGAAGACAAGAATATAAGTTGGTGTATTACCTGATTCTGATGACTTGCATTGATTGTAATCAGACAGTAGTGCTGATAGCGTCCACGTTTTCAAATGGAGGAGAAAAAAGTTCCTCCTTTCTGTCTAATACCACATGAAAGTGGTTGATTTTTGGCATCTTATTTGTCCAGCTTCCATATTCGTTTTTATATACTTTACAAGAAATGCATTGGCGGCAAACTCCGTAGCTTGCTAGCTTGTTTGCGCTGGCTTTCGGAGACTCTTGTTTTGAAAGCGCAGGCGCGGCACTTTTATTGTGAAGACAGGAACTGTGCAGTCAGTCTTTAGGCTTTTGACGGGATGTACGGTTGAAATAAAAGGGTCTTTTTTCCTTCACACTTTTGATTGATTGATTGAAACTTTTATTAGTAGATTGCACAGTACAGTATATATTCCGTACAATTGACCACTAAATGGTAACACCCCAATAAGTTTTTCAACTTGTTTAAGTCAGGTCATGTGACCGCCTGGCTCTGTTTGATTGGTCCAACGTCACCAGTGACTGCATCTGATTGGTGGAACGAAGTGAACGTCACCAGTGACTGTATTTGTTGAAACGCAGGCACTTTGAAGGTCTGTCTGACAGACCAAAACAAACAAAGCGTGCATTAACAGATCGATAAAAAATAGTAGCGAGTAGCGAGCTGAATGTAGATAAAAGTAGCGGAGTAAAAGTAGCGTTTCTTCTCTATAAATATACTTAAGTAAAAGTAAAAGTATGTTGCAATAAAACTACTCTTAGAAGTACAATTTATCCCAAAAGTTACTCAAGTAGATGTAACGGAGTAAATGTAGCGCGTTACTACCCACCTCTGCTTACATGTTGCGGTTAATAGTATTCTATCTTTATTTGTTATTTATATTTTCTGAATAAATTATGTGATAATGTTCATCAGTCAACACATTGGTGTTAATTTTCAATCTATCAAGATAAAAAATGATATCAAAATCAAATTACAGGATGTTATTTATGTAGTTTGATCATTTTCCTCGACTGATGTACGAACATTAAGTGGGTTTTTTTGTATATATGTAGAATCATCTACAAAAGATACAAAGAATTGCTGATGCGACATCTTGTGGACACATTTAGAACAGCAGTTTCTTTCATTCAAACATTTAAGGTTAATTTTTATACTTTGCAAACTCATCCCGCGGGCGGGATAAAACCTATTCTCGGGCCTGATCCGGCCCTCGGGCCGTACGTTTGACACCCCTGCTGTAGACTATAGGTGTCATAGTCAAGGCCCGCAGGCCAGATCTGGCCCGCGAATGAATGGATGATATTTGATTAGTATTAGAATCGGCCCGCAGGCCACAGCCGCCTGCTGCGGTTTTGCACACACCAATATTCCATCAGTATTGGTGCTATAAATTTTCTAAATGGGGTCCCAGGGACTCCATCAAGTCAGAAAAATGGGGTCCCACGGTAAATTTTTGAGGTTCCCACTTTTTTCAAACCGTTTTGAAAACAAATGATAAATGTATGCATTATTCTGTTATATCTCACATTCTATATTGTGTTTTGGAAAAAGATTGGCATAAATGTTACTTAAAGGGGAACATTATCACAATTTCAGAAGGGTTAAAACCATTAAAAATCAGTTCCCAGTGGCTTATTTTATTTTTTCGAAGTTTTTTTCAAAATTTTACCTATCACGCAATATCCCTAAAAAAAGCTTCAAAGTGCCTGATTTTAACCATCGTTATATACACCCGTCCATTTTCCTGTGACGTCACACAGTGATGCCAACACAAACAAACATGGCGAATAGAACAGCAAGCTATAGCGACATTAGCTCGGATTCAGACTCAGATTTCAGCGGCTTAAGCGATTCAACAGATTACGCATGTATTGAAACGGATGGTTGTAGTGTGGAAGCAGGTAGCGAAAACGAAATTGAAGAAGAAACTGAAGCTATTGAGCCATATCGGTTTGAACCGTATGCAAGCAAAACCGACGAAAACGACACGACAGCCAGCGACACGGGAGAAAGCGAGGACAAATTCGGCGATCGCCTTCTAACCAACGATTGGTATGTGTTTGTTTGGCATTAAAGGAAACTAACAACTATGAACTAGGTTTACAGCATATGAAATACATTTGGCAACAACATGCACTTTGAGAGTGCAGACAGCCCATTTCAGGCGCGCTAAGAACATATATTTGTCCACGATTTCAGCATTTTAAATGTGCTGTTTTTGTCCAGTAAGATACATACTAGCCTACAGTTACAGCTGAAGTGACCGATTAAAAAGATTGTAACTATTTTTTGTCATTTTTCCATGTGCAATCAATCTTCACTGGAAAAAATGGCATCCCTTCATCACTGAAACTAACTGTTTTTCTGGCTTCACTGGCACCATTATTAAATCAGTGGGTGATTGCTTTTGTGTGCGGAACAAACGACTGACCATTTCGTCGGCTTTCCCCACACCCTCGTATTTTGAACAACTTTCGTCCAATTTCTGGCCACTTTCGCATCTTTGGGCCACTGGTGCAACTTGAATCCGTCCCTGTTCGTGTTGTTACACCCTCCGACAACACACCGACGAGGCATGATGTCTCCAAGGTACGGAAAACAGTCGAAAAAACGGAAAATAACAGAGCTGATTTGACTCGGTGTTTGTAATGTTTGAGAAAATGGCGGATTGCTTCCCGATGTGACGTCACGTTGTGATGTCATCGATTAATAGAAAGGCGTTTAATTCGCCAAAATTCACCCATTTAGAGTTCGGAAATCGGTTAAAAAAATATATGGTCTTTTTTCTGCAACATCAAGGTATATATTGACGCTTACATAGGTCTGGTGATAATGTTCCTCTTTAAATGTATTTAGTTATAAACATTCATTCACTTTCTTCTTTCCTTCATGGATCTAAACTTTACCGCTGCCGGTATTTTTTTCTACATTTTTATTGTAATATTTTCAGAATGTCTTCTATTTTTGACCACAGTAAGGCAAAGAAAACAATCTGATGTTGTCTTTATTTTTTTAGTTGTAATGCCATGATTTTAATAGTGCGGCCTGCGTGTGCATACATTTTCCTCCATGCGGCCCCTGAGATACAATGAGTTTGACACCCCTGCTCTAGACTCTTCATCTATTTGATACTTTCCTCTTAACAGCTGCTTACTTTCTGCTGCAATGCAGTTACATCTACACATAAAGTTGACCATTTTTTGTGTTCTTTCAAGCTATCTTAGAGGCTAGTTTAACGTTGACCATGTCTGCTTGCTTATAGTCGCTGTGTTACATGTTTAGCATTGTTCCCCCAGTCCTGCATTGAGAATATTACTCATAATGCATACTTGCCAACCCTCCCGGGATTTTCCGGAAGACTCCCGAAATTCAGCGCCTCTCCCGAAAACCTCCCGCGACAAATTTTCTCCCGAAAATCTCCCGAAATTCAGGCGGAGCTGGAGGCCACGCCCCCTCCAGCTCTATGCGAACCTGAGTCCGCTTTACCACGATATAAACAGTTTGCCTGTCCAAACACATTATAACTGTAGAATGATCGAGGGCGAGTTCTTGGTTTCTTCTGTGGGTTTATTGTTAGGCAGTTTCATTAACGTCCTCCCAGCGCGGTAACAACACACAACAACAGCAGTCATGTTTTTGTCTACCGTAAAGCAGTTTGTCTGCCGTAAACAGCAATGTTGTGACACTCTTAAACAGGACAATACTGCCATCTATAACATCAATAACATATTCGGCTTTTAGAGAGTGCAGTGCACAACTGCGCACACATCAAGGAGACGAAGCAGAAGAACGGGGAAGATACAGCCATGGCGACGCCGACGACGAGTAAGATGAAGAAATACGCTTTGTTGCACCTTTCCTGCCTGAGTCCGGCGATTAGTTGCAAATCTTGCTTTATTGATTGCTTGCACACAGCCAATCCAACACAAAACAAACTAGTACCCGCCCGCACTTACGCTACCGCTCCCTCTCTTCTCTCGCCCACACACTAACTGACGTCACTCACCTCACATGCTCACCTATTAAAGGGCCACACACACACATACGCTACTCTCATAACAGCTTGTAAGTTCCAAGCCGCAGCTGGATAGCCTCCGGGAAGAAGTAGTGGACTACCAAGTGCTTGGCACTGAAGATCTTCCTCAGGAAGCAAAGATTGACCGGTTTTGGGCCATGCTAGAGAGAGATGGAAGATTCCAGACTCTAATGCATTTGATGAAAGCACTTTTGCGCGTGCCACACATCAATGCATCATCAGAGAGGGTGTTCAGCATGGTTAGAAAAATAGTGACAGAGAATAGAACAAGGATGGGCAATTCAACCCTTAACTCAACAATGAGTAGATGAGTGTTATGTGTGTGTATATGTGTAAATAAATCATACTTGCCAACCTTGAGACCTCCAATTTCGGGAGGTGTGGGGGGGGTGGTTGGGGGCGTGGATAAGAGGGGAGGAGTATATTGACAGCTAGAATTCACCAAGTCAAGTATTTCATATATATATATATATATATATATATATATATATATATATATATATATCTACATCCTGAAAATATGCAAACAAAACTGTGTTTAGATAATTGATACTTCAAACTTGCATAAATAAATATTAAGAATATAACATAACTTGGCTTCTGAGAGCTTCAAAATGTCCATCCATCCATTTTCTACCGCTTATTCCCTTTGGGGTCGCGGGGGGCGCTGGAGCCTATCTCAGCTACAATCGGGCGGAAGGCGGGGTACACCCTGGACAAGTCGCCAGCTCATCGCAGGGCCAACACAGATAGACTGACAACATTCACACTCACATCCACACACTAGGGCCAATTTAGTGTTGCCAATCAACTTATCCCCAGGTGCATGTCTTTGGAAGTGGGAGGAAGCCGGAGTACCCGGAGGGAACCCACGCAGTCACGGGGAGAACATGCAAAATGTAATGAATAAAATGTTAAAGTTGTTGATAAACAAGCAATTATTTTAATAATTAAATATGTTCATTTTAAATGAATTATTATGATCATTTAAAATTAATTATTTCAAATATGTTTATTTTAATGTATAATTCTATGGCTGAGTGTAATAAGGAGTCAGAAAAAAAATACAAATAAAAATATAATTAATTTTGATGTTTTTAGCAAAATATAGTAAAAAAATTTTTTATTTTTTTATTAATTTATATTTATTAATATATATATTTATTTTTAGGTAAGATAAACATAATAATACAATTTATCTGTAGTCTGGATGATTTAGTTCTTGTCACCTTATTGTCCTTCTGTCATGAAAAAAGGCTGTCCTCACTCAGGTCGGCTGAAAATCGGGAGATTTTCGGGAGAATATTTGTCCCGGGAGGTTTTCGGGAGAGGCGCTGAATTTCGGGAGTCTCCCGGAAAATTCGGGAGGGTTGGCAAGTATGAAATAAATGAACACTGAAATTCAAGTATTTCTTTTATTTATATAAACATATATATATATATATAAATATATATATATAACAAAAAAAAAAATATATATATATATATATATATATATATATATAGCTAGAATTCACTGAAAGTCAACTATTTCTTAGATATTTAGATATATATACATACATATATATATATATATATATATATATATATATATATATATATATATATATATATATGAAATACTTGACTTGGTGAATTCTAGCTGTAAGTATACTCCTCCCCTCTTAACCACGCCCCTAACAACGCCCCCGCCCCAACCACGCCCACCACACCCCCTCCCCCCACCTCACGAAATCGGAGGTCTCAAGGTTGGCAAGTATGCATAATGAATGTAGTTGTTGTCACAATGGAGGGATATTTACTTAGGGTAGTGTCTCCACACTGTGTATGGACAGACAACCATGCGACCAAAAGCAAATTAAGTGTCAGCCAGAGTGGATCAGCTTTTGTGATCAGCATTGAAAGACATTAATTGGCATTGATAGATCACGTATTTTCACAAAAACTGTACATATATATTGAAACCTACTCACTCACTGATTGAAATCTATCTAATCTAAGATTGACAAGAATGTTCCAAAATGTCTCGCTTTGAAGAAGAATTTAGGTAAGGGGGACAGTCCAACCCTGATGACTGATTTGAATAAGTCTGTTTTTGTCCCCACAGTCTTCCTTAGCCACTTGAATGAACCCGAGCCCAGTTGACAGACCACCTCCTTGAAGCCCACCAGAGAGCAGCTGCACGGTGCACACAGTTTGAACCCAAACAACCCGCACTAATTACCCAGGAGTTCATTTCAGCCACTGAACCGAACGCCGCCTAAACAACATCACTCTGAGTAGCTTTACTGTAGCTGCCCAACGTGGGAAAACCGCCAATTATTCTTTGATTCGCTTGACCAAAAGACTGTAGCAGTCAGATTGAAAAGGAACAACGTCCCAAAGACTCGGCTGTTTCCCGCTTATGTCTCGCCTTTGCGAGCCCCAGTGGGACCCTGCCAGCAATGACATCACCAAGCTAGCGTCTTAACACACACAAACACAGAGGTGCATTGTGGACCACGCTAACACCCAGGAAAACACCGGACACCCTTTTATAGTAGCAGCACAAAAGAGGCAGCCAACAAGGAAACTGGAAAACACTTCTTTGCTTACCGTTGGCTTTCTCCCATTTTTTACCTTTTCAAAGGGGACCTACTATGCAAAACCAACTTTTCTTACCTATTGATACCTGCTGTTGCGCATTTGGGATCTGCATAATGCCAGTATATTTGAAATCAAACCATGGATTGATTGGAACTTGCCAAAACTATGCAGTTTTTTGGGGAGTGATCAGGGGGTGTCCAAAATTGCCGACTGCATGTAAAGTAACTACATATACACTATATTTCCAAAAGTATTTGGCCACCCATCCAAATGATCAGAATCAGGTGTCCTGATCACTTAGCCTGGTGTATAAAATTAAGCACTTAGGCATGGAGACTGTTTCTAGAAACATTGGTGAAAGAATGGGGCGCTTTCAGTGATTTCCAGCGTGGAACTGTCATAGGATGCCACCTGTGAAACAAATCCAGTCGTGAAATTTCCACGCCCCTAAATATTCCAAAGTCAACTGTCGGTTTTATTATAAGAAAATGGAAGAGTTTGGGAACAACAGCAACTCAGCCACAAAGTAAATTGACAGAGAGGGGTCAGCGGATGCTGAAGCACATAGTGCAAAGACTTTCTGCACAGTCAGTTGCTACAGAGCTCCAAACTTCATGTGACCTTCCAATTAGCCCACGCACAGTACGCAGAGAGCTTCATAGAATGGGTTTCCATGGCCGAGCAGCTGCATCTAAGCCATACATCACCAAGTGCAGTGGTGTAAAGCACGTCGCCACTGGACTCCAGAGCAGTGGAGACGCCTTCTCTGGAGTGATGAATCACACTTTTCCATCTGGCAATCTGATGGACGAGTCTGGGTTTGGAGGTTGCCAGGAGAACACTACATTTCGGACTACATTGTGCCGAGTGTGAAATTTGGTGGAGGAGGAATTATGGTGCAGGGTTGTTTTTCAGGAGTTGGGCTTGGCCCCTTAGTTCCAGTGAAAGGAACTTTGAATGCTCCTGGATACCACAACATTTTGGACATGCTCCCAACCTTGTGGGAACAGTTTTGAGCGGGCCCCTTCCTCTTCCAACATGACTGTGCACCAGTGCACAAAGCAAGGTCCATAAAGACATGGATGACAGAGTCTGGTGTGGATGAACTTGACTGGCCTGCACAGAGTCCTGACCTGAACCCGATAGAACACCTTTGGGATGAATTAGAACGGAGACTGAGAGCCAGGCCTTCTCGACCAACATCAGTGTGTGACCTCACCAACGCGCTTTTGAAAAAATGGTGGAAAATTCCTATAAACACACTCCGCAACCTTGTGGACAGCCTTCCCAGAAGAGTTGAAGCTGTAATAGCTGCAAAAGGTGGACCGACGTCATATTGAACCCTATGGGTTAGGAAAGGGATGGCACTTCAAGTTCATATGTGAGTCAAGGCAGGTGGCCAAATACTTTTGGCAATATCGTGTATGTATGAGGCAAGGATAAAACTCCAAAAAGGTGAAGATTGAAGGTTTTTCCAAGCGACTGAGTACTACAAGCAGGATGCTACCACACGCTCTCTCATTTAAAGCAGCACCCTAACAAGACAAATTCCTCACTCCGTAATTGCCTGGCAACATCTGCGCACCAACGAGGAGGACAGATGTGCGGCGTGGTCGCTACACGAGATTCTAGCGTAAGTTGAAGCCGAGCTCTTTTCCTCGGAGGCGCCAGGAGCAGGTGTGTTTGAGGACGCGCACACAAAGGCATGCCGTGATATCCAGACGTCAGCCATGCATGAAGCACATCTGCAGAAAACAAATAAGGAAGGAGAAGGCACAGCTTAACCGACTGGCTCGGACAATAAAGATGAGGAATTGTACGCCGCCGCCGTTGTTGTTGCTAGACTTATTCTCCCAGGTATCACCTCCCGGCTGTGTTCTATCTCCCTTTTGCTGTCTGCATGCCATTTTTCTCTCTCCGCCCTTGAGAGAAAACAAACCGAATGCGTGTTGCAAGAGGCCAAACTCAAACCAGGCTGCTCTGAGGGCTGCAAGTTGTCAGAAGAGATAGGAAAGCCGCCATCTTGGCACTGTATGGTTAGAATAGTCTACTTGCAAAGAGGATATGACTCCAGTTTTGAAATGCTGTAATTAGAACCGAGGGAGGGGTTATTTAGCTAAACCAAGATGAGAAGCCGTTAATTAGAAGGTGATAAATGAAGCGAGTCTGGTATTTTCCCAAAACTCATTTAACATAACATTACTTTAAAAGTGGTCATATTGTGATTTTTTTTTTTTTTTTTACATTTAAAACACTTACTTACAAAAGTGAGTTTAAAAAATGATAATTATGATAAAAATTGCCTTCTTTTGATTCTTGTTTTTTTCATCCATTGTGTTCTGCATTGATACATTTTAGCGTGCCAAATTTGATCAAAAAAATGGGAGGGTTGTAACGAACCGTATCTAATGACTGGCTCATTAACATGAACGATTGAATTGGGACGTTGCAGTGATTTTAGATCAGCCTGACATGACAGTGAAAAAAAAAAAAGACAACTCACTCTTTAAACCAAGGTGGAAACAGTGACATTTTTGCACATTTAATTTGCAGCCTGTAGGTGTGTGGATCTCCTCTCTGCACCATACTTGCCAACCTTGAGACCTCCGATATCGGAGCTAGAATTCACCAAGTCAAGTATTTCATATATATATATATATAAGAAATACTTGACTTTCAGTGAATTCTAGCTATATATATTTATTTTATTATATATATATATATATATATATATATATATATAAAATAAATACTTGAATTTCTGTGTTCATTTATTTACACATATACACACACATAACACTCATCTACTCATAGTTGAGTTAAGGGTTGAATTGTTCATCCTTGTTCTATCCTCTTTCACTATTTTTCGAACCATGCTGAACACCCTCTCTGATGATGCATTGCTGTGTGGCACGCACAAAAGTGCTTTCATCAAATGCACTAGATGGCAGTATTGTCCTGTTTAAGAGTGTCACAACATTGTTGTTTACGGCAGACGAACTGCTTTACGGTAGAAAAAAACGTGACTGCTGTTGTGTGTTGTTGCCGCGCTGGGAGGACGTTAATGAAACTGCCTAACAATAAACCCACATAAGATACCAAGAACTCGCCCTCCATCATTCTACAGTTATAATGTGATTGGGCAGGTACGCTGTTTATATTGTGGGTTAGCATGGACCTGAGTCCGCCTGAATTTCGGGAGAAAATTTGTCCCGGGAGGTTTTCGGGAGAGGCGCTGAATTTCGGGAGTCTCCTGGAAAATCCGGGAGGGTTGGCAAGTATGCTCTGCACTGACATGATGAGCTAGCTAGTGAGATGTTCAACTTTTGTCACAGAGAGACACACACACACACACACACACACACACACACACACACACACACACACACACACACACACACACACACAGACGATTTTGAGGTGAGTAAGTGACTGAGGCCGTGTATCGAAGGCAAATCAAGTTAGGTGATTTATTTAAGTGTGCCAGTAAAGAAACCCATCCATTTTCTTCCACTTATCCGAGGTCGGGTCGGGGGGGAAGCAGCCTAAGCAGAGAAGCCCAGACTTCCCTCTCCCTAGCCACTTCGTCCAGCTCCTCCAGGGGGATCCCGAGGTGTTCCCTTGCCAGCCGGGAGACATAGTCTTCCCAATGTGTCCTGGGTCTTCCCCGTGGCCTCCTGCCGGTCGAACGTGCCCTAAACACGGCGTTCGGGTGGCATCCTGACCAGATGCCTGAACCACCTCATCTGGCTCCTCTCGATGTGGAGGAGCAGCGGTTTTACTTTGAGCTGGACCCCGGATGACAGAGCTTCTCACCCTATCTCTAAGGGAGAGCCCCGCCACCCGGCGGAGGAAACCAATTTCGGCCGCTTGTACTCGTGATCTTGTGCTTTTGGTCATAACCCAAAGCTCATGACCATAGGTGAAGATAGGAACGTAGATCGACCGGTAAATTGAGAGCTTTGCCTTCCGGCTCAGCTCCTTCTTCACCACAACGGATCGATACAGTGTCCGCATTACTGAAGACGCCGCACCGATCCGCCTGTCGATCTCACGATCCACTTTTCCCTCACTCGTGAACAAGACTCCGAGGTACTTGAACTCCTCCACACGGACCAAGATCTCCCCAACTTGGGGAGTAAAGAAACATTTAAAATTCCAGTTGAAACTTTTGGCTAGGAACTCGTAAATTCCGACTTCCAAGTACAAATGGAACACACCATCAAATTCCAGACGACAAACCGCTGCAATTCCCTCCCTGTGAGGTTCTCCGCTCTGCTCACAGCAACGGCTAACCGACAACACCCGTTACTGCTCGTTGATGACGCTTTCACCTCAGTGTCCAAGACTCAAAACAGACCCCACGACACAAAAAAGTTTCGGGGAAAGTCACTAGATTTGTCGCTCGTAGCTGTTGACAAAAAAAGTAGCCAAGATCATTGGAAAGTTGCCAGATTCAGCGATAAAGTTGCCAACACTGATTGCCACACCGCCGGCATGACGTTTGCTGTGTAGCGCAGTCTTGAGTCTTCCATTGGTTTAATGGTCTTTCATTTCCGGTGGAAAAAGAAGCGAAGAAGAAGTAATTTCCGTGTAGCAACATTAGCATGGTAGCGGACTTGTTGGCTTCTGTGCGCTTTCTTTAATGCGTAGACCAGAGGTTTCTTACAAAATATATATTAGTATGGTATCAAAGATTTAGTTACATGTACTAAATACTTCCAAAAAGTGCCGTATCGGCATCGGAACATCCCTATATTTAAATGATTATTTGGCGTACCAACATAAGGAGCCCACGTACAACGACAGTTTGAAAATCACCGGGCTAGAAGAATAGCAGAATTCCGCAAAATAGCGAACGTCTGGGATGCCTGTATATCATGTTAATACCCCAAAAGGGACAAGCGGTAGAAAATGGATGGATGGAGGTCCACTGCACTGCTGTTCCGACACTTAAAACAATGGGCTCAAGGCTATAAGCTATGCTATGAGCTACTTCACTACATACACACATACAGTATATAAACAAACGAACACCTTCTTCCCTGTTATAAAATAAAATGAAATAAAAATATGAGGATTCAGGATATTCCGCAAATGTCTTAGTATAATATAATAATAATATGATTTATATTTCCAAGAAACCACCACAACACAAGAACTTGTTTGCAACAATGAAAAGAAGAAAATGAAAAAACAATTTTCCTTAAAAAAACTGTGTTACACATGTCTTTCAGTCAGCAAAAATAAATAAGACGTTTTATTGTGAATATCCAGTTCTTAATATATGTTTTTTCAAAATAAAAAAAATTGTAAACATTGTATTAAATATAAATATTTCTATTTTTTTTAAGTTAGTATTTCCTTAAGGTAGAATAAAATAAATATAAAATGTTTATAAAACATGCATTGTCTTTTAGATAAAAAATGTATATGTAAAATAAAGTAAAAGTATATTTAAAAAATATATTCCGTAGGCTATTCCACTTTTGTTTTAGTATTTCAGACTTTCTCCATGTTGTTTTTTTTAATAAAAATGTTAAATGAGCATATTATTCAGTGTTCCAGTTATTTACATGCACATTTTATCTTATTATCTGTGTTGCCGTCTTGGTTTTCCGATTGAACAAATAAAACATTTTATTCAATATTTTACATGAATTGCTTGTTTTTCCAAAAAAAACAATGTCAAATTACTGCATTAGAAATGTATGATCTTAAAAAGATTAACAGCAAAGTGGACTCATGAAAATTACAAACATTTTCTTTGTCTTAAATAGGTAATGATATGTGCAGATACGGTATAATGCTTATTAAAACAAATCCCCTACAGGGGGAAAACAAAGTTTAAAGACCTGCATTGTTACATAAACAAGTGAAAAGGGCACAGAGCTGTAAATATATAAAATTAAAAGTTCCTCCCACACGCACACTAGCGAGCCCAGTCGTACTTCTTGATCAATAATGCATGAGTGATAAATGCATAATGTTAAATGAGAATCACACAAGTGGAAACTTACAGTGGTAGTGCGATCATCCAGTTTGTGTCAAGGGATGAGAATGTACGTATGAACTATATTCACATATGCATAAAACATAATCAAACATAACTATAATGACTAATATTTACATATATATACACATATACACATATATATATACACATACATATATATATATATATATATATATATATACACACACACATATACATATACACATATATATATACATATACATATATATATACACACATATACATATATATATACATATATATATATACACACATATATACATATATATATATATATATATATATATATATATATATATACATACATATATACACACACACAGTATATACTGTATGTATGCAAATATATATGCACACACACTTATGTAAACACATGTACATATGCACATATGCATATATACTGTACATACATATTTATACATACAATATATATACAAACATGTACATACATACGCACAAAGACATTATATATATTTATTCATATTTGTACATACATACATATATATATATATATACAGTATATACACACACACACACACACACACACACACACACACACACACACACACACACATATATATATATATATATATATGTGTATATATATATGTATATATATGTACAGTATATATACTGTATGTATGTACAGTATATATACTGTATGTATATATATATATATATATATATATATATATACATACAGTATATATACTGTACATATATATACATATATATACACATATATATATATATATATATATATATATATATATATATATAGATGTATAGGGCTGGGCGATATATCGATGTACGCGATATATCGCGGGTTTGTCTCTGTGCGATATAGAAAATGACTATATCGTGATATTGGAGTATACGTTCTCACGCAGTTGCTTTTAGCTGCTGGCATTACACTACAGGCTCTCCTCGCTCTTTCCTGTGTCTCCTTCTCACAGACAGACAAGCGCACCTTCTTACACACGTCACATACTGTCACGACATACGTCACATACGTATACGCCCTCGCACAGCAAAGAGGTAGCAGCAAGGGGAACGTTAGCTGTGATGCTAGCGCAGCCGTGCGAGTGGTAATACGAGAGAGAGAGACGGTGCGAATCTGGTAACAAATGAAGGAATAATTAATTCCCCCAAAAAACAGCATGGGGTCCATCGTCTGGCGGTGGTTTGGCTTCAAGTGGGAATATGTCGAACAGACAACCGTAATTTGTCAAGTGTGGGGCAAAAGCGTTGCTATGAAAAGTATAATTACTGCTAATATGTAGCATCATTTGAAAAGTCACCTGCTAGAGAATGAAGAGTGCTTACTCCGCATGTCAACATCTCCCTTCAGTGCCACACGCCCACACCATCAAAATGCCGAGGCAAACATTTCCAGATCAACACCGTATGAAAAAAATGGTGATTTTTTTAGTTGTGATTTCCTTCTCTGCACGAAAGTTTTAAAGTAGCATATATTAATGCAGTATGAAAAATAATGTTTCAATGTAGACACATAGAACCATCATACTGCTGTGACTATATGCATCAAGTGTTCATTCAAGGCTAAGGCAAAATATCAAGATATATATCGTGTATCGCGATATGGCCTTAAAATATCGCAATATTAAAAAAACGCCATATCGCCCAGCCCTATATATATATATATATATATATATATATATATATATATATATATATATATATATATATATAAAATATACCATATTTTTCGGATTATAAGTCGCACCGGCCGAAAATGCATAATAAAGAAGGAAAAAAACATAAGTCGCACTAGAGTATAAGTCGCATTTTTTGGGGAAATTTATTGGATAAAATCCAACACCAAGAATAGACATTTAAAAGGCAATTTAAAATAAATAAAGAATAGTGAACAACAGGCAAAATAAGTGTACGTTATATGACGCATAAATAACGAAACATTTCACTACTTCCAGCTTGTAACCTGCAGTATATGATTTCCTTTTTGGTGCCATTTTTGTTCAGTCCTTCTCAGTTTTTATAAGTTACCACCAATGTTGAAATGATCAATAGGTACGGGAAGTAGTAGCAGGTTGCATCTTTTTTTCCACAATGCACTTCTGCAGGTAATGTGTTAATAATTTCACACAAGTCGCTTCAGAGTATAAATCGCACCCCCGGCCAAACTATGAAAAAAACTGCGACTTATAATCCGAAAAATACGGTATATATATATATATATATATATATATATATATATATATATATATATATATATATATACACACACGCCTACCACCCAAATGCTGCTGAAAAAGGCTCCAGCAAGCCCCCGCAACCCCAAAAGGGACAAGCGGTAGATAATGGATGGATGGATGGATGGATGGATATATATATATATATATATATATATATATATATATATATATATATATATATATACACAGTATATATATATATACATACACATACATGCATGCACACTGTCAAGTTGTGTTATCAACTGTCAAGTTGTGTTTAATTTCCCCAGTTCTTTGCCCCAACTTGAAAAGGGCCTTGGTCCTTAGAACGCAAGAACAACTCAAATCTTTTTCCTTCCAGTTTATTGTAGGGTTAATTAGAGGGTGATTAGGTTGATAACCTTAAACAAAGTAAAACATTGCATTATTTTGAGTTTAGACTAGGGATGTTCGATAATGACTTTTTGCCGATATCCAATATTCCGATATTGTCCAACTCTTTAATTACCGATACCGCTATCAACCGATACCGATATCAACCGATATATGCAGTCGTGGAATTAACACATTATTATGCCTAATTTGGACAACCAGGTATGGTGAAGATAAGATACTTTAAAAAATGTATAATACAAAATAAGATAAACAAAAATTAAAAACATTTTCTTGAATAAAAAAGAAAGTAAAACAATATAAAAACAGTTACATTGAAACTAGTAATTAATGAAAATTAGTAAAATTAACTGTTAAAGGTTAGTACTATTAGTGGACCAGCAGCACGCACAATCATGTGTGCTTACGGACTGTATCCCTTGCAGACTGTATTGATATATATTGATATATAATGTAGGAACCAGAATATTAATAACAAAAAGAAACAACCCTTTTGTGTGAATGAGTGTAAATGGGGGAGGAAAGTTGTTTGGGTTGGTGCACTAATTGTAAGTGTATCTCGTGTTTTTTCTGTTGATTTAATAAAAAATAAAAAAATGATACCGATAATAAAAAAACAATACCGATAATTTCCGATATTACATTTTAACGCATTTATCGCATCTCTAGTTTAAACTAATAAACAAATCATCACAACATTGCTTTAAGTTTAATTAAGTTAATTAATCACACACATGTACCAGTAAATATACAGCTTAAATAACTAAGTAAAAAGTGATTAAGCAACTTAACTGAGTAAGCATAAGCCAAACATAAGCATCCACTTTGGCTTTCTTAATACTTCAAATTGATAAAGTTAAGTTTAAGTACCAATGATCGTCACACACACACTAGGTGTGGTGTCCTCTGCATTTGACCCATCACCCTTGATCACCCCCTGGGAGGTGAGGGGAGCAGTGGGCAGCAGTGGTGCCGTGCCCGGTAATCATTTTTGGTGATTTAACTCCCAATTCTAACCCTTGATGCTGAGTGCCAAGTAGGGAGGTAATGGGTCCCATTTTTATAGTCTTTGGTATGACTCGGCCGGGGTTTGAACTCACAACCTACCGATCTCAGGGCGGACACTCTAACCACTAGGCCACTTAGCCACTCAAAGTTCAAAATAAATACAAAGAACAAGTTTGTAGCCCAAACCAAACACTTCAAACGAAGCATTAACAAATTTAGAGATCTAGCATCCAAGTTCATTTCCTACCAGTTGCGTGTGACCAGGAACTAAGGAGTCTCTTTGGGTTTTTTCTTCTTCTAGTTGCTTGCTTTGTTTAAGCTTTTTGTTTCTCTTACTAACAGGCTTTTTCCTTCTTTGTTCTCCAAGCCCACATGCTGGTCTGTCAGCAAAATGGCCATCCCTGCCACCTGATAGGAAGTTTGGTGAATTGTGATGTGGCTGTGTTTCACTGCCCCCTGCAGGTCTGGAGGGGGACATATATATATATATATATATATATATATATATATATATATATATATATATATATATATATATATATATATATATATATATATATATATATATATATATATATATATATATATACACATACACATATATACATATATATATATATACATATATACATATATATATATACATATATATATATACATATATATATATATATATATATATATATACATATATATATATATATATATATATATATTAGGGATGTCCGATAATGGCTTTTTGCCGATATCCGATATTCCGATATTGTCCAACTCTTTAATTACCGATACCGATATCAACCGATACCGATATCAACCGATATATACAGTTGTGAAATTAACGCATTATTATGCCTAATTTGGACAACCAGGTATGGTGAAGATAAGGTACTTTTAAAAAAATTGTATAAAATAAAATAAGATAAATAAATTAAAAAAATGTTCTTGAATAAAAAATTAAGTAAAACAATATACTAGTAATTAATGAAAATGTGTCAAATTAACTGTTAACGGTTAGTACTATTAGTGGACCAGCAGCACGCACAATCATGTGTGCTTACGGACTGTATCCCTGCAGACTGTATTGATATATATTGATATATAATGTAGGAACCAGAATATTAATAACAGAAAGAAACAACCCTTTTGTGTGAATGAGTGTGAATGGGGGAGGGAGGTTTTTTGGGTTGGTGCACTAATTGTAAGTGTATCTTTTGTTTTTCATGTTGATTTAATTAAAAAAACTAAAATAAAAAATAAAAAACGATACCGATAATTAAAAAAAACGATACCGATAATTTCCGATATTACATTTTAACAACATCTCTAATATATATATATATATATATATATATATATATATATATATATATATTAGAGATGCGCGGTTTGCGGGCACAACCGCGGAGCCCGCGGATTATCCGCGGATCGGGCGGATGAAATTAAAAAAAATTAGATTTTATCCGCGGGTCGGGTCGGGTCGGGCGGTTGAAATAAAAAAAAAATTAGACTTTAAATAGATTCAGGCGGGTGGCAGTTAAACCAATTCGGAAATATATATACATAGTTAAATGTTGTTACCCACATACGAAAAACGAGCAGGCACCTGCAGCATATGCCACAACAGAAGAAAAAAAAAAAAAAAAAAATGGACACTTTTACGGAGCGGAGAAGGGACGCCTCGCCGGGGTCCGGGACCGAGGCCCCTTCCTCCGAGAGGGCCCCACCGGGAGCCGTAGCTGAGGCAATCCGCGAGAAGGGCCCGACGCACGTCCAGGGTCACCACCGCGCCCACCGCACCGACACCCCGCCTCGTCCGCCTTCGCCGCGGCCGGCGTCACGCGCAGCAGGTAAGCAGCTTACCTGCCCACCACCCCTGTTGCCGGGGGCGCGTAACAGGGGTCACTCCGCGCGCAGTGCGCTCACAAAAGAGGTGGGGCTCACCCTGGTTGATATAGATAGCAGGACGGTGGCCATGGAAGTTGGAACCCGCTAAGGAGTGTGTAACAACCCACCTGCCGAATCAACTAGCCCTGAAAATGGATGGCGCTGGAGCGTCGGGCCCATACCCGGCCGTCGCCGGCAGCGAGACGCGCTTGGAGATGCGCTCAGCGCGGCTCCCATATGATTGCGCACTGGTGTGCGTCTGGGTCGTGACAGCGTGGCACGCGAATGTCTGTGCTGCATTGGATCAGTCTCCTTTCTTTAACAGGCAAAAGCTTTATAACCTCACTAATGCCTTGCATCGTCTATATTAGATATATAACAACGGGCGGGTGCGGGCGGGTGCGGTTCTGATCAAATGTTAGATCGGGTAGATGGCGGATGGTTGACGACTTTCTGATGCGGTTGCGGATGAAATAATTGCCTATCCGCGCATCTCTAATATATATATATATATATATATATATATATATATATATATATATACACCGTATTTTCCGCACTATTAGCCGCACCTAAAAACCACAAATTTACTCAAAAGCTGACAGTGCGGCTTATAACCCGGTGCGCTTTATATATGGATTAATATTAAGATTCATTTTCATAAAGTTTAGGTCTCGCAACTACGGTAAACAGCCGCCATCTTTTTTCCCCGTAGAAGAGGAAGCGCTTCTTCTTCTACGGTAAGCAACCGCCAAGGTAAGCACCCGCCCCCATAGAAGAGGAAGCGCTTCTTCTTCTACTGTAAGCAACCACCCGCCCCCGTAGAAGAAGAAGCGCGCGGATATTACGTTTCATTTCATTTGTGTGTTTACATCTGTAAAGACCACAAAATGGCTCCTATTAAGAGACACGCGTACAACGCAGAATTCAAACTCAAGGCAATAAGTCACGCAGTAGAACACGGAAATAGAGCAGCAGCAAGAGAATTGAAGCAACAAGATGACCTGCGCCACTAAGACAGGGAGACAGCGCCGGACGACATACGCCAACATCTGCCAGTGGATTGTAAATGCCTGGGCGGATATATCGGTCTCAACTGTGGTCCGAACTTTCCGGAAGGCAGGATTCACGGAACTGCTGGACAACAATAGCAACATTGACTCTGATGACTTCGACGAGACGGAGCCGGCCATTTTGGATCCCGTATTCGCCCAACTTTTTAATTCGGACACCGAAGGAGAAGAATTCGAGGGATTTATGAATGAAGAATAACTTCAGAAAGTGAGCGTTATGTTTATTTTGTGTGTTGTGACATTGCTATTGCTCTGCACTATTTTGAATTTTACTATGTTTGTGATTGCACATTTGCACATTACCGTACATTTTGGGAGTGAACAGAGTTGTTAGAACGCTGGTTTTTAATATATTATTAAAGTTTGACTGACCTATCTGACTGTTTTTTTGACATTCCCTTTAGCGCAGTTAGATGCGGCTTATAACACGGGGCGGCTTATAGGTGGACAAAGTTTTGAAATATGCCGTTCATTGAAGGCGCGGCTTATAACCCAGGGCGGCTTATGGTGCGGAAAATACGGTATGTATATATATATATATATATATATATATATATATATATATATATATATATATATATGCACACGCATTATATATACAGTATATATATTGTACATACATACCTACACGCACACTTAAATATCCTGTACATACACACATACATATAATATATATATGCGCAAGTGTGTGTGTATGTATATATATACACAGTATATATATATATATATATATATATATATATATATATATATAGAGAGAGAGAGAGAGAGAGAGAGAGAGAGAGAGAGAGAGAGAGAGAGAGAGAGAGAGAGAGAGAGAGAGAGAGAGAGAGAGAGAGAGAGAGAGAGAGAGAGAGAGAGAGAGCCTACGTACAATATACAGTATAGCCATCCTCCATTCTGTGTGAAAACGCTACATTATTTATATGCGTTGCAGTTACTGGCACTTCTGGAAACCCTTTGAAGCGATGCGTGCATGAGACACTTAAATTGATCTTTAATTCAATAACACGGCGCAGGCACTGGAGTCAAACTCTCCCATTAAGAGGAAAATTATTCAAAGTAGTCCACATGTTGTGCATGAAACAGAAGATGTATTATTTCCCCCGTGCTAAGCAGAATGAAATGCCCTACTGGGGCGCTGTTGAGTCCGGATGCAGTTGCCGTGACAACTTAAACCACGGCTCATCTTAAGTGCTGAAGTGAGCGCAAGCCAGAGAAGCAGATGTTTGTTAAACGCGCTTGACCATGGGCAGCCCTTGTTCCCTCCAGAGGTCGCCCAGAGGAGGTTGGCGCTAACAAGCAGAGAGCTCTGAGCTATGCCCTCCTGCCGTCGTCCCATCATGCACCACTCTCACTTGCTCTCTCTTTCTAGCTCACTCAGTGAGATTAATTACCACGCTGACCTGGGCCAAGACGCATCATTGCTCCCGCTTAGACAGCAGATTTGCACCTATAGGAAAACATTGAAAACAACTTCCTGTGTGGAAAGCAAGTTCTCCCTTTTTTCGTCACCTTAACTAGCATGTCCTGTATTCTGCTACTCCATTACCCCTCCTTTAATAACTTCAGTCTCATAATACAGTACAATCCATAATACATAGGAGCTGCCTTAAAATAGCTGCATGGAGACCGGTGACAATGCCAACCAATTGGTACTCACAGGAAGAATAACCAATAACCGTAATAACTAGGGGTGTGGGAAAAAAATCAATTCGAATTCGAATCGCGATTCTCACGTTGTGCAATTCAGAATCAATTCTCATTTTTAAAAAATCGATTTTTTTTTTTTACAATTTTTTTTTTTTAATTAATCAATCCAACAAAACAATACACAGCAATACCATAACAATGCAATCCAATTCCAAAACCCGACCCAGCAACACTCAGAACTGCAATAAACAGAGCAATTGAGAGTTGACACAAACACGACACAGAACAAACCAAAAGTAGTGAAACAAAAATGAATATTATCAACAACAGTATCAATATTAGTTACAATTTCAACATAGCAGTGATTAAAAATCCCTCATTGACATTATCATTAGACATTTATTAAAAAAATTAACAATAGTGTCACAGTGGCTTACACTTGCATCACATCTCGTAAGCTTGACAACACATTGTGTACAATATTTTCACAAAGATAAAAAGTCATATTTTTGGTTCATTTAACAGTTAAAACAAATTTACATTATTGCAATCAGTTGATAAAACATTGTCCTTTACAATTATAAAAGCTTTTTACAAAAATCTACTACTCTGCTTGCATGTCAGCAGACTGGGTTAGTTCCTGCTGAAATCCTATGTATTGAATGAATAGAGAATCGTTTTGATTTGGGAAAAAAATCGTTTTTGAATCGAGAATCGTGTTGAATTGAAAAAAAAAATCGATTTTGAATTGAATCAAGACCTCAAGAATCGATATTGAATCAAATCGTGGGACACCCAAAGATTCACAGCCCTAGTAATAACACTGATTTTAGTCAATGACACTTGTTTGCTAACCTGACTCTCGCCAGATCCTTGTTGTTCGCAGAGCTCCACACAAGGATCTGGGATGGAGGGCAATGCAAACTCCTTCAAGATAGCAAAAAATAATGAACCAATCAGGATCGCCGGGCGGGATTTCATAGATGTGACGTAGCGCCGAGGCGACTGTTTGATTCAAACCGAGCGAGGAGTCGTATGCTCTCATTGATTCTGCTATTGCAACTGTTTTGTTGAATCTATCGAATATTAATTCTTTAAAAGATGAACAGAGAACAGTTTTGAAGGCACTTATTGGTGGCGAGGATGTTTTGGCTCTTCTTCCGACCGGGTTTGGCAAGAGCTTGATTTACCAAATCGCTCCACTGGTGGTGAAAGAGAAATGAAGGCTTCCCAATGAAGCCTTTTATTCGCATATTTTCTTTGCACAACGACATCGATCGTCTACTGACATTGCTGCGTTGTCTCAGTAAAAGTTCTCTAACTTTCAAAATATGTCGGTTGTTCTGTTTTGGATTTCATCAGCGTCACGGGTTGATTTCAATGTGAGTGGTTGAAGTAGCACGTCATTCAAGATAACGGACAAGTGGTTTATCCAATCACATACAATTATTTTTTTTACAAGGCCCCGTCTTCTGAAATACATCTCCTATTGAGAAGTCCCAGATCCTTGTGTGGAGCTCAGCGAACTACAAGAATCTGGCGAGAGTCAGGTTACTTGTTTGCAGCATTTAATTAAGAATGTTAATTAAATGGTTGAACAGCATAGGTCAACATGACTAACATGTCGACCTAACAAAAATAGACTTCATATTGTACATTGTAAAGTGAGAAAGAAGCCATGACCCAAAAAGAAACACGGTTCTCTGGATCCACTGAACCAACCAGTCTGTGATGCTATCTTTAATTATGGACATGATTCTTGGGGGGACCGTTCAATTCAGAAACGATTCAAACCGATTCTTGGAATAAAAATGACAATAAAACCATTCTCAAAACATGTTACTGACCTACAACGCATTCCTAAAAAAGGCCTCTCTCATCTCTTAGCAGTCTGTCGGGCACGACAATGCCTGTTTCATTTCGGTCGGATCATAGACCTCCACTCAGCCTTTTGCCTTCAGCTGCCAGGTTGCAGTGTCGATCTTCAGTTACCTCAAATTCCATTTAACGGTGTCCTTGTACCGTAGCCTTGGCCTCCCTCCGTTTCGTTTTCCTCCCTCCAGCTGTGAGTAGAGCAGATGCCGAGGGAGTCACTCGTGGCTCATTCTCTCAACATTTCCGACCCATCCTAAGTTTGTTTGGGTTAGCATGTCATCTATCGATGACAGTCCAGCACGACTTAGAACCCCTGTGTTCGGGATTGTGTCTCTCTCTCCAGGAGATGCCCAAGATGGCTCGAAGGTGCCGCATTATGTAGGCATGAGGCTTTCTGACTTGCAACCTGTCGAGGGTCCAAGTTTCAGCACCGTACAAAAGTGTAGCTAGCACAGTCGCTCTGTACACCTTGCGCAAATAGAGACATGCCGTTTATTCCAGAGTATTTCCCTTAAATGGTAAATGGTGAATGGGTTGTACTTGTATAGCGCTTTTCTACCTTTTTAAGGAACTCAAAGCGCTTTGACACTATTTCCACATTCACACATTGATGGCGGGAGCTGCCATGCACGGCGCTAACCAGGCCCATCAAGGGTGAAGTGTCTTGCTCAAGGACACAACAGACGTGACTAGGATGGTAGAAGGTGGGGATTGAACCAGTAACCCTCAGATTGCTGGCACGGCCACTCTCCCAACTTCGCCACGCCGTCCCCAATTTAATTTCCCAAACACAGCACATGGCCTAAAAACAAGCATTTTTTTAAATGGATGCTTAAAAAATCCATCCATCCATCCATTTTCTTCCGCTTATCCAAAGTCGGGTCGCGGGGGCAGCTGCTTAAGCAGAGAAGCCCAGACTTCCCTCTCCTCAGCCACTTCGTCCAGCTCCTACCGGGGGATCCCGAGGCGTTCCCAGGCCAGCCGGGAGACATAGTCTTCCCAACGTGTCCTGCCGGTCGGACGTGCCTTAAACACCTCCCTAGGGAGGCGTTCGGGTGGCATCCTGACCAGATGCCCGAACCACTTCAGCGGCTTTACTTTGAGTTCCTCCCGGATGACAGAGCTTCTCACCCTATCTCTAAGGGAGAGCCCAACTACCCGGCGGAGGAAACTCGATCCAGCAGCTTGTACCCGTGATCTTGCCCTTTAGGTCATAACCCAAAGCTCATGACCATAGGTGAGGATGGGAACGTAGATCGACCGGTAAATTGAGAGCTTTGCCTTCCGGCTCAGCTCCTTCTTCACCACAACGGTTCGATACAGCGTCCGCATTACTGAAGACGCCGCACCGATCCGCCTGTCGATCTCACGATCCACTCTTCCCTCACTCGTGAACAAGACTCCGAGGTATTTGAACTCCTCCACATGGGGCAAAATCTTCTCCCCAACTTGGAAATGGCACTCCAGCCTTTCCAGGGCGAGAACCATGGACTCGGACTTGGAGGTGCTGATTCTCATCCCAGTCGCTTCACACTCGGCTGCGAACCGATCCAGTGAGAGCTGAAGATCCTGGCCAGATGAAGCCGTCAGGACTACATCATCTGCAAAAAGCAGAGACCTAATCCTGCAGCTGCTTAAAAAAAAGATGTATCACTATAGAATAAATAATTGTGATTCTGATGTATTCTTTATGCACTCCTAGTGACAGCCGAGCAATCAGTGGTGATGCGTGTAGCATTTGACATGTAGACTGACCAATGACTGCGTTGCAATAGATTTCAGACAAATACATTCAAACATGTACAAAACAAAAACAAATGCATTCAACTGCACACAAGACAGGAATATGGTGAGTAACAGGAATGACAGGTGATTAATCAGTGCTGATGTCTGTAATAATTGGCATATAAACCAACCAATTACTGTAATGCAAATACTTGTTTGTTTTGTTTTTTGTTTTTAAGACAGGCATCAGGTAAGAGAGTACAATGAAAGAATGAATGCTGTCTGTAGTAAATAAATAGTGGCTTATTTTTCCAGTGCCACACTAACACAGTCAGTAGCCCAAAATTCTTCATATTTTTTCTATGCGAGACTCAAATTTGAAATTGACCACTTTGAAAGACTTCACATTAAAAAATGTTGTGTTAAAAAATAACCCAATTTTAACCCAACTGCTGGTTCAGAAAAAGACAAACCCCTTATTTGAGTTATTTTAACTCAACATTTTGAGTTAATTTTTTCAACCCAACTTTTGCGTTGAATAACTTCACCAAAAAGTTGAGTTATGATAACTTAATGTTGGGTTATTCCCAACCAAACTATTGGGTTAAATAATTTAACCCAAAAGTTGAGTTATGCTAACTCAATGTTGGTTGATTCATAACCATACTTGCCAACCCTCCCGATTTTCCCGGGAGACTCCCGAATTTCAGTGCCCCTCCCGAAAATCTCCCGGGGCAATTATTCTCCCGATTTCCACCCGGACAACAATATTGGGGGCGTGCCTTAAAGGCATTACCTTTAGCGTCCTCTGCAACCTGTCGTCACGTCCGCTTTTCCTCCATACAAACAGCGTGCCAGCCCAGTCACAAAATATATGCGGCTTGTACATTCACATGCGTGAATGCAAGGCATACTTGATCAACAGCCATACAGGTCACACTGAGGGTGGCCGTATAAACAACTTTAATACTGTTACAAATATGCGCCACACTGTGAACCCACACCAAACAAGAATGACAAACACATTTCGGGAGAACATCCGCACCGTAACACAACATAAACACAACAGAACAAATACCCAGAACCCCTTGCAGCACTAACTCTTGCGGGACGCTACAATATACACCCCCGCTACCACCAAACCAAGCTGAGTGCTCACAACAGGGTTGGGTTATTCCAAACCCAACTATTGTGTTGGGCAATTTAGCGCTCCTTGACCCAATAGTTGGTTAAAAATAAAAATGTTTACTGCTGGTGTGTCCCAACTAATGATCAAAATGAATTGTATTCCATTAAAATATACTCAAAAGCAAGATATGAGTGACATATTTTTTACAAGAATTGCGTTGTATGGTCATAGTCGAGGTCGCATTTTACTGCGTGGATCGTTCTCCCAGGATGCAGACGGGACTCCGGAGGCAAAGTGCAGGTAAGGAAATTATTTATTGTCCATAAATCATGCGGGATAGAAACAAAAGAGCACCAGTGTGCTGATAGCACGGGAAGCTAATGAAATAGCGAACAAGAAAAGCGTAGCATGTAAAAAGACAAAGCTTAGCTCAGGAATCAAATTAGTAGCCGTCGTAACTGTTGCGTGGAAGCAAATAAGAAAGCCAGACTGAGTGTGGCGAAAAGCAGGGAATAAGTAGCTGTCTGATTAGTGCCCAGGAGCAGGTGAGCGTCCCGAACACTAATCAGAGGCAGTCATGGCAACTAAAACACAAACCTAGGTGCGCTCAAAACAGGAACTGAGGGAGTCAAAAACTAAACAAACATGACGGATCATGACAATAGTAGTTCTATACAGCATGCTCAAATATGTTCATGTACATAAGATGTGTGATTGTAAATAATGTTAATGAGATTAATCCTTAATAAAATTCCCTTCAAGAAAAAAGTACCTTTTCAATAAAAAAACAACCCAAAAATGGTTCATAGTTTTGAAATCCCACAAAATTGAAGTAAAATAATACCCTTAACATCCAAAAAATGGATTGCTCTTCATAAAAATAACTAATAAAACTTTAACCCAACACTCGCAACTCATAAATTGGGTATTCAAAATAATCCCTTTGTTGCCTGACGCACAAAGGAAAGGTGTCTACAATCTATCTAAATGTGTTTTTCCCATGATCTGAGGTGGTTAAGGCAAGTGTGCACACACACTCACACACACACACACACACACACACTCACACACACGAGACACACACACACACACGAGACACATTGACGAGAATGAGAAGTAAGCAGAGAGTTTCCCCGCAAAGCTTGTTGATTGCTGTCAGCTATGTGGCTCATTGTCAGCTGTCTGACAATGAGCGGCTTCCAGTCAGTGCTGCCTTTGATGGCGAGCACAGCCGAGACTTACCGGACCAATATTAACACGCAGTGGTGTGCCGTCAGGGCCAGCAAGGCCTTCTCTGCTGGCCTAACATAACCAGAAATCATCATCGTAATTAAAGATATAAGTATTTTTAATTTACTTTCCCTAAATATCTAAAAGTATTCATATTCTCGTTGTTTTTAGTTTATATAGTTTTTATCCAATCAAAATTCAGTAAGCTTATGTTGCCATGCTGTACCAAATCTGCCAGAGGCCTTCAGAATCAACAATACAAGCGTCTGTGCACTGTAAGTGAACGGGGACATACAGTTGATAGACAGTTGCGATAGCCAACCAGATCATGAGTTGTTGTCAGTAAGGCCTTCTAGATGGCCTAAGGCAGATATATATAGGGATGTTATGAGCCAGGTAACATAAGAACTCCATTACCCAGCATGCCACAGTAGTGAAGAGCATGCGCAGTCGCCCCGTTTAGGTTGAACGTAGAATGTTTTTGAAGAGCACGCTATGGAGTAAACTTTAAAGGGGAACATTATCACAATTTCAGAAGGGTTAAAACCATTAAAAATCAGTTCCCAGTGGCTTATTTTATTTTTCGAAGTTTGTTTCAAAATTTTACCCATCACGCAATATCCCTAAAAAAAGCTTCAAAGTGCCTGATTTTAACCATCGTTATATACACCCGTCCATTTTCCTGTGACATCACACAGTGATGCCAATACAAACAAACATGGCGGATAGAACAGCAAGGAATAGCGACATTAGCTCGGATTCAGACTCGGATTTCAGCGGCTTAAGCGATTCAACAGATTACGCGTGTATTGAAACGGATGGTTGTAGTGTGGAGGCAGGTAGTGAAAATGAAATTGAAGAAGAAACTGAAGCTATTGAGCCATATCGGTTTGAACCGTATGCAAGCGAAAACGACGAAAACGACACGACAGCCAGCGACACGGGAGAAAGCGAGGACGAATTCGGCGATCGCCTTCTAACCAACGATTGGTATGTGTTTGTTTGGCATTAAAGGAAACTAACAACTATGAACTAGGTTTACAGCATATGAAATACATTTGGCAACAACATGCACTTTGAGAGTGCAGACAGCCCATTTCAGGCGCGCTAAGAAAATATATTTTTCCACGATTTCAGCACTCAGGTTAACCATACCTAAATAGACACAAAATACTGCATTACACAAGACTACCCAAATGTACTCGAATGATTGAAAAAAAAAAAATGTTTTTAAGCTAAATTATTGGTAAACACAGTATATGTATAATAATTTACGTAAAACCGGGAGTAATGAATAAAGTTTTCATCAATTAATATATTCTGTAGACATACCCTCATCCGCTCTCTTTTCCTGAAAGCTGGATCTGTCCAGTTTTGGAGTTGATGTCAGCATCTGCTTTGAGTGTCGCAGGATATCCACACATTCTTGCCATCTCTGTCGTAGCATAGCTTTCGTCGGTAAAGTGTGCAGAACAAACAAATGACCATTTCGTCGGCTTTTCCCCACAGCCTCGTATTTTGAACAAATTTCGTCCAATTTCTTGCCACTTTCGCATCTTTGGGCCACTGGTGCAACTTGAATCCGTCCCTAATCGTGTTGTTACACCCTCCGACAACACACCCACGAAAGTGAGAAAATGGCGGATTGCTTCCCGATTTGACGTCACGTTGTGACGTCATCGCTCCAAGAGCGAATATTAGAAAGGCGTTTAATTCGCCAAAATGCACCCATTTAGAGTTCGGAAATCGGTTAAAAAATATATGGTCATTTTTCTGCAACATCAAGGTATATATTGACGCTTACATAGGTCTGGTGATAATGTTCCCCTTTAAGAACTCAGCCAACACGCCTCGTCTGCACCTTTTATGATTAGACAAGACAACACATATGTTTGCAAGGCCATTTTCAAGAAGGATATTTAAAGAGAAACTACATCTTGTGAGACCATGTCGGCAAACCACGGAAGCTAACTCAGCTGTCGATGAAATGTGAGTTCAGATATTTTATTTCTTTATTGTTTCACCTTTGAAGTGTTGTTTTGCAATTTTAATTTTGACAGTACCACATAAGATATGTTTTGATTGCTGATGCAGGTTTTTTTATTTTTAAAGGGGAACATTATCACAATTTCAGAAGGGTTAGAACCATTAAAAATCAGTTCCCAGTGGCTTATTTTATTTTTCGAAGTTTTTTTCAAAATTTTACCCATCACGCAATATCCCTAAAAAAAGCTTCAAAGTGCCTGATTTTAACCATCGTTATATACACCCGTCCATTTTCCTGTGACGTCACACAGTGATGCCAATACAAACAAACATGGCGGATGGACAGCAAGGTATAGCGACATCAGCTCGGATTCAGACTCGGATTTCAGCGGCTTAAGCGAAATTGAAGAAGAAACTGAAGCTATTGAGCCATATCGGTTTGAACCGTATGCAAGCGAAACCGACGAAAACGACACGACAGCCAGCAACACGGGAGAAAGCGAGGACGAATTCGGCGATCGCCTTCTAACCAACGATTGGTATGTGTTTGTTTTTAAGTGTTGTAATGTTTTTAAACTAAATTATTGGTAAACACAGTTTATGTATAATAATTTACGTAAAACCGCGAGTAATGAATAAAGTTTTCATCAATTAATATATTCTGTAGACATACCCTCATCCGCGCTCTTTTCCTGAAAGCTGATCTGTCCAGTTTTGGAGTTGATGTCAGCAGGCCAGGGAAGCTAGGGTCGATATTCTTCTCTTGATCATCTTCGGTGGCTTAAGGGACGGTAGAAGCGGTGTGAGCCAAGACATCCAGGGGGGTTTAGCTCGCTCGTCTGCGGGAACAAACTGCCGCCATTGCTTGCCGTGCTACTGAGGTCCTTTGTCCTTGAATTGCTCACACACTCCGGCAGATTCAATGGGGATCTGGCGGCAGATTTCTTTGACTTTATCGTTGGAAATGCATCTGCTTTGAGTGTCGCAGGATATCCACACATTCTTGCCATCTCTGTCGTAGCATAGCTTTTGTCGGTAAAGTGTGCGGAACAAACGACTGACCATTTTCGTCGGCTTTCCCCACACCCTCGTATTTTGAACAACAATCGTCCAATTTCTTGCCACTTTCGCATCTTTGGGCCACTGGTGCAACTTGAATCTGTCCCTGTTCGTGTTGTTACACCCTCCGACAACACACCGACGAGGCATGATGTCTCCAAGGTACGGAAAACAGTCAAAAAAACGGAAAATAACAGAGCTGATTTGACTCGGTGTTTGAGAAAATGTCGGATTGCTTCCCGATGTGACGTCACATTGTGACGTCATCGCTCCGAGAGCGAATAATAGAAAGGCGTTTAATTCGCCAAAATTCACCCATTTAGAGTTCGGAAATTGGTTAAAAAAATAGATGGTCTTTTTTCTGCAACATCAAGGTATATATTGACGCTTACATAGGTCTGGTGATAATGTTCCCCTTTAAATGTGCCAGAAAATAACCCGTGTAGACAATGACCAGTAGTGCGTAAATGTGTTCCTGTATAGTATTTCTCCAGCAAGGATCATGTGGTTACATCAATGATGGTATTTTGAGAGGTAATCATTGAAGTCGGATATCACTGAAGGCCGAGGTGGGAAATGCACGGCCCGCCACTGCTAACACACACGATAATTCAAGCAGATGCACTCACACGTGCATTACTTACAATCAGGGGCGCCGCTAGGGATTTTGGGCCCCAAGAAAATAATCTTTACAGGGCCCCCAACACAGTGTCAATATATTTTTTGTATTATAATTTCATCATCATTAAGGGCCTCTCTGGGCCCCCCTCCATCATGGGCCCCTAGAATCCGTCTCCTTTACCCCCCCTTTTCGGCGCCCCTGCTTACAATACCTCATGGCATTTACTCCATGTGTACACATCTGACTTCAAACAAAAAGTTCTCATTTGACAAAAAATATATCGAGCAAAAAAACGGCGTGAGGCAATTTTCCGCAACTATTATTAATCCGATTGAGGAGGAACAGTGTGTTCTTCATTATCACATAACTTTTGTATTGTGCTTTTGTCACTCTCCATCAATAAAGTCTGCTATTATTATTACTGTTATTATCATCCATTACAGTCACCAGCCATTTAAGTATTGCAATATTCCAATGTAATTATGTCCATCAGCTTTGTGAAATACTGTATATAAGTGCTCTATAATTGGTTGGAAGATTTTCTTCCCTCTTAAAAACTCAGATATTTTTCAGCAGGACACATTTTCTCTCGTTTTGATGAACAGTGTTGCAAGGGGGTGAATACGGACATCGACATTAAAATGTCTAAGTTGTCTTCAGGTGATCCAAACACACGCAAAATAGTGTATGCAAACTATACAATCGCATGCACTAATAGTGGGTGTTAAGACTGAGGGCCTGGTCTGCAGTAGGAAAAGGATTCATATGGACCCATTCTTTGCGGTTTAAATTTTCTGTCTACCTAATACCTGCACTATCCTTTCCCTCCTTACCCTTTCCATCCTTTCAAACTGAGCTACTGTGTGGAACAATTTCCCTTGTGGATCAATAAAGTTTGTCTAAGTCTAAGTTATGTGCCTGTGTTTTTTTATTTTTAATAAATTGGCAATTTTTTCTAAAAAAATTAAAAGTTTTCACATCAGCTGCGTTCCCTAGAAAGTCCCAAAATAAGAAACTGGTAATGGAAACACTCATACTAAAAAAAAAAACTCTCAAATATCGCTAAAACATTTTTGCGCTCACGTGAGGTGGATTTTGAGACGTCTCGATAATAAAGTTTTTCGCAAAAGCATGACGGAAACACTTTTTGCGCATTTAGAGGTCACTTAATCAGCGAACCAGCGGGGCGCCAATGCAGGACAACGAGGTCTTGGTCTCGCTTCGGGCCGTCTCCCGGGTCCCTTCCCCGCAAAAGAGACCGACCCGCAGGCTCGGAGAGACCCTCATGTCCGAACACTGTCGAAAGGGCCGTGAAATCTTTGCCTTTGAGCGGCGGCTGCTATATTTTCCTCAAAGTGAAGTCTCGTGGGATGAGATTTCACAAGAAGTACGGCTCATGACACACAACACCCTTTAAAGCATGTTTTCCAACCACTGTTCCGCGGCGCACACGTGCCGTGAGACACCGTCTGGTGTGCCGTGGGAGATTATCAAATTTCACCTATTTAGGTTAAAAATATTTTTTGCAACCAGTAATTATAGTCTGCAAATTATGTGTTGTTGTTGAGTGTCGGTGCTGTCTAGAGCTCGGCGGAGTAACCGTGTAATACTCTTCCATATCAGTAGGTGGCAGCCGGTAGCTAATTGCTTTGTAGATGTCGGAAACAGCGGGAGGCAGCGTGCAGGTAAAAAGGTGTCTAATGCTTAAACCAAAAATAAACAAAAGGTGAGTGCCCCTAAGAAAAGGCATTGAAGCTTAGGGAAGGCTATGCAGAACGAAACTAAATGCTGGACGACAGCAAAGACTTACAGCGTGTGGAGCAGATGGCGTCCACAAAGTACATCCGTACATGACATGACAATCAACACCAAAATAGGAGCGCAAGACAAGAACTAAAACACCACACACAGGAAAACACCGAAAAACTCTAAGAAATTCACGGTGGGATGTGACAGGTCGTGACAGTACACCTACTTTGAGACAAGTGCTATAGTGATGCATGCTTGGTTATGGTTATGGTTAGAATTCATATCCGACAATTGCGACAACTTTTTACTGTCAACTGAGTTTCGTTTTTTTAACAATTTCTGCTGGTGGTGTGCCTCCGGATTTTTTCAACGCAAAAAATGTGCCTTGGCTCAAAAAAGGTTGAAAAACACTGCTTTAAAGGAAACATCTACAAGTTGCAAATGTACTTCAGTTCAGTTCAGTTTCAGTTTAATTGGAACATGCATACGATACAGTGTAATGCATCACACATTTCCAGTTTTTTCATTACAGCACGTCCGAAAAGGAGTAGGAAGAAGCAGAGCCTATTTAATCCTACCCTTTTTCATACCATAGCAATTGTATCCAATTTCCTTGTTCTCTGTAACATAACTGTGAACAATGAAATAATAAATAAATGATATATTTATTTATTATTTATTACTGGACTCTCACAATATTATGTCAGACCCACTCGACATCCATTGCTTTCGGTCTCCCCTAGAGGGGGGGGGTTACCCACATATGCGGTCCTCTCCAAGGTTTCTCATAGTCATTCACATCGACGTCCCACTGGGGTGAGTTTTTCCTTGCCCTTATGTGGGCTTTGTACCGAGGATGTCGTTGTGGCTTGTGCAGCCCTTTGAGACACTTGTGATTTAGGGCTATATAAATAAAGATTGATTGATATACCATAGTAAGCAAACAAATATTGTTGTGTGTACTTTGTGAACACTTGTCGTTTGAACAGTCTCTTAAACTGAATCATATTGGTGCTTTGTTTAATTTCTTTGCTTAATCCATTCCATAATTGAATTCCACATACTGATATGCTAAAGGTTTTAAGTGTTGTACGAGCATACAAATGTTTTAAAGTAGATTTTCCTCTAAGGTTATATTCCTCCTTTTTTTGTTGAGAAGAATTGTTGTACATTCTTGGGTAGCAGGTTATAGTTTGCTTTGTGTATAATTTTAAGCTGTTTGCAAATGCACCAAATCGCTGAATTGTAATAATTGTGATTCAATAAATAAAGGGTTTGTATGTTCTCTATATCCATCAACATTTTTAAAATATCGCTTTTAGTTTGCGAAACCTGCAATGGAAACACAGCTATCGTCATTGTGGGTTATTATGTGTAGAATTTTGAGGGGGAAATAAATGAAGGGATTCAGTTTTGGAAAAAGGCTGTAACATAAAATGTGGAATAAGTGAAATGCTGTACTTACTGTGTCTGCCGTACACAGTATCCAGTAGTGTTGTCCCGATACCAATATTTTTGTACCGGTACCAAAAATATTTTGGTACTTTTCGGTACTTTTCTAAAAAAAAGGGGACCACAAAAAATGTAATTATTGGCTTTATTTTAACAAAAAATCTTAGGGTACATTAAACATATGTTTCTTATTGCAAGTTTGCAATAGTGAACATACTAGACAAATTAGTAAGTAAAGAAACAAAGACTCCTAATTAGTCTGCTGACGTATGCAGTAACATATTGTGTCATTTATCATTCTATTATTTTGTCAACATTATTAAGGACAAGTGGTAGAAAATTAATTATTAATCTACTTGTTTATTTACTGGTACCATCTGGCTATTTTCTGTTTCAACATTTTCTATCCACACTTCTGTTAAAATGTAATAATCACTTATTCTGTTGTTTGATACTTTACATTAGTTTGGGTGATACCACAAATTTGGGTATCAATCTGATACCAAGTAGTTACAGGATCATACATTGGTCATATTCAAAGTCCTCATGTGTCCAGGGACGTATTTCCTCAGTTTGTAAACATAATATAAATAAATTTTAAAAAACGAAAGAAAATTTTGTGATGCTAAAAAATATTGATAGTATCGACTAGGGATGTCCGATAATGGCCTTTTGCCGATATCCGATATTGCGATATTGTCCAATTTTTTAATTACCGATACCGATATCAACCGATACCGATATCATCCGATATATACAGTTGTGGAATTAACACATTATTATGCATAATTTGGACAACCAGTTATGGTGAAGATAAGGTACTTTTTTTTTTTTAATTAATAAAATAAAATAAGATAAATAATTTAAAAACATTTTCTTGAATAAAAAAGAAAGTAAATCAATATAAAAACAGTTACATAGAAACTAGTAATTCATGAAAATGAGTCAAATTAACTTTTAAAGGTTAGTACTATTAGTGGACCAATCATGTGTGCTTACGGACTGTATCCCTTGCAGACTGTATTGATATATATTGATATATAATGTAGGAACCAGAATATTAATAACAGAAAGAAACAACCCTTTTGTGTGAATGAGTGTGAATGGGGGAGGGTGGTTTTTTGGGTTGGTGCACTAATTGTAAGTGTATCTTGTGTTTTGTATGTTGATTAAATTTTTTAAAAAAAAACGAAAAAAAAAAACAAAAAACGATACCGATAATAAAAAAAAAACGATACTGATAATTTCCGATATTACATTTTATTATCGGACATCTCTAGTATCGACTAGATAGCTCTTGTACGTGGTGTCATTACAGGTTAGGTGTTTATATTGTAGCGTCTCTGGAAGAGTTGGTGCTGCAGGGAATTCTGGGAATTTGTTCTGTAGTGTTTATGTTGTGTTGCGGTGCAAATATTCTCCTAAAATGTGTTTGTCATTGTTGTTTAGTGTGGTTTCACTATATGGCACATGTTTATGACAGTGTTGGCATTGTTCATACGGCCACCCTTAGTGTGACATGTATGGCTGTTGACTAAGCATGCACTACATTCGCTTGTGGATAGTGTATTCAAAGTTAAGATGATCGTTTTATTATCGTGCCTACAGCTAGTCATATCATAAAATACCTCTTCCTGAGGGTGTTCCAGTGTTATAACTTCACCTTTATTTTGAGTTATTCAGGCAAAACGTGTCCGTTCTCCCTTCTCTGTCTACACGCTGTGTCTACTTTCGAGTACTTTGTGATTGTGCATTGGCAAAGATGCTCGTCTGGGGGATGCGGGGATCGGTACTTTTTATAGGCGGTATAGTACCGAATATGATTCATTAGTATCGCGGTACTATACTAATACCAGTATACCGTACAACCTTAGTATCTAGTAATACTGTGTTGCCACTGTAAATAAATAAGAAATATATCTAAATCGTGCCGGGCCAGGAGTTGTATCATCGTTCACCTTCATCAGTTCAGCTTTGGACACAAGCGTCCAGCGGTAAAACCCCTCGGCATGGTTTGAAATTGCCGAAGCATTCCTGAAGGCTCCTCAATCCGAGGCGGAGAAAAGGAGGGCCCTGATTGGCTTTGTACGCTTGAGCTGCTTGACAGACGTGCAGCTGCTGTGGAGGAGCGCAATCCTGTGATGGGGGAAAACACGTTGCCATATGTCGCGGGCGGACTCCAAAATAAAGAATACAAGGAAAAAGGCAGAGAGAGGGCAGTAAATAGCATGAAGAATAAGTTCTTTCTTATCTGTGCTGGATGAAGCATGGTGGTCCAGCCTCTACCAGGCGACATGTTCCATGAAACTAAGCTCCCTAAAGGCGTGTGATGCTGGTTTGAGCTGTTATAAGGCTGTGTGAACGTGCCTTCACATCAGAGCTTATCCCATTGTCTACAGCAGCTTTTCAACCTTTTTTGAGCCAAGGCACATTTATTGCGTTGAAAAAATCCTGGAGGCACACCACCAGCAGAAGTCATTAAAAAACGAAACTCTGTTGACAGTAAAAAGTCGTTGTCGTAATTGCTGGATATGACTTTAAACCAGGGGTCCCCAAACTTTTTGACTCCGGGGCCGTATTGGGGTAAAACAATTTGGCTAGGGGCCGCGCTATATATATATATATATATATATATATATATATATATATATGTGTGTGTGTGTGTCTATATGTATATGTAAATGTGTATATATGTGTGTGTATATATGTATATGTCTATGTATATGTCCATGTATATATATATATATATGCATATGTGTATATATGTATATATATATATGTATATGTGTATGTATGTATATATATGTATATATGTGTATATATGTATATGTGTCTATATGTATATGTGTCTATATGTATGTGTCTATATGTGTGTGTGTGTATATATATATATATATGTGTGTGTGTGTATATATATATATATATATATACATATATGTGTATATATATATATATATATATATATATATATATATGTAAATGTGTGTGTGTATATATGTATATGTATATGTGTATATATGTGTGTGTATATGTATATGTCCATGTATATATATATATATATATATATATATATATATATATATGTATATGTGTATGTATGTATATATATATATGTATATATATATATATATATATATGTATATGTGTATATATATATGTGTATATATGTATATGTGTCTATATATATATATATGTGTATACATGTATATGTGTCTATATGTGTGTATATATATATATATATATATATATATATATATATATATATATATATATATGTATTCATACATATATATTCCTCGCGCACTAATTGACTTAAAGAGCGCACTTGCTGCATGTCACGTTATCGATGGTAAAATGCATTTTTAGACAATATGATTTGCCTGAGTGGCTAGGAGACGGTAGAAAATGGACTAGTAAGGACAAATTAGAAAAAGAAAAAAAAAGTTTTTAAATTAAAAAAAATACAGTATATATATATATATATATATATATATATATATATATATATATATATATATATATATATATATATGTATGTGTGGGAAAAAAAATCACAAGACTATTTCATCTCTACAGGCCTGTTTCATGAGGGGGGGGTACCCTCAATCATCAGGAGATTTTAATGGGAGCATTCGCATACCATGGTTTATATAGGGCACAGAGTGGGTGGGTACAGGCTGGCGTAGGGGCGTGGTGATTGGCTCATGTGTTACCTAGGAGGTGTTTCCGTCTGTGGCGGCATGCTGTTACAATTTCGCTGCGCTTGTTGAGGGATGACAGGTCTGGACGGTAGATAATAAACAGTTTCTCTTTCAAGCATAGGTTGCATCTTTTATTACCACTATTGTAAGGTGTGCTGGATGCAAGAATTTGCCATGTTATTGAATATTCAACATTATTGTCTTTGAGGTCCCAAATGTGTTTGCTGAGTTCTGTGGTATTTCGCAGGTTTTGGTTCCTGAAAGAAGCCTTGTGATTGTTCCATCTGGTTTTGAATTCTCCCTCGGTTAATCCTACATATGTGTCGGATGTGTTAATGTCCTTGCGTATTACCTTAGATTGGTGAATCCGTAAGTTTTCTTTTGCGTTCCTTTTGTTTCAGGGTGGAGGAAAAAATGTGCTTTCCACCGCATCCTTCTTAGGAAGTGTTCCGTCTTTTCTATGAGCCTTAGCTTGTAGTCATTCTGCGCGGGTATGGGAATGTTCTTCGTGGAGTAGTCGATGTTGAATTTTTCCATTTCTGATCGTCGTACAGTGCTCAACAAATGTCAATTTGGAGCGGAGTATATGTCTTAATAAGGTTATCCAAAAAATAGTGCTCGATACCGTAGTAGAGCGCAATATATGTATGTGTGGGAAAAAAAATCACAAGACTATTTCATCTCTACAGGCCTGTTTCATGAGGGGGGGTACCCTCAATCATCAGGAGATTTTAATGGGAGCATTCGCATACCATGGTTTATATAGGGCACAGAGTGGGTGGGTACAGGCTGGCGTAGGGGCGTGGTGATTGGCTCATGTGTTACCTAGGAGGTGTTTCCGTCTATATATATATATATATATATATATATATATATATATATATATATATATATATATATATATATTTTTTTTTTTTTTTTTTTAAACTTGGGACTTCCCGCGGGTCGAATTTTGGACGCTGGGGGGGGGGGGGGCGTATCCGGCCCGCGGGCCGTAGTTTGGGGACCCCTGCTTTAAACCATAACCACGCATGCATCAATATAGCTCTTGTCTCAAAGTAGGTGTACTGTCACAACCTGTCACATCACGCCGTGACTTATTTTGAGTTTTTTGCTGTTTTCCTGTGTGTAGTGTTTTAGTTCTTGTCTTGCGCTCCTATTTTTGGTGGCTTTTTCTCTTTTTTTGGTATTTTTCCTGTAGCAGTTTCATGTCTTCCTTCGAGCGATATTTCCCGCATCTACTTTGTTTTAGCAATCAAGAATATTTCAGTTGATTTTATCCTTCTTTGTGGGGACTTTGTCGATTGTCATGTCATGTTCGGATGTACATTGTGGACGTCGTCTTTGCTCCACAGTAAGTCTTTGCTGTCGTCCAGCATTCTGTTATTGTTTACTTTGTAGCCAGTTCAGTTTTAGTTTTGTTCTGCATAGCCTTCCCTAAGCTTCATTGCTTTTTGTTTATTTTTGGTTTAAGCATTAGATACCTTTTTACCTGCACGCTGCCTCCCGCTGTTTCCGACATCCACAAAGCAACTAGCTACCTACTGCTACCTACTGATATGAAATAGTATTACACGGTTACTCTGCCGAGCTCTAGACAGCACCGACCACTCAACAACAACACATAATTTGCAGACTATAATTACTGGTTTGCAAAAAATATTTTTAACCCAAATAGGTGAAATTAGATAACCTCCCACGGCACACCAGACTGCACATTAGTGTGCCGCGGCACAGTGGTTGAAAGACACTGGTCTACAGGAGGCATCCCGGTGTCAATGGAGCCTAAACGAGGCCTATAATGGTCCCCCTCGCTCGGTCCCCGGGGGTCTTCTTGACTGGTTAAAAATCGATTCCCCGCTGGACTAGAGGGGCAGCTGGGGAATAGATAGAAGAGGAAGAAATTGAAAGCAAAAGGAGTGGGAGAGGAGGAGGAGGTGTAGAGGGAGATGGGGGTGAGGAAAGGGTACAGAAGATGAGAGCGATACAAGCCGGTGGAAACTCCAGCCGCTTCAATTATCGCTCGTAATCATCGGCCCATCAGTGAAACACAAATGATAACATCTAAAGAATCAAGTTTGATTTGCACATTTTCCCAGACATTCATTATGCATTTTGCTAAAAGTCCCCTTTTCGCTAAATGATCTCAATTGCCGTAATGGTCTTAAATCAATTCCTCGTGTTTCAAAATTGCTAACTAATGTACCTTATGGATCCGCTGCATGCATATTAGCTAGTCTTACATTTTTTTTCACGGACATAAAGACAAAGCCCTCTAGTGGCCGTGCTAATTCTGCCGGAAGGAAAAGGAAAATAAAATAAAATAATAAAATACCGGGTGACATTACGCTGGCATCCCAGCGGGGCCGACTGCACGGTTTCCAGCTGTGCCGTGGCTTCCAGTCAGCCTCCCAGCGGGAGCGTTCCAGAAATGTTCCAGCTAGTATAACTTGCAAAAATTGATCATCCAGTTGCTCAATAAAAAAAAATTCTAACCCGGGAACTGAGTTCTTGTTTTTTTGTATGTGATTATGCATGTTAAAAATTATTCTGTCCAAAGAATGATTCAAATAAACCCCTGACGGCCCAAGATTAATAAGACATAAATGAGTCATAACGAGTAACTTGCTCACCAATGTTAATCACATACTTGCCAACCCTCCCGAATTTTCCGGGAGACTCCCGAAATTCAGCACCTCTCCCGAAAACCTACCGATTTTCAGCCGGAGCTGGAGGGGGCGTGGCCTCCTGAGTGAGGACAGCCTTTTCTTTATGACGGGCGGACAACAGGGTGACAAGAACTAAATCATCCAGACTAGAGATAAATTGTATTATGTTTATCTTACCTAAAAATAAATATATTTATTAATTAAAAAAATAAAAAAATACATTTTTACGATATTTTGCTAAAAACATCAAAATTAATTGTATTTTTATTTGTATTTTTTCTGACTCCTTATTACATCCAGCCATAGAATTATACATTCAAATAAACATATTTGAAATAATTAATTTTAAATTATCATAATAATTCATTTAAAATGACCATATTTAATTATTAAAATAATTGCTTGTTTATCAACAACTTTAGCATTTTATTCATTACATTTTGAAGCTCTCAGAAGCCAAGTTATGTTATATTCCTTAAGATTTATTTATGCAAGTTTGAAGTATCAATTATCTAAACACAGTTTTGTTTGCATATTTTCAGGATGTATATATATATATATATATATATATATATATATATATATACATATACATATATATGTATGTGTATATATATATATATGTATGAAATACATGAATTCTAGCTGTCAATATACTCCTCCCCTCTTAACCACGCCCCCGCCCTCAACCATGCCCCTGTTCCACCCCTGATCACGCCCCCACCCCCCCACCTCCCGAAATCGGAGGTCTCAAGGTTGGCAAGTATGGTTAATCATGAAACAGTGACCGGAATGTTCTCAACTGTCTTCCATATATTTTTTGGGGGGGGAGGGGGAGTTAATTGCAAAGGGACTGATTGAGCCAGGAAATTAAAGCAGCCGTACCTCAGCAAGGTCGAAGCGGGCAGTATTTCATACTTGAATTACAGATGTTCTTGGAAAAGAATGTGTAAAGGGTACACTACAGGTAAAAGCCAGTAAATTAGAATATTTTGAAAAACTTGATTTATTTCAGTAATTGCATTCAAAAGGTGTAACTTGTACATTATATTTATTCATTGCACACAGACTGATGCATTCAAATGTTTGTTTCATTTAATTTTGATGATTTGAAGTGGCAACAAATGAAAATCCAAAATTCCGTGTGTCACAAAATTAGAATATTACTTAAGGCTAATACAAAAAAGGGATTTTTAGAAATGTTGGCCAACTGAAAAGTATGAAAATGAAAAATATGAGCATGTACAATACTCAATACTTGGTTGGAGCTCCTTTTGCCTCAATTACTGCGTTAATGCGGCGTGGCATGGAGTCGATGAGTTTCTGGCACTGCTCAGGTGTTATGAGAGCCCAGGTTGCTCTGATAGTGGCCTTCAACTCTTCTGCGTTTTTGGGTCTGGCATTCTGCATCTTCCTTTTCACAATACCCCACAGATTTTCTATGGGGCTAAGGTCAGGGGAGTTGGCGGGCCAATTTAGAACAGAAATACCATGGTCCGTAAACCAGGCACGGGTAGATTTTGCGCTGTGTGCAGACGCCAAGTCCTGTTGGAACTTGAAATCTCCATCTCCATAGAGCAGGTCAGCAGCAGGAAGCATGAAGTGCTCTAAAACTTGCTGGTAGACGGCTGCGTTGACCCTGGATCTCAGGAAACAGAGTGGACCAACACCAGCAGATGACATGGCAAAATATTCTAATTTACTGGCTTTTACCTGTATATTGCCAAAAGTATTTGGTCACCCATCCAAATGATCAGAATCAGGTGTCCTAATCACTTAGGCCACAGGTGTATAAAATCAAGCACTTAGGCACGGAGACTGTTTATACAAACATCTGTGAAAGAATGGGCCGCTCTCAGTGATTTCCAGCGTGGAACTGTCATAGGATGCCACCTGTGCAAAAAATCCGGTCGCGAAATTTCCTCGTTCCTAAATATTCCAAAGTCAACTGTCGGCTTTATTATAAGAAAATGGAAGAGTTTGGGAACAACAGCAACTCAGCCACGAAGTGGTAGGCCACGTAAACGGACAGAGAGGGGTCAGCGGAGGAATTATGGTGTGGGGTGGCTTGGCCCCTTAGTTCCAGTGAAAGGAACTTTGAATGCTCCAGGATACCAAAACATTTTGGACAATTCCATGCTCCCAGCCTTGTGGGAACAGTTTGGAGCGGGCCCCTTCCTCTTCCAACATGACTGTGCACCAGTGCACAAAGCAAGGTCCATAAAGACATGGATGACAGAGTCTGGTGTGGATGAACTTGACTGGCCTGCACAGAGTCCTGACCTGAACCCGATAGAACACCTTTGAGATGAATTAGAACGGAGACTGAGAGCCAGGCCTTCTCGACCAACATCAGTGTGTGACCTCACCAATGCGCTTTTGGAAGAATGGTGGAACATTCCTATAAACACACTCCGCAACCTTGTGGACAGCCTTCCCAGAAGAGTTGAAGCTGTAATAGCTGCAAAAGGTGGATCGACATCATATTGAACCCTATGGGTTAGGAATGAGATGGCATTTCAAGTTCATATGTGAGTCAAGGCAGGTGGCCAAATACTTTTGGCAAAATAGTGTATGTATGAGCGTTGTCAGAGGGGACAAATGTGTTTAAATAAAAAAAAGAAGCATGCCCTTTTAAACAGACGCTAACCTATACTTTGTACGCTGTGAAGAGCAGTCAAGGAATAACTCGATGGCCTTCAAATAATTTTTTTACGTGTGCACCGGCCTCCAATGCATATTGCACGATGGGAAATGATACACTTCCACAACAGCTCAACCAAGACAAAACAGAGGTTTTGGTTACAGGCTCTGAAGACCAGAGGGAGAAACTTTTACCAAAATGACAAGATTTTAAACCAACATAGCCTATAAAAAAATCCGGCCACTATGGTGCCCACCTGTGGAACAGTTTGCCAGAGAGCCTCAAGACTGCGGAAAGCGGTGAATAATCAGGCTTTTTACTCATCTGGTTTTTTTTTATTCTATTGTGTTGTTTTTTGTTTCTTAATCAAGAATATTTCTACTACAATGTTATTTTTTTTATTAACTTATTAATGTAATATTTATGTTTCAATTTTTACATATGTTTTATCACATGCTTTATACTAATATATATATATATATATATATATATATATATATATATATATATATATACATATATATATATATATACATATATATATATATATATATATATATATATATATATATATATGGGTCTTTCTGTGTACAGTTTGCATGTTTTCCCCGTGACTGTGTGGGTTCCCTCCGGGTACTCCGGCTTCCTCCCACCTCCAAAGACATGCACCTGGGGATAGGTTGATTGGCAACACTAAATTGGCCCTAGTGTGTGAATGTGAGTGTGAATGTTGTCTGTCTATCTGTGTTGGCCCTGCGATGAGGTGGCGACTTGTCCAGGGTGTACCCCGCCTTCCGCCCGAATGCAGCTGAGATACCGGTAGGCTCCAGATTTGTTTAAATCTGTCCTTTTATGTATTTTTTTTTTCAGGCCCTGTGAGACACAAAAGACTGCAAACACGTTGCATAATACAAGTAAAAAAAAGAAAAACCACAGAAAAACCTTGATTTACGGACTCAATTGGTTCGTCAACATGATTCGCCAACCGAAAAGTTCGTATAGTGCTGTTTCAAATCTGTCCTTTCTAATCCATTTTCTACCGCTTGTTACTCTCGGGGTCTCCTAGCCTCTCCTATAGATATACTGTATATATATATATATATATATATATACATATATAGTATATATATGTATATATATATATATATATATATATACACTATATATATATATATATATATATACATCAGTGACGTGCGGTCACTAGAGGCAGGTGAGGCTGGGCCTCACCTGCCATCATGGAAAGAAAAAAAATGTAAAAAGAAAACAAATTAATTACATTGTTATATGTATCCAGTGATTATACTATAAAGTTATTTTCTATTTAACTTCACCAGTTTTCGATTATTTTTATTCAAAATCGCTGAATTTTCACATTTGCCGTTCAAATACTGAGAAGAGACGTGCAGCCAGTTGAGGCACGTCACTCAGTGCCTCAACATGGATTCCGGACTCGGCTAACTGCTGGCCTGCTGTGCAGTGAGACCGTATTGCTATTCGAACTATATTATACATTTCCATAGTTTAGTTAGCTGAGGTATATAATGTACAGTGTATTTTGTCAACAACTGTATGTGTGTAACGTATTTCTTGTGCTGAACGATCATAAAACTGCTGCGAAGACGCACTGTGTGAGGCTCGCAGTAATCCCGCCTCCTGGTGCCGGTTAATGCACCCCCGCGCAGAGTGCACCCCCTGACGGGAGCGCCACACCAACCAAAGCCCACACCCAAACCCTCCACGTGCAAGACCGAATCCACCCAAAAAAAGTCACTTAACAAGAAGCCAAAAAGTGCAAAAACAACAATGCTCGCGCCGGAGGAGCCGTGAACGACTGCAGGGACACAACATTAGGTACACCTGCAGACTGCAGCACGGATTTCATATTTCATTCATTCACAACTCCTCCAACACGAACACCACTGTTCCCGCACTTATAAGTAAAGGTAAGACCATAATAACGTTTTTTTATTAAATGTGCTTTTTTGTGTGCTACAGTTTGTATGTGTAAAGTTAAAGTTTAGTTAAAGTACCAATGATTGTCACACACACACTAGGTGTGGTGAAATTTGTCCTCTGCATTTGACCCATCCCTTGATCACCCCCTGGGAGGTGAGGGGAGCAGTGGGCAGCAGCAGCGCCGCGCCCGGGAATAATTTTTGGTGATTTAACCCCCAATTCCAACCCTTGATGCTGAGTGCCAAGCAGGGAAGAATGCTGGTATGAGCTTTTAAACATAACCCGTTAACTGCTGCCAATCAAATGGTGAATAAGATACTCTTTAGGGTTCATATGTTTGTAAATCTGACTGTGATGAAGTCAGTGCCTCACCAGCCATCAACCTCACCGCACGTCACTGATATACATATACATATACACTATATATATACATATACAATATATATATTAAACATATATATACCGTATATATAAACATATACAGGTAAAAGCCAGTAAATTAGAATATTTTGAAAAACTTGATTTATTTCAGTAATTGCATTCAAAAGGTGTAACTTGTACATTATATTTATTCATTGCACACAGACTGATGCATTCAAATGTTTATTTCATTTAATTTTGATGATTTGAAGTGGCAACAAATGAAAATCCAAAATTCCGTGTGTCACAAAATTAGAATATTACTTAAGGCTAATACAAAAAAGGGATTTTTAGAAATGTTGGCCAACTGAAAAGTATGAAAATGAAAAATATGAGCATGTACAATACTCAATACTTGGTTGGAGCTCCTTTTGCCTCAATTACTGGGTTAATGCGGCGTGGCATGGAGTCGATGAGTTTCTGGCACTGCTCAGGTGTTATGAGAGCCCAGGTTGCTCTGATAGTGGCCTTCAACTCTTCTGCGTTTTTGGGTCTGGCATTCTGCATCTTCCTTTTCACAATACCCCACAGATTTTCTATGGGGCTAAGGTCAGGGGAGTTGGCGGGCCAATTTAGAACAGAAATACCATGGTCCGTAAACCAGGCACGGGTAGATTTTGCGCTGTGTGCAGGCGCCAAGTCCTGTTGGAACTTGAAATCTCCATCTCCATAGAGCAGGTCAGCAGCAGGAAGCATGAAGTGCTCTAAAACTTGCTGGTAGACGGCTGCGTTGACCCTGGATCTCAGGAAACAGAGTGGACCGACACCAGCAGATGACATGGCACCCTAAACCATCACCCAACCATGCAAATTTTGCATTTCCTTTGGAAATCGAGGTCCCAGAGTCTGGAGGAAGACAGGAGAGGCACAGGATCCACGTTGCCTGAAGTCTAGTGTAAAGTTTCCACCATCAGTGATGGTTTGGGGTGCCATGTCATCTGCTGGTGTCGGTCCACTCTGTTTCCTGAGATCCAGGGTCAACGCAGCCGTCTACCAGCAAGTTTTAGAGCACTTCATGCTTCCTGCTGCTGACCTGCTCTATGGAGATGGAGATTTCAAGTTCCAACAGGACTTGGCGCCTGCACACAGCGCAAAATCTACCCGTGCCTGGTTTACGGACCATGGTATTTCTGTTCTAAATTGGCCCGCCAACTCCCCTGACCTTAGCCCCATAGAAAATCTGTGGGGTATTGTGAAAAGGAAGATGCAGAATGCCAGACCCAAAAACGCAGAAGAGTTGAAGGCCACTATCAGAGCAACCTGGGCTCTCATAACACCTGAGCAGTGCCAGAAACTCATCGACTCCATGCCACGCCGCATTAACGCAGTAATTGAGGCAAAAGGAGCTCCAACCAAGTATTGAGTATTGTACATGCTCATATTTTTCATTTTCATACTTTTCAGTTGGCCAACATTTCTAAAAATCCCTTTTTTGTATTAGCCTTAAGTAATATTCTAATTTTGTGACACAAGGAATTTTGGATTTTCATTTGTTGCCACTTCAAATCATCAAAATTAAATGAAATAAACATTTGAATGCATCAGTCTGTGTGCAATGAATAAATATAATGTACAAGTTACACCTTTTGAATGCAATTACTGAAATAAATCAAGTTTTTCAAAATATTCTAATTTACTGGCTTTTACCTGTATATACCGTATATATATATATATATATATATATATATATATATATATATATATATATATATATATATATATATATATATATATATATATATATATATATATACATATATATACATATATATATATACATACACACACACACACAATATATATATTATATATATATATATATATATATATATATATATATATATATATATATACACATGTGTGCTATATCCCTGCTATATTGCCTGTGCTATTATTTTTTCTGACGACTACACCACATATATGCTGATATTAAACCCCAAAAGTCGGCTTGACTTGAATTATCTCACACAGCTCAAAGTGCCCCGTAACTTTAGGGTGTTTTGCCCAATCACTAAAAAATTTGCTACACGTCTGTAGAGGAGAGACAATGACAGGTGTGTAAGTTTTGAGCAAGATTGGTTTAAAAACATCTTTGCAAATCACCTTTTTAGGTGACTTAGTGACTAATTGCTTATAAGTCATTAACTATTTGTCTGGTGATTTAAAAAAGGTTTACAATATTTGCATTACAGTAAGAAGGGGATGCATATCACCCCATTATCCCGGTTTACCTGACACACGAAACGTGACGAATTAGAGGGCTGCACGATCTACTTTAGTCAGAGTGTTGAATATCATAGAATGTGTTTTGTGGCATTTTAAACTTTGATCACAGCGTCAGTAACTATATAGAGGGGCGCTTTCCATCATTTTCAGCAGACTGCATTGCAAAATGATTAACTCCCCCCTCTTCCTCTCACTCGAGATCCACCCAGAAATGAGGCCATATGAATCCGTTCCCTACTGTGCATGTATGCTCGCATGTCTTCCAAAACAACAACCCATAGGGGGCGCCACAAATGTAATTTACAGTCAAGTGAAAACATGACGGGGAGTTGTACTTTTTTCCAAAATTAAAGATTGCTTCAGCGGCGACTTCCCCACCCCTGCTGGGCTCAGGAAGGGGAAAATTGTCGCGCAGTCACCTCTGACTGATTTCTTATTACACAACACTTTTGAACAGCGACGAAAGTAGGCGTCGGCTCCTGCGTGCAACGTGCGTCTTCTGTGTCACTTGGTCTATTTTTCCATAGCATACAGTACGTGCGTAGCATGAGGGAGGAAAGGATGGATGGGAGAGGGAGGGCTGCAGAGAGGAGAAGAGGTGCCAGATCACACACACACACACACACACACACACACACACTGGTTATCATTTGGAATGGGGACCAAGTTTTTGATCATCACTTGTGGGGACCACCCTTTCTACAGGTTAGAACATGCAAACTCCACACAGAAAGATACCGAGCTCAGGATTGAACTCAGGACTACTCAGGACCTTCGTATTGTGAGGCACATGCACTAACCCCTGTTCCACCGTTCTGCCGGTTCATGGGGACCGAATTTAAAAAATCTTGCATAATTCACACAAATTTGTACGGGACTACTGAGGACCATTTAAAAAAAAAAAAAGAAGTTAAAATTAGATGTAAAACATGTTTACTTTTCTGTAAACATGTTTTATGGGCCAAAGCTTAAAAATCACTTAGGCATCTTCAGAATGGATCTGACTCTCATTTAAAAAGGCTTCCCTTTAGGGGACCTGTTTTTTTGTCCCCATACTGTCAGAGGTCCCCTAAAAGTGTAAACAGAGTGATGTCCCCATTAAGTAAGCATTGCCAGAACACACACACACACACACACACACACACACACACACACACACACACACACACACACACACACACACACACACACACACATACTGGTTATCATTTGGAATGGGGACCAAGTTTTTGATCATCACTTGTGGGGACCACCCTTTCTACAGGTTGTGGAGGCATATAAAATGTTTTGGTAAAATGGCCACTGCCCAGTTAGCTCATACACGTCTTTAAATCTCTGGATTGATGAAGTAATGTGCTGATCATTCTTACTGGGGACTCTGGGAAACAATAGTTAATATGGTTCATGGGGACCAAATTTAAATAATTTTGCATAATTCACACAAATTTGTACGTGACTACTGAGGACCATTTAAAAAAAAGTTCAAATTAAATATGACATGATCCTCAGAATACAGCAGTACAGCTGCCCTCTCATAGGAAGTTTCACCACTTAAATGTACCAGCTACAGCCCGATGAGGGGGCTGCTGTGCAAATGTCTCACACTCAAACTAACCAGTAAACATGTTTTATGGGCCAAAGCTTAAAAATCACTTAGGCATCTTCAGAATGGATCTGACTATCATTTAAAAAGGTTTCCCTGTAGGGGACCTGTTTTTTTGTCCCCATACCATCAGAGGTCCCCTAAAAGTGACTGTGTAAACAGAGCGATGTCCCCATTAAGTAAGCATTGCCAGAACACACACACACACACACACACACACACACACACACACACACTCACACACACATACTGGTTATCATTTGGAATGGGGACCAAGTTTTTGATCATCACTGGTGGGGACCACCCTTTCTACAGGTTGTGGAGGCATAAACAAAATGAGGTAAAATGGCCACTGCCCAGTTAGCTCATACACGTCTTTAAATCTCTGGATTGATGAAGTAATGTGCTGATCATTCTTACTGGGGACCCTGGGGAAAAAGAGTTAATATGGTTCATGGGGACCAAATTTAAATAATTTTGCATAATTCACACAAATTTGTACGTGACTACTGAGGACCATTTAAAAAAAAGTTCAAATTAAATATGACATGATCTTCAGAATACAGCACTACAGCTGCCCTCTCATAGGACATTTCACCACTTAAATGTATCAGCTACAGCCCGGGTCTGCTGTGCAAATGTCTCACACTCAAACTAACCAGTAAACATGTTTGAGTGTTTACACCTCAGCTTAAAAATCACTTAGGCATCTTCAGAATGGATCTGACTATCATTTAAAAAGGTTTCCCTTTAGGGGACCTGTTTTTTTGTCCCCATACCGTCAGAGGTCCTCTAAAGGTGACTGTGTAAAAAGAGCGATGTCCCCATTAAGTAAGCATTGCCAGAACACACACACAGGCGCGTGTGCAAAAAGACAAACACACAAGGCATATGCAGGACAAACACAAACATAGACGTCAGTGACCCCGGACCATGATGCCGCCACGTTAGCTTCATGACTACTTAGAGAGGAGCTAACTGTGCACACATGTCGGGGGGGGGGGGAAACGGGGTCGGTTGTCAAACCTCTTCCGTAATTAGCATCAGAGCTCACCTACATAGTCTTCTCTAGAGTAAGATGGCTGAACTTGAGGTGAGAGGACTTTTTGTGTGTTTCATGTCGGATTGTAAATATTCAGCTGCACAGTATTTTTGACCTGCACTGCAAAAAGTCAGTGTTCAAGAACAAGAAACAAAAATACAAAAATGAGGGGTATTTTATTTGAACTAAGCAAAATTATCTGCTAAAAGAACAAGAAAATGTGGCTTGTCAAGACTTTCCAAAACAAGTAAAATTAGCTAAAAATACCTTAAAATAAGTATATTCTCACTAATAACAAGTGCACTTTTCTTGGTAGAAAAAAAAAGAGAGACCTTTTTGCTCAATATGTTGAAAAATATTCTTAAATAAAGTAAATGCTAGTGCCACTATCTTGACATAATGATATGCGCTCGGCATCATGATTGTTTTTTTCATGCTTGAAATAAGAAAGTATTAGGTCATCAAATCTCTTACTGAGATCATTTAGGACCAAAACCCTTAAAACAAGTAAAACACTCTAACATAAAATCTGCTTAGTGAGAAGAATGATTTTATCAGACAGAAAATAAGCAAATATCACCCTTATTTGAGATATTTAATCTTACTTAGATTTCAGCTTTTGCAGTGTGGGGACCCAACTTTTCCACTAAACAGGGGCCCAGGCCCCACTCAAATACTAACACTAAATTAGTCGTCTTACTCTTGGTTTCAATCGTATTCAATAATTCAACAGGATAAACCTTGTCAAATGATAAGAAAACCTGTGTTAATCACAATTATCATCATGGCTTACAGTAAGTCAGGCTGATTACAAAGATAAATACTAAGGCTCCTAAAAACTGTTGAAAAATACATTTACATACAATAACGCAGTGCTAAAATAAATAAAAAACATTCAAACTAAATTACTAATAAACAACAATTTTTGGTTCTAAAATAACTGTCAATAGAATTTAAGTGCAAATGAAAATACAGATTCGCCACTTTAGTCATAATTTTTGCGCTTCAGAAACTTCTCTATGACTTTAGCTCCATACTTCTTCTGTTTGTTGGAGATTGTCATGACTGCCACAAGTGGTGGACAAGTGTATTACAGCCGAGTACTGTTGCGGCCCATAAGACAGATATTTTTTTGGCGTCCCTCTAGGGGGCGCTCGCGGCCCAACAATGGGCCGAGGCCATATAGGTTAAGAAACACTGGTTCAGGCTTTTACCCAATATTTTATATGTAATGTTATTTTGTAATCAAAATTATATAAAAATGTGAAGGGAAAGCCATAGTTTAGAATCAATAGTCACTATTGAGCTGTATCACGGTGGTTAGCCTTGATGCTAGCAAAAAAAAACATCTTAGGGTTGATTGGCTATTGATTTGAGATGTCCGATAATATCAAACTGCCGATATTATCTGCCGATATATGCTTTAAAATGTAATATCGGAAATTATAGGTATCGGTTTCAAAAAGTAAAATATATGACTTTTTAAAACGCCGCTGTGTACAAGGGAGAAGTACAGAGCGCCAAAAAACCTTAAAGGCACTGCCTTTGCGTGCCGGTCCAATCACATAATACCTACGGCTTTTCACATACATAAGTGAATGCAGACATACTTGGTCAACAGCCATACAGGTCACACTGAGGGTGGCCGTATAAACAACTTTAACACCTGACAAATATGCGCCACACTGTGAACCCACACCAAACAAGAATGACCAACACATTTCGGTAGACCATCCGCACCATAACACAACATAAACACAACAGAACAAATACCCAGAATCCCTTGCAGCACTAACTCTTCCGGGACGCTACAATATACACCCCCCGCCCCCACCTCAACCTCCTCATGCTCTCTCAGTGAGAGCATGTCCCAAATTCCAAGCTGCTGTTTTGAGGCATGTTAAAAAAAATAATGCACTTTGTGACTTCAGAACTAAATATGGCAGTGCCATGTTGGCATTTTTTTCCATAACTTGAGTTGATTTATTTTGGAAAACCTTGTTTCATTGTTTAATGCATCCAGCGGGGCATCACAACAAAATGAGGCATAATAATGTGTTAATTCCACGACTGTATATATCGGTATCGGTTGATATCGGAATCGGTAATTAAGAGTTGGACCATATCGGAATATGGCAAAAAAGCCATTATCGGACATCCCTACTATTGATCATTCATGTCACATATACAGTAGGCTGTATATGTGACATGTCATACATATGTCATTGTATGTTTATTGTATATTTTGTGTTAGGAATGCATATCTTTGTGTATTTGTCAATTAGACAATTAAAGACAGTGTCTTTGATAGTTCACAATGAGATGAGGAAAATGAGGAGTATACACATTTCCAGCCAATACTTTGGGCTTCAATTTAATGCAGGGATGAATACTGAAATATGTTTTGACCATATGCAACATTTACAATAAAGTGAAAAAGTATAGATACTAGGAGCATTTTTATTTCACCTGCCTGGTTTAAAATACAGCTGCTTCTCTCTGCCTGATGAAAAATGCCATCTGAGGGGCCCTCGGTGTGTTGTGGTGAATATACATTAGAACAGTGGTTCTTTTTTTCACTAAGTTTCACCTCAGAAAAAAACGTGGCTCTCCAGGTACCACCATAATGACCAGCATTGCAAGACAGTAGCATAGTAGGCCTAAATGTTCATTAAAAACAAGGCATTTATTTAATATGTGTGGCCACTGTAACATTACACACAGTTTGAACAGTAACACTGTGTTTGAATATAGGAAAAGTAAAACACTGAGCTTTAATCAAGTGATTCTTTGGCGTACCACTAGATGGAGCCAGCGTACCACTAGTGGTACACAGACCACAGTTAAAGAAGACATGCTAGCATAATACAGGTATCTTCTAAGTTGTATTATTATTTGACCAATATGCAAGATATTTTGCTTGATGTTTTTTTTTTAGGAGTGCTTGTCACTAATGATGTGCACCAAATTTGGTAGCGATTCGGCTGAAGACCCTAAAGTTAAGCTGTGTGAGAAATTTCAAGCCAACTTTAGTCTACCCTGTAGCTTGGCAGTATTATACTTCGCAGTCTCCGCTTACGCTGCCCTCAGTCTCATCTTAGATAAACTCTAACTACCGTTTAACCTATTTCTGTGCTTCGTTTTGTAGCCCATACAGTATCATACTCCATAGTCTCCACTTTGCTACTACCCTCGGTTTTCTTGCTGCCCTCAGTCTCACTTTGGATCCAAATTTGAGAAGAGCGGCTAATATTAGCCTCCCTGTAGCTCGGCAGTATTGTACTTCGCAGTCTCCACTTTGCTGCAGCATGCTGCCCTCAGCCTCATCTTGGATAACATTTGATGAAACATGCTGCCAGTTTACCCTGTTTCTGAGCCTAATTTCTAGACGTTACAGTATCATACTCCATAGCCTCCACTTTGCTCCTACACTGTTTTCTTGCTGCCCTCAGTCTCACTGTGGATCCAAATTTAAGGACAGCGGCCAATATTAGTTTCCCTGTAGCTGTGCAGTATTGTACTTCACAGCTCCACTTTGCTGCAGCCCTCAGTCTCATCTTGGATAACATTTGAGGAACAGTTTACCCTGTCTCTGTGCTTTAATTCTAGATGTTACGATGTTATACTCCATAGTGTCCACTTTGCTACTACCCTCTGTTTTCTTGCTGCCCTCAGTCTCACTTTGGATCCAAATTTGAGAACAGCGGCTAATATTAGCCTCCTTATCTCTCAGCAGTATTGTACTTCACCGTCTCCCCTTTGCTGCTTATGCTGCCCTCAGTCTCATCTTAGATAACCTCTAACTACCGTTGAACCTGTTTCTGTGCTCCGTTTTGTAGACCATACAGTATCATACTCCATAGTCTCCATTTTGCTACTACCCTCTGTTTTCTTGCTGCCCTTAGTCTCACTTTGGATCCAAATTTGTGAACAGCGGCTAATATTAGCCTCCCTGTAGCTCGGCAATATTGTACTTCACCGTCACCACTTTGCTGCAGTATGCTGCCCTCAGTCTCATCTTAGATAACCTTGAATTACCGTTGAACCTGTTTTCTGTGCTTCGTTTTGTAGACCATACAGTATCAGAACCTGTTTCTGTGCTTCGTTTTGTAGACCATACAGTACCATACTCCATAGTCTCCATTTTGCTACTACCCTCTGTTTTCTTGCTGCCCTCAGTCTCACTTTGGATCCAAATTTGAGAACAGCGTCTAATATTAGCCTCCCTGTAGCTCGGCAGTATTGTACTTCACTGTCTCCACTTTGCTGCAGCATGCTGCCCTCAGTCTCATCTTAGATAACCTCTAATTACCGTTGAACCTGTTTTCTGTGCTTCGTTTTGTAGACCATACAGTACCATACTCCATAGTCTCCATTTTGCTACTACCCTCTGTTTTCTTGCTGCCCTCAGTCTCACTTTGGATCCAAATTTGTGAACAGCGGCTAATATTAGCCTCCCTGTCGCTCGGCAGTATTGTACTTCACCGTCTCCCCTTTGCTGATTATGCTGCCCTCAGTCTCATCTTAGATAACCTCTAACTACCGTTGAACCTGTTTCTGTGCTTTGTTTTGTAGACCATACAGTATCATACTCCATAGTTTCCATTTTGCTACTACCCTCTGTTTTCTTGCTGCCCTCAGTCTCACTTTGGATCCAAATTTGAGAACAGCGGCTAATATTAGCCTCCCCGTAGCTCGGAAGTATTGTACTCCACCGTCTCCACTTTGCTGCAGCATGCTGCCCTCAGTCTCATCTTAGATAACCTCTAATTATCGTTGAACCTGTTTTCTGTGCTTCGTTTTGTAGACCATACAGTATCATACTCCATAGTTTCCATTTTGCTACTACCCTCTGTTTTCTTGCTGCCCTCAGTCTCACTTTGGATCCAAATTTGTGAACAGCGGCTAATATTAACCTCCCTGTAGCTCGGCAGTATTGTACTTCATCGTCACCACTTTGCTGCAGCATGCTGCCCTCAGTCTCATCTTAGATAACCTCTAATTACCGTTGAACCTGTTTTCTGTGCTTCGTTTTGTAGACCATACAGTATCAGAACCTGTTTCTGTGCTTCGTTTTGTAGACCATACAGTACCATACTCCATAGTCTCCATTTTGCTACTACCCTCTGTTTTCTTGCTGCCCTCAGTCTCACTTTGGATCCAAATTTGAGAACAGTGTCTAATATTAGCCTCCCTGTAGCTCCGGCAGTATTGTACTTCACCGTCTCCACTTTGCTGCTTACGCTGCCCTCAGTCTCATCTTAGATAACCTCTAATTACCGTTGAACCTGATTCTGTGTTTCGTTTTGTAGACCATACAGTATCATACTCCATAGTCTCCATTTTGCTACTACCCTCTGCCCACTTTGCTGCAGCATGCTGCCCTCAGTCTCGTCTTGGATAACATTTGATGAAACATACCGTTAATTTACCCTGTTTCTGAGCCACTTCACAGGGCCAACCTCGAGTGTTTAAAAGCGCCACCTACATAAACATGTGTTTTTAATAAGATAGTACATACACACGCAGGCACACAATCCCAGTCCGCCGCAGTGGGAAGGTGCCGGAATAAAACAATGTTTTACCGGACGAAATCTGGTTTCAAGGGTGTAATTTCATCGCTCGTAGAGAATCGGCGTGACAAGCCACTCGCCGTCATCCCTTGGAGACGTCGCTTATGAAAACCTCTGAGCTGGCAGTTACCTGTAGGAAGGACGTCTGAATCAGATTTGCGGCGATATATATATATATTTATATATTTATGTAGCCGACGGCGAGGGAGTTCATTTTTGTTTGCCTCGTCAAGTTGCGTGTGAAAGCGCTTCCGCTGACTTGTGCTCTGTGCTGCGAAGAGCGCAAAAGGCCCCGCCAAACACAACGGGCCAGTGTGAGGGATCTGGCAGCAAAAGGAAGCGGAGGCGACGAGAGGGCTCGCTGCTGTTTGTGGACATTTAATTTTGTCAGCTGCAGTGCTGTGTGTTATGGCGCAATGAGTCTCCGGGGGCGCGGGGCTGCAATAAATGTAGTGTGCTGAACAGCCATCTTTGATGTCGACTGGAGGATACCGGCTATTAGCTGCCTGGCTCGGTAATGACTGTGCCCCGAGTCCACACAGTCCTCTCTGCTCTTTTAAACACAGCAGCTCTCTTTTATCCAGAGTTGGAGACCCTTTCATTGGAAATTGGAGTCTCTTTTTTGGTGCCGAATGCAGCATGACTTGATCACGGAGAGGCTGATGTCTGCACTAGAACTGTTCTCTATTGACGCAACACAAATAAACACAACTGGACTACTCCATAGTCTCTACGTTGTTACGATGCTCTGTTTTCTTGCTGCCCTAAGTCTCACTTTGGATCCAAATTTGAGTACAGCGGCTAACTTTAGCTTACTCTGTAGCTCGGCAGTACTGTACTTCACAGTCTCCACTTTTCTTTTTTTTTTTTTTTTTTTTTTTTTTTTTTTTTTTATAAATGTTTTTATTAAATTTGACAGGTATTACAATATACAATAGAACAGTAGTCACATTTTCCCCTTTTTTTCCCACCCACTTCCAAGAACAACAACCCGACACATACCCCATACACACATAACCCCCACCCCCCCAGGTCCTACATACAGTAAGTTAAAGGTACAGTCACAAATGGAAAATAATTAGTACATCACTTTCTTCTCAACATAGGCAGATAGTAAATATACACCCAGAATAAATATAAATTAAAAAAAATAAATAAAAAAAAATAAAAACTACCAAAAAGGAAGCTGGTTTATGAAAGGTGAACTTTTCATGTGTCCTGTAGCGTCTTTAATTTAGCTATGTAGTCAACCACACAGCCCCAAACAGAATAAAACTTCCCAGGTGCCCCCCTAAGATTGAACTTTATTTTCTCCAGATCTAAATACATCATAAGGTCTTTAAGCCATAAGGAGGCTTTGGGGCAGACTGGTGACTTCCACTCCAGCAAAATTCTCCTACGTGCTAATAAGGATGCAAAGGCGATACTATCCTTACATTTTCTCCTTATTTGGGGATCTGATACCGTCCCAAAAATAGCCATTTCTGCACATGGTGTCAGATTTAAATCCAATGCCTTAGCAAGGTGTTTGAAAATAGTTGTCCAATAATCCAGCAAATGGGGACAAGACCAAAACATGTGCGTCATATTTGCAGGTGACATGTAACATCTGTTACAAGTATCCGAGATATTGGGGTATATTTTGGAGAGTTTGGAATTAGTAAAATAAATACGATGGACAACATTAAATTGTATTAAATTAAGCCTTGAACAGGATGTACTGTTATTAATTTGGGTTAAGGCAGAATCCCAATCTCCATCATCTATAGATCTGCCAAGCTCTTCTTCCCAACTCCCTCTGATTTTATCAAGAGACGTTTTACCAAACTGGGATATTGAGATGTAGATTTTGGAGATTAGGCCTTTCTGATTTGTGGGAATATCTAAAATTGAGTCAATTAGCGAATTAGGTGGAGTATTAGGGAAAGAGAAACTATTTAATTTAACAAAATTACGAACCTGAAAGTATCGAAATAGGTGAGATTTTGGTAGGTCAAATTTTTCACACAGTTCACTGAAACTAGCGAAGACATCACCAATATATAAGTCCTTTAGCCTGCTAAGGCTTGACTGCTTCCATAGAGAAAACGCTACATCTGTGTTGGGAGGGAGGAAGAGGTGGTTATTATGAATGGGGCTGTGGTTGGATAAGCCCTGCAGGCCGAAAGTATTTCTAAATTGAGACCAGATTCTAAGGGTAGAAATGACAATTGGACTACAAGTAAATTGGGATGGTCGATAAGGTAATTTTGATGTAAGCAGATCCAGGAGAGAGGTAGAACAGGAACTAGCTTCAGACTTGCACCAGATTAATTCAGGTTCTTGGATCCAGAGAGTCACTTTGTGTATGTTAGCTGCCCAATAGTAGTATTTTAGATTAGGGAGTGATAAACCACCTACGGACCTATGCCTTTGCAGGAACTCTCTCCTAATCCTGGGATTCTTGCCTTTCCATATAAAAGATGAAATTAGTTTGTTTATTATGCAAAAAAAGGAATTGGGTAAAAAGATAGGCAAACATTGAAACAGGTACAAAAATCGAGGAAGCACATTCATTTTGATGCAGTTTACCCTGCCAGCTATAGTTATGTGTAAATCATTCCACCTTTCCAAATCTAATTTAAGTTTGTCGATTAGAGGTGGAAAATTGTCCTTGTAGAGAGCTGGTAGCTTACGACAAATATGTACACCTAAGTATTTGAAGCTGTTCCTGGACATCTTAAATGGGAAATATCCATCAGGGATCTCAAGGGCCAAATTATTCACAGGGAAGTATTCCCTCTTAGCGAAATTCAGTTTATAGCCAGAGAATGATCCAAAATTGTTTAGCAATTCAATAATCTTTGGAATGGTAGAGATTGGATCAGATATAAACAATAGTAAATCATCAGCGTATAGAGAATGTGTGTGTTCTAGACCGCATCTATGGATTCCTTTACTGATACCAGCCGATTTAAGGGCAATGGACAAGGGTTCGATTGCAGTAACGAATAACAATGGGCTTAGAGGGCACCCCTGGCGTGTACCTCTGCCAAGTGTGAAAAATTGGGATAACATCCCATTTGTGCTTACAGCAGCCCTAGGAGAAGAGTATAGAAGTGCTATCCAAGATATATATTTGGACCCAATGTTGAACCTCTTTAAGACCTCCAATAAATATCCCCACTCCACCCTGTCGAAAGCTTTCTCCGCATCTAAAGAGACCACCACTTCTGGCGTCTCCTCGGATGCTGGAGAAAAAATAATGTTAAGAAGGCAACGAATGTTGGAAAAAGAGTGCCGGTTTTTCATAAACCCAGTTTGGTCAGGTGATATGATGTTTGGTAAAATTGATTCAAGGCGAAGGGCCAGTGCTTTAGCTAAAATCTTATAGTCAGCGTTTAAGAGAGAGATGGGACGATAAGAACTACAATCGGAATCTACTTTGCCCGGTTTTAGTAATAAAGTTATTGACGCTTCGGTGAGAGTTCGAGGCAGGGTACCCCGGTCCAGAGAGTCATTGTACATATTTAAAAGGAGAGGAGTCAGTTTATCTGAAAATTTTTTATAGAACTCTATAGGATAGCCATCTGGGCCAGGGGCCTTGCCGCTCTGCATTAGTTTAATTGAATCTACAATTTCCCGGATTACTAAAGGTTGATCCAAAGCGCTCTCTTGAGTAGTAGTTATGGATGGGAATTTCAAGTTATCCAGGAAACTCATCATGATTGTTTTATCAGCAGCGCATTGTGAAGTATATAGTTCAGAGTAGAATGATTTGAAGGTGTCATTAATGACTGAAGGAATGACTGTAAGATCATCTGTGGGGGTTCTAATTTGTCGAATTTGCCGAGATGCTGACTGACTTTTAATTTGGCGTGATAGATAGCGCCCTGCCTTCTCACCGTGCTCGTACAGGAAGCCACGCGATCGTAAGAGTAATTTTTCAGTTTCTTGTGTTGACAATAAATTATAGTTCATTTGCAGATTTTGTCTATCTTTAACCAGTTCAGGGTGTGGAGATACTGATAGCTGTCTGTCCAATTCTGTTATACTTTCCATGAGCTGTTCCTGTTTTTGTCTTCTCGATTTGTTTTGTCTTGCTGAATAAGAAATAATCTCTCCCCGGACTACCACCTTTAATGTCTCCCAGAGTAAAGACGGGGATATGGGAGTAGAGTTGTTGGTGACAAGAAAATCATCTATCACTTTGGAAATTGTTTTGCAGAATCCGTCATCATTGAGTAGTATGCAATTAAACCTCCATGGAGTCTGCGTTTTTTTTTAAGAGTGTAAACGAAAGATCAAGTAACAATGGAGCATGGTCAGATATCACTATTGTTGAATATTCTACATTGTCGACAGCCGGAAGGAGATTATCATCTATGAAAAAATAGTCAATCCTTGAAAAAGTTTTATGAACCTGGGAGTAAAAAGAGAATTGTTTTTTATCTGGGTAAAGAAAACGCCACGGGTCCACACCTCCTATTTGACCCATGAGTTTTGAAAGTGTTTTGGCCATTTTTAATGGGGGGCCCTGCCTTGGACTAGATTTGTCTAGCAACGGGTCTATTGCACAGTTCAGGTCCCCCCCCAATATTAAACGATGGGAACTGAGGTCTGGCAAAAATGAAAACACTTTCCTAATAAATGCTTCATCATCCCAATTGGGAGCATAAAGGTTGGCCAGGACAACAGACATATTATTAAGAGAACCTGAGACTATTACAAAACGACCTTGATGGTCAGTTATGACATTTGTTGGGCTAAATTGGGTTCTTTTGTGTATTAAAATAGCTGTACCCCTTGCTTTACTGCTAAAATTTGAGTGAAAAGATTGTCCAACCCATGAGGCCTTTAATCTATGGTGATCCTTAGTGGTCAGATGAGTCTCTTGTAGGAAAGCAATTTCAGTTTTAAGGTGTTTTAAATGGGAAAATACTCTACCTCTTTTGACTGGGCCGTTGATCCCTTTAACGTTCCAAGAAACAAATCTCAAGCAAGATAACCCTTTTTTGTTTGTATTAGCCATAATCACATTTGTAAAAAATATGGTGAGATGACACAATGCCTTGTAGAAGGAAGTGGTATTAACATACAGACAGGACTGAAAGAAAAAACAAATTTGTAGGACCTAACACACAAAAACCCCAAAACAAAACCCATAGAAACGAGGAACAAATAAACCCTCCTAAACCACCCTAAGCTTGTCCTAAGAACTAGAACTAGCAGCGGGACTCCATAAACTCTATTACTTCCGTACGACATTAATCCGTGAACTAATATCACCGAGCAGATAGGGCTCCTTTATCTGCAAATGTGTCTATAATGTACAGTGGGTGCCACTTAAATAGAAATAAGCACCATATTGGCAACAGAATTATATATAGAAAATAATAATGGGGAAAAAATAAATAAATAAATAAATAAATGATGATAATAATAACAATAATAATAATAATAATAATAATAACACAAGTAGCCCCTGGTAAGTGTCAGTTTCAAACTGGAAAAATTAGAGAAAGTAGAGAAATAAAAATATCAATTTACAACATTTAAGTAAGTCATAACTTTTAAGAAAGAGGGAAAGAAGGAAAAACAAAGAAAAAAAAAAAGGGGGAAAAAAAAGAAGGAAAGAGGAGGAAAAAAAAAAAAGAAAGAAAAAAGGTTGCAGTGCAGAAATTGACCGACAGTTATAACCATACCTCAAATAAGTTGCACAACAGGATGATTAGTTGCCTGCAAGCCTGGATAAACAATGTCCATTGTTTTTCTGACGCACCCGTTAATGTCCTCTTCAACGTATTTTTGGTCTGAAACGTCTTCCATACAAAGTCATCTTCCACTAACCTGTGGGAGCGATGCGTTCGTCGTAGAAGTCCTGGGCTTTTTGTGGAGAATCAAAGTACAAGTTTTCATTTCTGAAGGAGACCTGGAGACGGGCAGGGTGCAGCAAGCGGAATTTAATTCCTCTCAGGTAGAGCGCATTTTTGATGGGGTTGAAAGCAGCTCGTTTCTTGGCCAAAGCAGGGCTGATGTCCGGGTAAACTCTCAGCTCGGTGCCGCGGTAATCCAATTTATGTTGTCTGGCCCATCTGAGTACTTTTTCTTTCTCTTGGAAACGGAGGAATTTAACGATGAAAGTCCGCGGTTTTCCGGCGCCAGCATCTAGTGGTCTGGGACCGAGGGAGCGGTGAGCTCTCTCTATCTCCGGTGGGCTGGTGAAAACATCAGGACCCGTTATCGCCATTAGTAAGTCCGACGCAAATTTGGTCGGATCTTGTTCTTTCTCGCTTCCCTCTGGGATGTTGATAATCCTCAAATTAGAGCGGCGGGACCGATTCTCGAGGTCGTCCACTCGTTCCAGGAGCACCGTAGTTTGGGACTGTAAAGACTCCACAGCAGCTTCCATCTCGGTGAGTTTTTCAAAGTTTTCACCCACTGTGACTTCGGTTTTAGTCAGACGGCTGTTAAATGACGTCACCTGTTGTCCTAATAAATCGACTGACAGCTTCAGGGACTCAGTCGACTGTTGAATCAGAAAAGCCATGTCCGCCTTGAAGCTATCTCGCTGTTTATTGAGGAGAGCCTCAATGTCGTTCTTGGTGACTGGGTCAGATTGACCCTCGAGTTCGGCTCTCTTGTCTTCAGACCCTGAAGCTGCTGCTGCGGCCGCCATGTTAGCTAACTTAGCTGAGACGCTCGCTGCTCGAGTTGTTGTTGTTGTCGGTTTTGTCTTCGAGTTGCTCATTATGTCACAATAACCACACTATTTCGCACAAAAATAAGGGATGCGTCAGCCAGAAAAAAAAAACACCGTAAAGTAGTTAGACTTTAAAGAGTAAATGAAAAGTTTGACCGGAGCCCTCCTCTCGCACGTCTGCCCTCTACCTCATCAAACCGGAAGACCACTTTTCTGCAGTACGCTGCCCTCAGTCTCATCTTAGACAACATTTGAGGAAACATGCTACCGTTTAACCTGTTCCTGTGCTTCATTTTGTAGACGTTACAGTATCATGCTCCATAGTCTCCCTGTAGCTCGGCAGTATTGTACTTCACCGTCTCCATTTTGCTGCAGCCCTCAGTCTCATCTTGGATAACATTTGAGGAAACATGCTCCCAGTTTACCCTGTTCCAAATTTGAGAACAGCGGATAATATTAGCCTCCCTCTCGACAGTAGCGTACTTTACAGTCCCCACTTTGCTGCAGCATGCGCCCTCAGTGTCATCTTGGATAACATTTGAAGAAACATGCTAGTGTTAGTTCACCCTGTTTCTGTGTTTATTTTCTAGACATTACAGTATCATACTCCATAGTCTCCACTTTGTTACGATGCTGTTTTTTTGCTGCCCTCAGTCTCACTTTGGACCCAAATTTGAGGACAGCGGCTAACTTTAGCCTACCCGCAGTATTGTACTTCACAGTACCCACTTTGCTGCAGTAGGCTGCCCTCAGTCTCATCTTAGATAACATTTGAGGAAACTTAATACCGTTTAACCTGTTTCTGTGCTTCATTTTGTAGACATTACAGTATCATACTCCATAGTCTCCACTTTGCTACTACGCTCGGTTTACTTGCTGCCTTTGGTCTCACTTTGGATCCAAATTTAAGAACAGTGGCTAATGTTAGCCTCCCTGCATTTCGGCAGTATTGTACTTTACAGTCCCCACTTTGCTGCCCTCAGTCTCATCTTGGATAACATTTAAGGAACCCTGTTACCGTTAATTTACCCTGTTTCTATGCTTCATTTCTAGACATTACAGTATCATACTCCATAGTCTCCACTTTGTTACGATGCTGTTTTTTTGCTGCCCTCAGTCTCACTTTGGATCCAAATTTGAGGACAGCGGCTAACTTTAGCTTACTCTGTAGCTCGGCAGTACTGTACTTCACAGTCTCCACTTTTCTGCAGTACGCTGCCCTCAGTCTCATCTTAGATAACATTTGAGGAAACATGCTACCGTTTAACCTGTTCCTGTGCTTCATTTTGTAGACGTTACAGTATCATGCTCCATAGTCTCCCTGTAGCTCGGCAGTATTGTACTTCACCGTCTCCATTTTGCTGCAGCCCTCAGTCTCATCTTGGATAACATTTGAGGAAACATGCTCCCAGTTTACCCTGTTCCAAATTTGAGAACAGCGGCTAACTTTAGCCTACCCTGTAGCTCGGCAGTATTGTACTTCACAGTCTCCACTTTGCTGCAGCATGCTGTCCTCAGTCTCATTTTGGATAACATTTAAGGAAACATGTTACCGTTAATTTACCCTGTTTCTGTGCTTCATTTCTAGACATCACAGTTCATACTTCATAGTCTCCACTTTGTTACGCTGCTGTTTTCTTGCTGCTCTCAGTCTCACTTTGGATCCAAATTTGAGAACAGCGGCTAATATCTCCACTTTGCTGCAGAATGCTGCCCTCAGTCTCATCCTGGATAACATTTGATGAAACATGCTACCATTAGTTTACCCTGTTTCTGAGCCTAATTTCTGAAAGTTACAGTATCATACTCCTTAGTCTCCACTTTGCTGCTACGCTCTGTTTTCTTGCTGCCCTCAGTCTCACATTGGATCTAAATTTGAGGACAGTGGCTAATATTAGCCTCCCTGTAGCTGTGCAGTATTGTACTTCACAGTCTCCACTTTGCTGCAGCATGCTGCCCTCAGTCTCATCTTGGATAACATTTGAGGAAACATGCTACTGTTAGTTTACCCTGTTTCTTTGCTTCATTTCTAGACATTACAGTATCATACTCCATAGTCTCCACTTTGTTACTATGCTCTGTTTTCTTGCTGCCCTTAGTTTCAATTTGGATCCATAGGGGGCGCGTGTGACCTACGGGAACATGCCTTTTTTCTCCGTACTAGTATATGACGAAGCTCATGTAGCTCTTTGCTTCACTGTAACTACAGTGGGAGACGAGGAAAGACGGGTGTGTTGTTTCCATTAATGTTAACAAGCATACAATGTTATGCAGAGGTATATTTATAACAATTTTCTCCGCAAAACATTTTCTTCTCTCCAGGGAGGGCGTAGCAGAACATAATTGAGAAGCACTGTATTATGCCAAGGTTGCCCACAAAATGCTTTTTTGATGCTGTTTATAAGACCCGTGTCACGTAACTTCAAAGTTGACCCCTCATTGGCTGCTTCAGAGAGAGGATCGGTTGCTTCAGTCTTAATTTACCGGAAGTGAGTCTTGCTTTTTGAAGCAGCAAATTTTTCAACACTGAATTTTGTTTACACTGAATTTTTTTACATTGCGTTTTTTTTCACAGAATTTTTTTTTTCACTGAACTGAATTTATTTTCAAAGAATTTGTCACCATAATTGGATGCAAAAAAAAATCAGGTAAAACAATTCAGATGCAAAAAAGTCAGTTACATAATTCAGTGTCAAAAAAAAAGCTTTGGTAATAATAAAGACAAAAACTAACCTCTGTGCTACGCTTTTTTTTACACGGCAAAGTTGAGATGTGTGAAAACTGACGTTGTCACGGCGCATGCGCAATCCCGCATGTCATCTGCCGACACATCCGCTAGAAGCGCGCCGGGACTCACCCCTGCTCTCATGGCGGCCACGCGCCTGCAAGGCTGCAGGCAATCCTCAACCAGCGCACCTGGGTCTGATGAGGGCAGGCAGCATAAAGACCAGCGGACTGGAAGATCCAGTGCCGGAACGTAGCTCACTCTCGGCAGTAAGCATCCCGTCTCTGGCTTCCCTCCCGCGTACTTGCTCTTTCTCTCTGCCTTCCCTGTTCCCGTGTCTTATGTCCTTTGTGTTTCCAGTAGTGCTTCCCCTGTCTCCCGCGATCGAGCTCTGTGCCTCGACTTCCCTCTGGATTCCGGACTGCCTGCCTCGATCCTCGACCCCTGCTTGGACACGGACCTCGTTGCTTCTCTCCAGCCCCCGACCGCTTGCCTGCCCACGGACTGCCTTCTCGCCTTGCCCCTTTTGTCGTCCAACACGCACATACAACAAACTCTGGTAACATTTACATGGTTCATTCTACACATCGTCTTGCACCTTTTCACTTAGAGTAGCATACACATCCCACCTATTCACCAGCGTCAATAAACCAATTGAACTGATTACAGCCGTTGTGTCGTCTCCTTCCCCCGCCGTACGTAACAGACATTCTACGGGCACACTGGGTAACAGTTCACATAAAAAAGTGCCAACTTTTTACCCCTCAGACTGATTGATGTGCCCATCAGAGACGAATACATTTCCTATTTGAGTCCCCTGCAGTTCTCTGTGTGCTGGTCATAGTGGATCACTGTGACACGGCGGTCTTTTCCTCCTCCAAACATAAATGGAGGTGAAACAATGCGTTATGCAACTCTCCGTAATGAATTAGCGCCCTGGCGCTAGCATTGCTGCAGCAGGCACACAAATCACTGACCACCCCTCGCTGTCATGACACCAGCAAGGAGGATTTTTTTTTTTCTTTGTTTATTCCCAGACGGCAGCGCTTTTGTTCTACGGTCATGCGACTGCACCCGTAATTGAGCGCTTTGAACCCATGGAGCCGACCATGCCTGGAAATAAAATCCAGCCCCCCCGCACCCCCGCATCTAAATGATTATTTCTAAACAAACCGTGTTAAATCGACGGCGCGCCTCTGCGGCACTCTCCATCTGGAGGATGCCGTGCGACAGCCCGCCTTAAATTACAAATATCAATCTGCCACAGTGGGAGCTCGGGGCTGCCAGCGGGCCTCTCGGGAAGCAGCGCCTGCCTTCACATCAAAGTGCCGGAATCGCTAGGTGCTGCGTGGCCGCCGACAGCACGTGCCTCATCCGATCGCCAGTCCGTCCAAAGTTGATGTTTTTGATCGCAAAGGGGCGGCATGAATATGGAAAAAAGTATTTCAGTATGGTGAGGACACAAGTGACTCGGGCTGGGTATCGGTACTCGACCGATACCAAGTAGTATCGAAACTGCGTCTGTCAAACGATACCTGCAATCAGTTCTTTGTGTACCCAGATCAAGAAAAAATGACTGTTTCTATGCACTGCAAAAACTGAAATCTAAGTAAGATTAAATATCTCAAATAAGGGTGATTTTTGCTTATTTTCTGTCTGATAAAAAAGTAGCTAAAGTTAAAGTACCAAAGATTGTCACACACACACTAGGTGTGGTGAAATTTGTCCTCTGCAGTTGACCCATCCCCTTGTTCACCCACTGGGAGGTGAGGGGATCAGTGGGCAGCAGCGGTGCCGCGCCCGGGAATCATTTTTGGTGATTTAACCCCCAATTCCAACCCTTGATGCTGAGTGCCAAGCAGGGAGGTAATGGGTCCCATTTTTTTTTATAGTCTTTGGTATGACTCGGCCGGGGTTTGAACTCACAACCTGCCGATCTCAAGGCGGACACTCTAACCACTAGGCCACTGAGTAGGTGATAAGATAAATCTTCTCACTAAGCAGATTTTATGTTAGAGTGTTTTACTTGTTTTAAGGGTTTTGGTCCTAAATGATCTCAGTAAGATATTATAGCTTGTTGCTGAGATTTGATGACCTATATTGAGTAAAACATGCTTGAAACTAGAATATCAAGTGTTGCAAAGCTGTGTCAACACTCACAAGTATAAAACTACTTTTTTAAAGTAATAATTTCTTATTTCAAGCATGAAAAAAAAAAATCATGATTTTGACACAAGTGTGTCTCATAATTAAGACAGATGACGGCCAAATGGACTTTGCTGTTTTATTTTCAATGAAACAATAGAAAATACATACTCACAGTTGGCACAGTACAGTAAACTGACAGTTAATATTTAAACATTTAACATTTGACATTTCAAACAATTTTGAACGGAAAGAGTTCATGCACATTCAGATAAATACTTCAAAATTACAATAGAAAAAAATGTGGCCCGGGGGCCGGGCTGTATATATTTGCACTAATTGACTGAAAGAGCACGCACTTGGCGCGATGATGTCATGTTATCGATGGAAAAATGCATTTTTAGACAATATGATTTGTCTGAGCGGCTAGTAGACCCCAAGAGTAACAAGCGGTTGCCTTGTTGCATTTCCATTAAGAACAATAAATTAGTTTTTAGTGTAAGTTTGCTGGTTTCAAGAAATGTAATGCCGAGTGCATATCATTATGTCAAGATAATGGCACTAGCATTTACTTAATCTAAGAATATTTTTCAACATATTGAGCAAAAAGGTCTTTTTTTTTTCTACCAAGAAAAGTGAACTGGTTATTAGTGAGAATATACTTATTTTAAGGGTTTTTTTGGGTTCATTGAGGTTAGCTAATTTTACTTGTTTTGGTGATGATAACAACCAAACCTAACCCCTCCCGCCCCCCTCCAAACCCCGAATTGTAAATAATGTAAATAATTCAATGTATACAGCCTGATGATTATCTTGTGTGATGACTGTATTATGATGATAGTATATATCTGTATCATGAATCAATTTAAGTGGACCCCGACTTAAACAAGTTGAAAAACTTATTCGGGTGTTACCATTTAGTGGTCAATTGTACGGAATATGTACTTCACTGTGCAACCTACTAATAAAAGTCTCAATCAATCAAAAGACATACAGTATATACATATACATATACTGGCTCACCTGCAATGGCTTCCTGTGTACTTCAGATGTGACTTTAAGGTTTTACTACTTACGTACAAAATACTAAACGGTCTAGCTCCATCCTATCTTGCTGATTGTATTGTTCCATATGTCCCGGCAAGAAATTTGCGTTCAAAGAACTCCGGCTTATTAGTGATTCCCAGGGCCCAAAAAAAGTCTGCGGGCTATAGAGCGTTTTCTATTCGGGCTCCAGTACTATGGAATGTCCTCCCGGTAACAGTTAGAGATGCTACCTCAGTAGAAGCATTTAAGTCTCATCTTAAAACTAATTTGTATACCCGAGCCTTTAAATAGACCCGCCTTTTAGACCAGTTGATCTGCCGTCTCTTTTCTGCTCTGCCCCCCTCTCCTGCTTGGAGAGGTTGTTAGGTGACCACAGATTAGGCACTAGCTGTTCAAAGTCGGGACCCGGGGTGGACCACTCATCTGTGCATCAGTTGGGGACGTCTCTGCGCTGCTGACTTGTCTCCACTCAAGATGATCTCCTGCTGGCCCCACTATGGACTGAACGTTTAATGGTCAAATCAACGTCCCAACCTGACATTGAATAAACATCGTCAAAAAGCGTGTTGCTTTAACTTGGTATTTGTGTTGTAGAATTTGGAAATTACCAAATTTTAAAGGTCAATAAACGTATTTGTGTTGTAGAATATTGGTTGGGAAATAACCACATTTCAATGGTCAAATCAACGTCACAACCTGACATTGAATAAATGTCGTCAAAAAGCATGTTGTTTTAACATTAAATTTGTCTTGTAGGATTTGGAAATGACCAAATTTCAAAGGTCAAATCAACGTCACAACCTGACATTGAATAAACGTCATATTTGTGTTGTAGAATATTGGTTGGGAAATGACCAAAATTCAATGGTCAAATCAACGTCAGAACTCAACATTGATTAAACGTCGTCAAAAAGCATGTTGTTTCAACGTTATGTTTGAGTTGCTCAACAAGTTCTCAACGTTGTTTTCATGTCTTGTGCCTGCCGGGACGTTTCTTCACATTTAACTGTTGACTTATTTGACATCACCTTTAGTAAAACAGTGTTAGGCTGACTTAGCGCTTACACTATTTTCCTTTTGTGCGAGTGCAACACAAAGCAACATTTAAATGTGTGTCGACATTAATCACCATATTTATCAACTCATTTAATGCAGTTCTGTTTTTTTTCCCTGTTTTCTGTTAGCTTTTGTGTAACTATTGAAATCAAACATTTTCTGAGTCATATTTTAGTCGTTAAAATATTGCATGGTGGAGGAGCACAGCTGGTTGGAGGAAAGTGGGCGTGGCTTGAAGGGAGTGGACGCATGTTTAGAGTAGAATGGACTTTATTGTCATTATATTTGCATATAACGAGATTAAGGACTCCAACTTAAGGTGCGATAGTGAGAACAAATATGGGATAAAAATACATTACATAAGAGGTAATAAAGAAAAAAACTAACAATTGAAATAAACAGACTACTATCCAATAAAAATAATAAGCAATCCTGTACAATATACAAAACACTGTAGAAATACAAAATACTGTATGTGGTACGCCAGCTGCACTGAAGCAGACAAAAAGGCGATTCAGAAGGTCATAAAGTCTGCACAAAAAATCATCGGCTGCCCCCTCCCCTCCCTGAAGGATTTACACAACTCCCGTTGCCTCAACAGAGCAAAAAGCATCACCAAGGACAGCACACACCCTGGCTTCCACCTGTTCGACCTGCTACCATCGGGCAGGCGCTACAGGTGCATCAGAGCCAGAACAAACTCAGAGACAGCTTCTTTCCCAGAGCTGTCACCATCTTGAACTCTAACTTATAATAATAATTCACCCCTATACAATATCCTACCCTAATACCCTACTGTGCAATATTACCCTTCGAGTGCAATACGTTCGACACTGATTGTTATTTATTACTCTGGTACTCTTGTCTTGTTCTGGTGAAGTAATACGAATATATTACCTCCCTGCTTGGCACTCAGCATCATGGGTTGGAATTGGGGGTTAAATCACCAAAAATGATTCCCGGGCGCGGCCACTGCTGCTGCTCACTGCTCCCCTCACCTCCCAGGGGGTGATCAAGGGTGATGGGTCAAATGCAGAGAATAATTTCGCCACACCTCGTGTGTGTGTGACAGTCACGAAATGTTGTTTTTTGAAGAGTGTGTGATGATTTAGTTTAATGTTTACCTCGTTTGTCTTGGTTGCAAGATAAGTGTGTGCCATCGTGCCACCAGGGACTGAGAGACACAGGAGTGGAATATATTGTCCCTTTCTCTCGGCGGTGACAGCTGGGATGTTTATGCCACGTTTTATTTCGACAAGAAAGCCACCTTCGAGTCAAGCACGCGCCACCTCTTTGTCTTGCTTTTTACCGGCAAGTCATATTGCTTTTTGGACGCCGAACCCTCCTCTCCAATTGCTTGGCGGTGCATCTGAGCACTAATAGGTCAGTCGCTGCGCGCTGTCAATCGTTGTGGCGCGACGCTGTGCCAATCAATGAGCTTGTGGGCGGTCTAACGGAAAACAGGCTTCAATTTGGGCAAGCCATTTTCCGCTTGGTGCGAATGTTTGACTTGTGTCTATTTATTAAAATGTAACATTATTTCTAAATGTTAAAAAAGCGCAAGGGATGCAAACTTTAACATTATTTAAATACAAAATCAGCAACATTTTCAAATAATCCTCAAAATCAATCAACTTGGTCTTCAGTGTAATCATGAAGGCGAACTCGCATTTTTTCTTTTTTTTTTACATTTGGTACGCAAAATGTTAACATAAATAGATACAGTATTTTCCTGACTATGGAGTGTATCGGTACATTAGCCACACACACTAAATGAGTTGAGTTGAGTTTGTGTTTATTTCGTACATGCATGCATACAACATGATACATCACATTTTCCAGTTTCTCTATTCAACATGTTCGAAAAGGAGTAGGAAGAAGCAGAGCTTATTTAATTCTACCCCTTTTCCTTTACATAGCAGTTACTAAAACTTTTGTTCACTTCCTTTTCTCAATTTATTCACAATATACTCCATAAGTAATAACAATAAAAATAAATAAATAAATAATTAGTGGAGTAAGTTGTATTTCATATGGTGAGATGAGTAAGATTATCTAGAAAATGAATGGATGGATGAGATAAATTCTGAATGTTTATCATGGTTGTTCTCCTTTGTACTTTGTAAACACTTTAAGTTTGAAGAGTTTCTTGAAGTGGATCATATTAGTACATTGTTTGATTTCTTTGCTTAATCCATTCCATAATTTAATTCCACATACAGATATACTGAAGGTCTTAAGTGTTGTACGTGCGTACAAATGTTTTAAACTGCATTTTTCCCTAAGATTATATTTCTCCTCTTTTGTTGAGAAGAATTGTTGTATATTCTTGGGTAGTGTCATGGTCCGTGGCCGGATCGTGTTTTGTTTAGTTATGTTCTGGGTTTGTTTTGGTTACCATGGGTACTAATTGGTTTCACCTGTCTCTGATTAGTGTTCGGCACGTTCACCTGCTGTTGAGCACTAATCAGAGAGCTATTTATTCACGTTGCTCGCCACACTCGGTCTGGCTTCATTGTTTGCGAATGCAACCGTTACGTTGGGTATTCCTGTTTTCTGGCTAATGACTCCTGTGCTAAGTTTTGGTCCTTTAGCTTCTTGTGCGAACGGCACGCCTTCATTTTGCTTGTTTCCGGTTTTTGGTTTAAGCTGTGATTTATGATAAATAAATCATCTCCTACCTCACGCTATCGTCCGGAGTTGTCCGTTCTGCATTCCGGGAGAACAAACCTTGCAGCAAGCTGCGATCCCCCCCTCCCCTGTCGTGACAGGTAGCAGATTATAGTTTGCTTTGTGCATAATTTTAGCTGTTTGCACATTCACTATGTCGTGGAATTTCAGTATTTTTGATTCAATAAATAAAGGGTTTGTATGTTCTCTATGTCCAACATTATGTATTATTCTAACTGATCTTTTTTGTTACACCGGTAATGAATGAAGTGTACTTTTGTCGTTATTTCCCCATATTTCTGCACAATAACTCAGATATGGTAACACTAGCGAGCAGTAGAGAATATGGAGTGATTTTTGGTCTATGTGAGGGGGAAAACAAAACAAAAAATCCACATATTAGCCGAGTTTTTACACAGAAAGATTCTCTAAATGTTTATTTACATACCTTAAAGGGGAACATTATCACCAGACCTATGTAAGCGTCAATATATACCTTGATGTTGCAGAAAAAAGACCTTTTTTTTTTTTAACCGATTTCCGAACTCTAAATGGGTGAAGTTTGGCAAATTAAACGCATTTCTATTATTCGCTCTCGGAGCGATGACGTCACAACGTGACGTCACATCGGGAAGCAATCCGCCATTTTCTCAAACACATTACAAACACCGAGTCAAATCAGCTCTGTTATTTTCCGTTTTTTCGACTGTTTTCCGTACCTTGGAGACATCATGCCTCGTCGGTGTGTTGTCGGAGGGTGTAACAACACGAACAGGGACGGATTCAAGTTGCACCAGTGGCCCAAAGATGCGAAAGTGGCAAGAAATTGGACGTTTGTTCCGCACACTTTACCGACGAAAGCTATGCTACGACAGAGATGGCATAGAACAATATCGACCCTAGCTTCCCTGGCCTGCTGACATCAACTCCAAAACTGGACAGATCAGCTTTCAGGAAAAGAGAGCGGATGAGGGTATGTCTACAGAATATATTAATTGATGAAAACTGGGCTGTCTGCACTCTCAAAGTGCATGTTGTTGCCAAATGTATTTCATATGCTGTAAACCTAGTTCATAGTTGTTAGTTTCCTTTAATTCCAAACAAACACATACCAATCGTTGGTTAGAAGGCGATCGCCGAATTTGTCCTCGCTTTCTCCCCTGTCGTTTTCGTCGGTTTCAAACCGATATGGCTCAATAGCTTCAGTTTCTTCTTCAATTTCATTTTCGCTACCTGCCTCCACACTACAACCATCCGTTTTAATACATGCGTAATCTGTTGAATCGCTTAAGCCGCTGAAATCCGAGTCTGAATCCGAGCTAATGTCGCTATACCTTGCTGTTCTATCCGCCATGTTTGTTTGTATTGGCATCACTGTGTGACGTCACAGGAAAATGGACGGGTGTATATAACGATGGTTAAAATCAGGCACTTTGAAGCTTTTTTTAGGGATATTGCGTGACGGGTAAAATTTTGAAAAAAACTTCAAAAAATAAAATAAGCCACTGGCAATTGATTTTTAATGGTTTTAACCCTTCTGAAATTGTGATAATGTTCCCCTTTAATTGTTTCCAAACGGTGCCTGTAACACGGCAGTTAAACGGATGATCGAACAAAACAGAAGTCATCGTCATGGACCCAATAGCTGCGGAAGCTAGCTCTCCAATCAGCTAAACAGACTCAATAACTTCACGATGTTGTTTTGCTGAATTTACTTAGGAATTGCTGAAACTGAAACAATACAAAAATAATGCCATTGTTAGCTAATAATAGCGCCTGAAGATCTGCAGCCTGCCAACGTAGCTCCCCCTCCCCCCCTCTGTTGTTAGTCTCGAGATGTTGTAATAAGTATATGTGCTTTGCTATGGAGGTTTTTTCCCACTCCAGACTGGGCCCCTTTAGGAGCCCAGTCGAGATTGTATTTTTTTACTCATCCTCCCCCAGCGTTGACCTTTTTCCCATCTTTTACGATGCGCCTTGTGGCGACCCATCAGCGTTTCTGTTCTGTAACCCTGTACACTGTTTGTTTGTCTAATTTTGAACGGGTTTGTGCTGAAAACAAAGTTTTGTGTACTTGTGCATTGATAATAAAGACCTACCTACCTACCTAACACAGACACTCGTAAACGTGCTAAAATATTAGCTAATGCTAACGACGCTAGTGTCATTACATTATGATAGCACGTACAAATATATATGAAAACACTCCTACAGACATCACACGGGACGGCTTAGTAAGAATAAACACTTTTAGTTATATTGTAAAACTTACAAACGTGCTTAAAGTGATAAATGAAGAATCCATACAAGTAGAAAACGCTATGGACGGATAGAAAACTGAATGGCATTCTCGTTGAAAAAAAAAATGGAATAACACTGCAGCACCTGCAGTGAGCAAACCCATCCAAAAGATGGCACCATGGCATAAACAATAAAACACATTTTTATTGTATTTGCTTGGCTTTTTTTTTTTTATTTTTTTTTTTTTACTTTTTATTATGGCTGTCAGCAAAGAAAAAATCCATGAACTAGCCGCACCGTCTTATAAGCCACAAGGTACAAAGTGCAAGAAAAAAGAAGCGGCTTATAGTCCAGAATTTACAGTAACTAGAATGTGATTATACGTTGACTATTATCAAAATGTTCTCATTAACTGATTTAAACTCAGTTGTATTTTGTTGTAAAATAAGTTTGTTTTACATTAGGGCTGAGCGATAAAACAATATCAATATATGTTGCGATAGACACGTGATTGATATCAATACAAAATGTGGTACTCTCGAGATATATATTTGTTTCTTCAGCGTAAGAAACAGGAAGTTGTCCAGCAAGGTTGGTTGCATGGACAAAGGCACTCGCTCTCTGGTAACCCAGCAAAAAAGTGATCACTGGTCAGTGGGAGTGACACGCTAACAGCCAATCAGGTAACAGTATCACCCATCAAAATGGAGTGAAAGAGAAAGTACAAATGAGTGCTGCAGAGAGCGAAAAAATTGTCGATAAAACAAGTCACCTCGATAGAATGGCTGTTTTTGGGATTTTTTTAAAATGGACCGTAGTCAGCCCAAGTACTAGATCACCGCCTTCACCCTTTAGAGCACAGGTGTAACTTCCTGGCACTAACCTGCAAAGATACTTCTACTCAGGTTTCTCTATGTTTACATTTTCACATTTTGCACTTTTTTGTTCCACTTTATTAAGCATTTTTACGTGTTCCTTATTTTTGCACCGCCATTTAAAGAGGTTTTATTAAGTATTCAATGTCATGTTAGGATTTTGTTTACATTGAGTGTTTTCCATGCTTGTGTTGACATTTCCTTTCATTCCTACCTTGATAGCTGAGGGGATTATAATCGGAGGAAGGTTACTTTTGAAATAAAAATGCTTACATTTAATATATTTTTCTCTCTGTCATTATTTTACATAGGTCATAAAAAATGTCAAGAATTATCTATATCGACGGATATAAAACACTTATATCACGATACAGTTTTCAGCCGTATCGCCCAGCCCTATGTTCCATCCATCCAACATTTCTTAATGTTGTATTGTTTAATGTATTTCTTTTTTTTTTTTTATCTTTGAACCTTTGCTCCAACTGTTGAATTTAATGTTAATAAACTTTCAGTGTGATTGTACACCAGAGGTGCCCATTTAGTCGATTGCGATCGTGGAGGGTGTTAAAAAAATTGTCCTAAAAATTAGCGATTGTCAATCTTCACTATGACGTCACTTTCGTCACTTGATTGACATTCACGGCACCCAAGGATCTTGTGATATGATGCTGGCTGCTGCCAGCTCAGTGTGAAGGAAAAAACACTTTTTATTACAATAGACTCTCGCGCCGCACCTTAAAAGCTTAAAGATCGACACACAGTTCCTGTCTTCACAATAAAAGCGCTGCTCAATGCTGCCTGCGCTGACAAAATAAGAGTTTCATAAAGCTAGTGCACAGAAGTTAGCAGGCTACGGAGTTTGCCGTCAATGTATTTGTTGTAAAGTGTATAAAACGAATATGGAGGCTGGACAAATAAGATGCCAAAAATCAACCACTTTTATGTGGTATTAGACAGAAGGAGGACATTTTTTTTCTCCTCCACAATATAAATTCGAAAATGTGAAAGTTGTCAGCACTACCGTGAATCCTGTCTGATTGCAATCAATGCAAGTCATCAGAATCAGGTAATACACCAACTTATATTCCTGTCTTCATGAAAGAAAGGAATCTATATGTTATGGTTATGGTTTACATTTATTTCGAACATGCATACAATTTTAACATGATACCTGTGTTAAACGTGTGTGTTTTTTATTAAACTATATATATATATATATATATATATATATATATATATATATATACAGTATATATATATATATATATATACTGTATATATATATATATATATATATATATATATATATATATATATATATATACACACACAGTATATATATACCGTATTTTTCGGACTATAAGTCGCAGTTTTTTTCATAGTTTGGCCAGTGCGACTTATATGTTTTTTTCCTTCTTTATTATGCATTTTCGGCAGGTGCGACTTATACTCCGGTGCGACTTATACTCCGAAAAATATGGTATGTATATATATATATATTATGTATAAACGTTAGGTCAAGAAAAAACACAGAGGCTAGTTCATCCCTACAAGCCTGTTTCACAGCTTTCTCTGCTCTTCAGGGGATAAGTCCCCTGAAGAGCAAACAAAGCTGCTTGTAGGGATGAACTAGCCTCTGTGTTTTTTCCTGACCTAATGTATATTCCGCTCTACCCCGGTATTGAGCACTGTATAATGGATAAACCACAGAAACCTTGACTATATATATATATATATATATATATATATATATATATATATATATATATATATATGAAGATGAGGTAGATCACCTCGACTTGGTCATTTGAAAAGTATCTCGCCTGCTGAAAAAGTGTGGGCACCCCTGTAGTACATCATTAGATTGAAATGTTATGTTGACTAAGCAACATTTTCCACCTAGAATTAAACACAATATTAATCCAAACACAACAATGTAAAGTTAACGTGCAATTACCCATTTACATTGCAATTAATCGTTGGCTATAAAAGGTTATTCTAAATATTTTTGGGGACTTTGATAAACATTTAATAAAGTGTGAAGTTTATCATACAACATGGTGATTAGTTGCTCAAAAATGTTCATTATTTCTTCTTATTCATATACTCTTTCAAATGTTCTTGTAATCAGACCATATTTTAGGTATATTAGATGAGGAAGACTGCAGATGACAGTCAACACATGTCAGGTAAAGATTCCATCTAAATGTACCGAAAATATGGTCTGATTTCAAAAACATTTGAAAGAGTATGGTGATTAGTTGTGGTAATTGTTGGGGAAAAAAAGCATGGAATGACCTCCAAAAAGATCTGAGGCTACCAGAATTGATCACTTTGGGAGAGTTTAAGTCCATTTTGAAAGATCGAGAAACCAGTTCTCTTGGGAAAAGTACTTTCTTTTAAATTGAATTATTACTTAATCTTTTTAAATTATTTTTGTTGTGGTATGACTGCTGTTGTATTGTCTTGTTGTAATTATTATTATTGTAACTTTGTTTGTGCCGCCCTCTTTGTCAGGTCGCTCTTGAAAACGAGATTTTAATCTCAATGAGTCTTTACCTGGTTAAATAAAGGAAATTGAATTGTTGACTTTAAGCAACACTTCCCATCAAAGTTTCGCTCTTTGTTGTTAGTTAATTTCAAGAAATGATCATTAGTCCTGACAATAGCTAACTTATTTGCATTTAGTCTGGATTTATCCACATTTTATCGTATACATATTCTGGCATGATCTGTGGTCTGGATTATGTTTTTGTTATTTTTTGTTAGTTTTGGACTCTTTTAGTTACTGTTTGCGCTCCCTTGTTTGTTTAGTTACCATGGCGACTTATTAGTTTCACCTGCCTCTGGTGTTCGGGATACGCACCTGCTCTAATCAAGAAGACCATTATTTAAGCCTGTCTTTGCCAGTCAGTCATCCTGGCGTCATTGCTTAGTTCATGCTGCTCGTTCCGTGTCTGATTCCACAGTTATGCTAGTTGCTCCATGCCATAGTTTGGTTAGTTGTTTTCATGTCTATAGTTTCATGTCCTAAGTTTTTTGTCTTAGCTTCCGTTAGCGATAGGCACGCTTGCCTTTGGGTTGTTTTCAGTTTTTTTGTACTTCGTTGAGTGTTAGTTGAATAATTAAATATGTTCCTACCTTCACGCCTTGTCCGGAATAGTCCGATTGCTTCCCGGGAGAACAAACCTCGCAGTAAGCTGCGATCCCCCTGTTATGACATATTCAGCATAATTTATTTTGATACAAAAGGGAGCTGAAATAAAATTATACTTCCTTCTGCTCCTTTTCATTCATGATTTATTTTACTTTAATGGTGATTGCTTTTTAAAAAAAATGTATTTGACCTTTAATGAATGGAAAAAAAATAAAAAATTAAATAGTCGCAGAAAAAATATGAATCATAGTCAACATTTTTGGCAGTTTTAACCCCAGTCTGTAGATCTAGGTTAAAACTGTGGCTGCGGCCTTTCCTCAACACCACCCTCCCGAGGTGGGAAGCGACAGACGTTACCTCCGAGGGCTCCCAATCTGCCGTGGGATCAGCAGGACGCTCCCTGAGCATGAACCCCCCACGCCCCCACCCCCGTTCCCCACACCACCGCCACCACCGGCTGTCTGCCCACGGCAGCAGAACCGCTCACGCTCCCACGTCCACCTGCTCATCGATACACTTCGCCACAGGACGGGCTTCAAGTGCTCGGGGGGAAAAAAGCCGTGGGACGACGGTGCGACTAATTCAATCAACACGAGGATGGGGCAAACCAGAGAAAGCCTTAAACTTCACCATGACAACCGATCACTGGACACAGCTTAAGGTACCGGTACATCACAATCAGTCAGGAATTACAGTCGGCGTGGGCGGGACTTAGCAATTAATCATTTATATACATCACTGGCTATTTGTGTAATGATTACAAAACATTATGTATGAATGCAGTGTTCATTTTCTGGACTAAAAAAAATGGTGTCGTAGCTTTTTTCAATGACCTATTTTCTCCTGACTAAAATAGAACAACTATTCAAAACAAATGCAGGTTGACAAAAACAATGGCAAAATTAATTAGTCAAGGAATAAAACCGACATGAAAATGTTGATAGAGACAACATCCAATCTTACTTGATTTAGTTTTTAGGCGGGTGCGACAACTACTGTCTTTGTAAGGCACAGTGTTGTGATTTTTCACTGGGAAAACCAGACTATTGTTACACACCTCGACACAAGACGTCTTCAAGAGAAGACATATGGACGCACTTCACCTTTTCCACGGTAAACAAGACATGTTGTAAACCCTTTGGCTAGGTTTTCTCCGGCAAAAATACAATATGCGCCGTGAGATACAGTCTGGTGTGCCATGGGAGATTATGTAGTTTCACCTAATTGGGTTAAAAATATTTTTTGCAAACCAGTAATTATAATCCGCAAATGTGCCGTTGTTGAGTGTCTGTGCTGTCTGGAGCTAGGCAGAGTAACCGTGTAATACTCTTCCATATCAGTAGGTGGCAGCAGGTAGCTAATTGCTTTGTAGATGTCGGGAATATGGTTTGTTGTGATCACAATATGCGGGAGGCAGCGTGTAGGTAAAAAGGTATCCAACACTTAAACCAAAAATAAATAAAAGGCGAGTGCCGCTAAGAAAAGGCATTGAAGCTTAGGGAGGGCTATGCAAAACGAAACTAAAACTGAACTGTGCAAAGTAAACAAAAACAGAATGATGGACGACAGCAAAGACTTACAGCGTGTGGAGCAGCAGATGGCGTCCACTTAGTACATCCGTACATGCCATGACAATCAACAATGTCCCCACAAAGAAGGATAGCGTCCGCACAACTTAAATAGTATTGATTGCGAAAACAAAGCAGGTGCGGGGAATAGCGTTTAAGGAAGACATGAAACTGCTACAGGAAAATACAACAAAACAAAACAGGAAAAGCCACCAAAATAGGAGCGCAAGAGAAAAACTAAAACACTTCACACAGGAAAATACCAAAAAACTCCAAATAAGTCACAGCGGGATGTGACAGGTCGTGACAGTACACCTACTTTGAGAGAAGAGCTATAGTCATGCATGGTTGGTTATGGTTTGAATTCATATCCAACAATTGTGAGAACAACGTTTTATTGTCAATATCGGCTGTTGAGTTTAATTTGTTTATGTTTTCTGCTGGTGGTGTGCTTCAGAATTTTTTTCAATGAAAAAAATGTGCCTTGGCTCAGGAAAAGTTGAAAAACACTGATTTACGCGACATTAGTCCGAAGCTAATATTTCAAAATGACTCAAACTGTACTGAATTACTGTTACTATTAAAGACGGTAGAGCAGGAGCACGACTGCTTACTTTACCACTACGTCATGGGCAAGCTAATTTAATGAGCTGAGACACCTGCACAGTGCACTTTAATCCAGATCCTTGGCACACTGTTATGTCAATTGCACAACTTGACAACCCGGAAAATCAAATGTGTAATTTTCCAAGCTATCACACAAATGAAGACAGCTATGTGAGATATATAAATACAGGTTGGTCCATTCAAACGGGACAGTTGTGGACGGCGTGGCGCAGTGGAAGAATGGCCGTGCGCGACCCGAGGGTCCCTGGTTCAATCCCCACCTAGTACCAACCTCGTCATGTCCGTTGTGTCCTGAGCAAGACACTTCACCCTTGCTCCTGATGGGTGCTGGTTAGCGCCTTGCATGGCAGCTCCCTCCATCAGTGTGTGAATGTGTGTGTGAATGGGTAAATGTGGAAGTAGTGTCAAAGCGCTTTGAGTACCTTGAAGGTAGAAAAGCGCTATACAAGTACAACCCATTTATCATTATCATTTGTCAAGATGCAATCTAGAATAAAACTAGTTTGTTTCTTCATATGACCATTTTAGTCATATGTTGTTCAACATTTGTAAAAAAAGCTAAAATGACACACATTAATGTTTGTGTGAAATTATTCATGTGTTCATGGAGTTTAGTTTATGAGATGTTCTGTGATGTGAAAAGTGGTTTCAAGACAACTTCAATGATGCGTTACACTTAGAGATGTCCGATAATGGCTTTTTTGCCGATATCCGATATTCCGATATTGTCCAACTCTTAATTACCGATTCCGATATCAACCGATACCGATATATCAGTCGTGGAATTAACACATTATTATGCCTAATTTTGTTGTGATGCCCCGCTGGATGCATTAAACAATGTAACAAGGTTTTCCAAAATAAATCAACTCAAATTATGGAAAAAAATGCCAACATGGCACTGCCATATTTATTATTGAAGTCAAAAAGTGCATTTTTTTTTTAACATGCCTCAAAACAGCAGCTTGGAATTTGGGACATGCTCTCCCTGAGAGAGCATGAGGAGGTTGAGGTGGGCGGGGTTGGGGGGTGGGGGGGTTGAGGTGTGGGGGGTAGCGGGGGTGTATATTGGAGCGTCCCGTAAGAGTTAGTGCTGCAAGGGGTTCTGGGTATTTGTTCTGTTGTGTTTATGTTGTGTTACGGTGCGGATGTTATCCCGAAATGTGTTTGTCATTCTTGTTTGGTGTGGGTTCACAGTGTGGCGCATATGTGTAACAGTGTTAAAGTTGCCTGTACTGCCACCCTCAGTGTGACCTGTATGGCTGTTGACCAAGTATGCTTTGCATTCACTTATGTGTGTGAAAAGCTGTAGATATTATGTGATTGGGCCGGCACGCAAAGGCAGCGCCTTTAAGGTTTATTGGCGCTCTGTACTTCTACCTACGTCCGTGTATACAGCGGCGTTTTAAAAAGTCATAAATTTTACTTTTTGAAACCTATACCGATCATTTCCGATATTACATTTTAAAGCATTTATCGGACGATATTATCGGACTGCCGAAAATATTTACTGTACTTTTAGTCGACTAAAATGTTGAGGAATTTAGTCAACTAAAAACTAAATCAACTTAGATGACTTAAGTACGACTTACACTTAAGTACATTTTGGCCATAAGACTAAGACAAACTAGATTAACACTGCATGTATGCAAGAATGTCGTCAGAATCATTTCGACCACAACCTTTGGGGGGCGCCACAGGAAAAAAAAAGAAGGGTCATTGAAGGGATGCATCAATTACCTGTAATTAATATAAAATCGCGGTAAAAACGCGGTTAGTCTTAACGTTTCAAATTCAAATTAATTAAATAAACTCACGGACTGGTGACACTGCTCATTTCCAGGAGAATATCGCTAATATCGAAGTTGCCGCCATTAATCATAAGCTGGCGCTGCTAGTCGCTCGTTGGCTTATCAGTTCTCCTCAAATGGTGGGGCGGGGCGCCCGGGGGCGGCGTGGTGCGATGCCAGGGGCACGCGTGTGACCTTGGGGAACATGTTTTTTTTTGCCCTACCAGAATATGATGAAGCCAATGTAGCACTTGGATTCACTGTAACCACGGTGGGAGATGAGGAAAAGACCGGTTTGTTGTTTCCTTTAATGTTAATAAGTAGAGATGTCCGATAACATCGGTAGGTCGATATTATCGGACGGTATATGCGTTAAAATGTAATATCGGAAATTATCGGAATCGTTTTTTTTATTATCGGCATCGTTTTTATTTTTTTTGTTTTTTTAATAAATCAACATAAAAAACACAAAATACACTTACAATTAGTGCACCAACCCAAAAAACCTCCCTCCCCCATTTACACTCATTCACACAAAAGGGTTGTTTCTTTCTGTTATTAATATTCTGGTTCCTACATTATACATCAGTATATATCAATACAGTCTGCAAGGGATACAGTCCGTAAGCACACATGATTGGTCCACTAATAGTACTAACCTTTAACAGTTAATTTTACTAATTTTCATTAATTACTAGTCTCTATGTCACTGTTTTAATATTGTTTTACTTTCTTTTTTATTCAAGAAAATGTTTTTAATTTATTTATCTTATTTTATTTATTTATTTATTTTTAAAAGTACCTTATCTTCACCATACTTGTCCAAATTAGGCATAATAATGTGCTAATTCCACGACTGTATATATCGGTTGATATCGGTATCGGTTGATATCGGCATCGGTTGGTATCCGTTGATATCGGTAACTAAAGAGTTGGACAATATCGGAATATCGGATATCGGCAAAAAGCCATTATTGGACATCCCTATTAATAAGCTTACAATGTTATGCAGAGGAATAGTTGTAGCAATTTTATAAACAAATTATACTATTTCTAATCATGGTGGTGGGGGGGGCGCAAAATATTTTCTTCTTCGTAAGGGGGGGCGTAACGGAAAATATTTGAGAAGCACTGGCCTAAATGATGACATAAATACAAGACAGGTTAACGATTTAATCACTATTGCATATCATTAAAGATAACTATTGTACAGTAAAGCTGTACCGTATTTTTCGAAGTATAAGTCGCTCCGGAGTATAAGTCGCACCGGCCGAAAATGCATAATAAAGAAGGAAAAAAACATATATAAGTCGCACTGGAGTATAAGTCGCATTTTTGGGGGAAATGTATTTGATAAAAGCCAACACCAAGAATAGACATTTGAAAGGCAATTTAAAATAAATAAAGAATAGTGAACAACAGGCTGAATAAGTGTACGTTATATGAGGCATAAATAACCAACTGAGAAGGTGCCTGGTATGTTAACGTAACATATTATGTTAAGAGTCATTCAAATAACTATAACATAGAACATGCTATACGTTTACCAAACAATCTGTCACTCCTAATCGCTAAATCCCATGAAATCTTATACGTCTAGTCTCTTACGTGAATGAGCTAAATAATATTATTTGATATTATACGGTAATGTGTTAATAATTTCACACATAAGTCGCTCCTGAGTATAAGTCGCACCCCCGGCCATACTATGAAAAAAACTGCGACTTATAGTCCGGAAAATACGGTATATGAAGATCCCCGTACGTGTTTACAAATAACAGGAATGGAACCCAATGGCGTCAAATAAAAGGAAAGTGAAGCACGCCGTTGTGCCTTCATCATTAGGAAGCACTTTAAAGCCCACAAATTAAAATCAAAGAAGATAAACATATACAAACACTTAAATAACAATAAAATTGCTCTTAAGAAGCCAGGATAATATTTATATTTAATGACATTCTGCCAAGAAAAAGATAGTATGTTTTTTTTTTTTTTAACAAAACTTTAAAACCTACTTCAATGTGTGTATATGTACTTTTTGAGCACACTCAACAATACTGTGATAATAATGATAAACGTGATATTTTTGGTCAGGAAAAGTGTGTTATGAAATATTAATATAATTTCTTTCATTCTAAAGGAGATGTGTCCAACAGGGGTGTGATGGCCTTCTAATGCATTCCAACACTCTTTGGTAACACAATGGCGCCATTTAGCACAAACACACACACAACTTGTGCATCTGAGTGATGCATGGTGGTAGGAGGGGGGCGGGGGGTCAAAGGAGCGTGAGCACAGGGGTGCTCGACTGGGAATCGATGTCATAATTAAGATGGCTTGTATGAAATATGTATGAAGCGTATTGTATTAGCATAATGCACACGGTGATGCTGGTGGAAGGGACTGTCGTCGCTGTGCAATCATAAAAAAGATAACACAGGAGTGGCCGAAATGTCAGCGCTACAAGAAAAGTCATCTGCGATGGCGGTGGTCTAAATATTCCAACATGAAGCGTTAAATATGTCCCGGGCCAACATCTTCCACCAACAGAGTGGAACAAAGCAGCTGTTCTGTTTCAGCACCGCGGACAGCTCCACTGCGTGTTCCCCCGCGCCCTGCCCGTGACCGTATGGCCGCACAAACTCACCAGGAAAGTTCACCTCCCAACATTTTGTGCGTCGACACTCGCTAACAAGCGGGAATGATCCTCGGGAATTGAATCACCATGACACGAATTCAATGTAGTCGTTCGGGAAAAAAACAAACCTCAAATTTCAGGAATGACGACACCTCTTTAACCGATGATGAATGGTGAAAATTAGCTGGCGACGCATCGATTTCTTCCAACCAGCCTTTGCACAACTTATCTCTGCGCTTAATGAGAGCAATAATCACCATAAATGCTGCAATTATAGACGGAGCATTTATTTAGCTAAACTGCAAAGAGGATGTGGTGTTAATTGGAAGCAGGCGATAATTGGAGGGAGGCCGGTGTTTCCGGAAAGTGAAAACTCACGTTTAACAACGCCATTTTTGAAGCTTCAGGGGAGATTTCGGGTGTGTGAGAAATGTGGCTTTGATTAAGTGCATTGCACCACACAGCAGCAACAGAACCAATGTTGTAATTAACCAGCTCGGTGGCCTTGTGGTTAGAGTGTCCGCCCTGAGACTGGGAGGTCATACCAAAGACTACGACTCCCTGCTTGGCACTCAGCATCAAGGGTTGGAATTGGGGGGTTAAATCACCAAAATGATTCCCGAGCGCGGCGCACGCTGCTGCTCACTGCTCCCCTCACCTCCCAGGGGGTGAACATGGGGATGGGTCAAATGCAGAGGACAAATTCCACCACAGTTAGTGTGTGTGTGACAATCGTTGGGACTTTAGCTTTAACTTAAATTGGAATAAGGTGCAAAACAGTACGGCAGGTTTAGCACGCATCAGAGGTAGATAAAGCTGCAGGATCACGGCCCCTGATGGAACAAAGCTACTCTACTGCAACCTGGTGGAGCAAAAACAAAAAAAAACACAAAAAAAAACATCAGGAGGTTGCCCACAGCCACAGCTGTTAATGCCAATATGTTTTGACCTGGCGCTAATCACAGACCACAGGAATTATTTGGTTTTGTAGACCACACACCTGGGTGACTTCAGGGATTTACAGTATGCAAAAAAGGGGGAGATTCAAAAAGTTTACACTTCTTCCCATTACCCTTTTGAGATATGTTTAATTTAATTTAATTTTATTTTATTAATTCCATTTTATTTGTTGTGAAATAATAATGTTGCCATTGAGCACAAGACTGTTTACTGGAGATATGTATGTATATTATGTACTACATGTACGATGTGGAGCTGGCTATGACATACTCAAACAATAAACAGTACAGTGGCACCTCCACTTAAGAGTGTCTTGACTTAAGAGTGTTTTGAGATAAGAGCTTTCTCTCAAAACTGCAAAAATTGCAGTTACAAGCATATTAGTTGTGGTTGTCTCGCTAGCATTAGCTTACAGCTCGAGGGTCGATATAACTTTGTTTTTCCAAGCATGGGTGGGAAGAGAGTGGGTGTGAAGGACAGTGTTGGTGGTATTGAATTAAAGAAAGAAATTATCAAAAACGAGTGTTGCCAACTTTGCGAAGCATTTTGAGCGTATCACCGCTAGTCTGCAGCATACAGAAGCAGAATGAGTCTGACGCTAGCCTCGTATGTTGAAATATCATCTAAACGAAGGACTATCATGGATGAAAATATGAATAAGCTGCTGATGGTGTGTTTGACAGAGAAGACGCTTGAAGGAGACCATTGAAGTCCACTCTCCAAGGTAAAGGCTGTACATCGTTATTACATGACTTCGTATAACTGCTGCAGCTGTTTATACTACATTATAGCCTATTGTTTTCTTTTCCCCCCCTTTTAAGAGGCATGTTACATGTTAAAATTGTGCTGTTTTTTGGGCGAAGCACCAATTAAAAAAGTTCAATGAATTTCAGTGGGAGACTGTTTGAGATAGGAGCGCCATCACATAAACAATTAAGCGCATATATTGAGATACTACTGCATTGCTGAGATATCACCGTGAGACAAACCTACGTTAACCATATTATTGTCTATAAAAGAAAGTTCCTACAGAAAAAGAGCAGTATTACGGGACAAAAAAACTACCGGAATTTCTTTGCCTCTTGTCTTGTAGCATCCCCATCATGGAAGGGAGGAGCAACAACATCAACCTGTAATGGTTGTTCTTGTCCCTGAGGGGGGATTCAATGTACGCAGTGTTTACATGTTCCCTTCACATCGGGTTACATATGGTGCATGTGCACACATAAATACAGTGTGAAGGGGTCGTATACGCCGTGTTGCAGCAGGTTCACTCCAGGGCGCCGAGAACAATCGTTCCCGCAAGAAAACCCAACCTCATTAGTCCAGGAGGGCTCGGATCTCCCACTTTTAATGACACCAGACTGTGGTCCAAAGCAACCACCAACCATGATAAACATTCTGAATTTATTTCATCCATCCATTCACTTTCTAGATAATATTACTCATCTCACCATATGAAATATAACTTACTTCACCAATTATTATTTATTAATTCATTTATTTGTATTGTTATTACTTATGGAGTATATTGTGAATAAATTGAAATAATCACATCTGTGGCCTGCTCTCAACATTTTGCCCTTAAAATACGCTTCGCTGCTCTCCAGGTGTGTATTTTGTTGCATTTTGCCAGTTTCAGTCAGTAGAACCTGGACAATGTTCCTGCGTCGAGACTGCCCGTAAGGCTGCCCGTTAAGGCTGACTCTTGCCACCCCACCGATCGACGAGTTCCAGCTGCAACAACACTCCCCTTCTCTCTGTCATAACCACAAGCCAAATACAGTTGTACTGGTTCAGAGTGGATGTCACACGCGTAACCCTGGAAAAAGAGCTATGAAAAGTAGGGGTGTCCAAAGGGTGGCGCGAAGACCATTTGTGGCTTGTGGCTTGTTTTTTCCTTGGTTATAGAAATAAAATTTAAAAACTAACGTATTTTCCGGAGTATAAGTCGCACCGGAGTATAAGTCGCACCTGCCGAAAATGCATAGTAAAGAAGGAAAAAAACATTATGCAACTTTCATAAACTATGAAAAAAACTGCGACTTATAGTCCGAAAAATACGGTACTAAAAATGTAAAAAAATAAAAAGAGAGAATTTAGTCCGAAAAATAATATGAAAAAGATGAAACATTGATATTAATGACTCGGGGTGTGAAACTTTGAGTGATACTCAATTCAGAATCGATTCTTGAATTAAACAGATTGTCACAATGTATTATTTGGTACAATAATTATTTTAACACGTTTTTAAAACAGTTTACAGGTGAGAAAAGCTCCTTCTGATTTCATGGAGATGCCCTAAATACACATTTAAAAAAATGTATTCTTATAAAAAAACATATTTGAAAAAGTCTTCCTTCCTTGTGCCCCCTGTCAAGTGGTTCCCATTTTTGTTTTGTTTTTGTGTTCCAGGCCACCATACTTTTCACAAATATTCAACCAAAGCCTAAAAAGCGACCACAGGAAGAACTACTCCAGCAGGGGTTCTTAACCTTTATGACCTCGTGCCCAACTTTTCCACTACAGGGAGCCCCGGGTCCCACTCAAATATTAACACTGAATTAGTCATCTTGTTCTTGATTGATGTTCAATAATTATACCTAACTACTTGCGGTTTAATAGGATAAACCTGGTCAAATTATATGAAATATGTGGTAATCACAATTGTTATTTTTTAAGGCTTAAGTCAGGCTTATTACAAAATAAATATTAATCAAATATTCTGCAAAAGAAGGCGCTCATAAAAACTGATGAAAAATGATTTAGCACACAGTGCTGAAACTCATAAATGATAACACAATTAATAAATAATGCATATGTTGTTAAATAAACTGTCAATAAAATGTAAGTGCAAATGAAAATAAAGATTCACTACATTAGTCATAATTTTGCGCTTCAGAAACTTCAAGACTTCTTCTGTTTGTTTGATATTGTCATTACTGCCACAGGTGGTGGAAAAGTGTATTACAAGTGAGTACCACAGCTGAGAAACAGATATTTTTTGGCGGCCCTCTAGGGGGTGCTGGTGGCCCAACAATGTGGCCCTATGGTTAAGAAACGCTGAGCTACAGTATATGTTGTTTTGTCCCCTCAGGGCCACCATACTTTCTGTTTGTAATCATGTAATGCAAACCACTAGTGAGCACATTAAACACTGCTGCGAGTTTCCAAAATGTTCCAAGTATTTGAAGCCCTGCAACCCACATGTGTCCCTTGTTGATCATTCAGAGCCACCATACGTTCTGCTTGCATTCAGAAAACGTACAGACTATAAAACTTGGAGTACTAAATGTGCAGCTCGTGTGAGTCATATCTGTGGCAAAGGCCCGCGGGTCTACCTTTTCAACCCTTAAGAGCCACCGTGCTTTCTGCACGTGTTCGGCAAATGCAGAAGTACTGCTACTAGTACTTGTAGTACTACTACTACCACCAGCATGATTGTTGCCTGTATTGTAGCAAATACAACAATAGTCATTTCACATATTTATGGACTTCAAGGAGTATTGTACTTTCCGTTCATGTAGTGAGCACCCTACGATAAAATTTACACAGAAGGTTTGTCGAGTATTAAAGCCCTCACCCTTACCTGTGGGTCTCCCTTTTTTTAGCCCCTCACGGCCACCGTACTTTCTGCTCATACACGATATTGCCAAAAGTATTTGGCCACCTGCCTTGACTCACATATGAACTTGAAGTGCCATCCCATTCCTAACCCATAGGGTTCAATATGATGTCGGTCCACCTTTTGCTGCTATTACAGATTCAACTCTTCTGGGAAGGCTGTCCACAAGGTTGCGGAGTGTGTTTATAGGAATTGTCCACCATTCTTCCAAAAGCGCATTGGTGAGGTCACACACTGATGTTGGTCGAGAAGGCCTGGCTCTCAGTCTCCGTTCTAATTCATCCTAAAGGTGTTCTATCGGATTCAGGTCAGGACTCTGTGCAGGCCAGTCAAGTTCATCCACACCAGACTCTGTCATCCATGTCTTTATGGACCTTGCTTTGTGCACTGGTGCACAGTCATGTTGGAAGAGAAAGGGGCTCGCTCCAAACTGTTCCCACAAGGTTGGGAGCATGGAATTGTCCAAAATGTTTTGGTATCCTGGAGCATTCAAAGTTTCTTTCACTGGAACTAAGGGGCCAAGCCCAACTCCTGAAAAACAAACTCACACCATAATCCATCCTCCAACAAATTTCACACTCGGCACAATGCAGTCCGAAATGTACCGTTCTCCTGGCAATCTCCAAACCCTGACTCGTCTGTGAAGATTGCCAGATAGAAAAGTGTGATTCATCACTCCAGAGAAGGCGTCTCCACTGCTCTAGAGTCCAATGGCGACGTGCTTTACACCGCTGCATCCGACGCTTTGCATTGGACTTGGTGATGTATGGCTTAGATGCAGCTACTCGGCCATGGAAACCCATTCCATGAAACTCTCTGCGTACTGTACGTGGGCAAATTGGAAGGTCACATGAGGTTTGGAGCTCTGTAGCAACTGACTGCAGCACTATGCGCTTCAGCATCCGCTGACCCCTCTCTGTCAGTTTACTTGGCCTACCACTTGGTGGCTGAGTTGCTGTTGTTCCCAAACTCTTCCATTTTCTTATAATAAAGCAGACAGTTGACTTTGGATTATTTAAGAGCGAGGAAATTTTGCGACTGGATTTATTGCACAGGTGGCATCCTATGACAGTTCCACGCTGGAAATCCCGGAGCTCCTGAGAGCGGAACATTCTTTCACAAATGTTAGTAGAAACAGTCTCCATTCCTAAGTGCTTGATTTTATACACCTGTGGCCGGGCCAAGTGATTAGGACACCTGATTCTGATCATTTGGACGGGTGGTCAAATACTTTTGGCAATGTAGTGTATTTCACAGTTAGCGAAGTAGTAACCCTGACCACTTCCACCGCTATACTCCTACTACTATCCCCAGAGAACCATGGACCTTCAGCAGTGGATGTTTGCTTTGGTCAATGTCCACTGCAGAGGACTCTGGTTCTCGGGAGGATATTTTACACTGGTACTCTAAATCAAGTATTTACTCCGGCTATCTTGTGGCCTTTTGGACCACCGTACTGATGCTCGCGTCCAGAATGCAGACCTCTACCAATATGTACTAAATGTGACACCTCGGTCTAGGTTTGTCCACCTATTTGGACACTATACTTTCTGCTAAAATGATATTTGCAGTGTCACAACAATTGCACACACAAAAACCCTTCGAGCCGATCATCCGAATACAAGTGGACAGATTCCCCGAAGACCACCAGTGGGCATGCCGACTGCTGCATCATTCCTACAGAAGGCGTTCTGTCAG
>NC_084560.2:33330420-33442920 GCF_033978685.3 Nerophis lumbriciformis
CCTGACGCTTAGTAGGAGCCATTTTGTGGTCTTTACAGATGTAAACACACAAAGGAAATGAAACGTACTGTGATATCCACGCGCTTTTTCTTCTTCTACGCGGGCGGGTGGTTGCTTACAGTAGAAGAAGAAGCGCTTCCTGTTCTATGGGGGCGGGTGCTTACCTTGGCGGTTGCTTGCGTAGAAGAAGAAGCGCTTCCTGTTCTACCGGGAAAAAAGATGGCGGCTGTTTACCGAAGTTGCGAGATCGAAACTTTATGAAAATGAATCTTAATATTTATCCATATATAAAGCGCACCGGGTTAAAAGGCGCACTGTCAGCTTTTGAGAAAATTTGTGGTTTTTAGGTGCGGCTAATAGTGCGGAAAATACGGTAGTTGATCTCTGAGTTGAAGTCTTGCAAGATTTACTAAGGTGTTTGAGTCCAAAAATATACTGTGATATACTTTGTAGATTCTTCCTAGTACCACTAATGGTATGAGGGTTGCACATTGTTGTACTGTCAAATGATAGTACAGAGACATACAGCAGAACATATGGAATAATGTTTGAAATACACATGTATTAACCAAATTTAACGTGAGTTGAAATGTGAATTTAACTCACATGCTAAGCTGAGGTAGCAAAACAATATTTCTGAAGCGTTACATGGTGTACAAAGTTTATGCTAAATGATTAACCGTTTTTGTTAATTGGTTAGCAAGTGAAAGAAAGGTCCACGCTTTAAGAGTTAAGGGATTGTATTGAAACAGTGTTGTAGTTGTCATACAGGTGGTACATAAAAACTAGGTATTGTACAAATATGGCGTGTCATCATAGGAAATTGTATAGTCGCAGAAGATAGATAGTACTCAGTGTTCACAATGTTTACGATATGACCTCATCGTATTACATGGACGAGTGTGAGCCAGGAGAAGCGGCAGGAGATATGGTAATGCTACTGGTAATCTTGCCAACACCTTTTACGTGGCAGCCATTGGCGAGTACTTGAGTCCTCTGCTCGTGTCGAAGGTAGTACGGCCCGACAGGTGGCGCCATGCCGTGAGGCGGGAGATAAGGACTCCCTAGGTGGATGTGGATCTTATTGTCCTCTGTGGTGATGATGCTAGGACTCGAGTCGGGGCTGCTGTTGGCGCACACGTGGTGCCAGCTGTTTTGCCGCTCGGGGGTCTTGCAGAACGTGGCGGCTTGGTTCCCCATGTCTGTCGGATCCGGGGAACAAGTTTGGACGGTCAGAATCTGGATGGGAAGGTCGGGGGTCGCCGAACGGGATGAATTTGGGCTCATCACTCGAGAGATGGGTGTTCCGCTAAGCAGGGAAAGGGTGCGATCGGGACTCGATGGTGGGCTTTTAGTGGTTAGCGGATTCTGGATGATGGTGATTCTTTGGTTTGGTGTGTTTCCACCAGACGGTATAAAGGCCGTGCTGGTGTAAGAGGCAGATGCATCAGAGGTTGGGCTGCTAATCTCAAGGGTGGCGGTGTTGAGAATGTGATGAGGGGTAACCTTAATTTGCAGGGGCTGCCCGGGTGTGTGGGTTAGCATCATCACATCACCGTTAGGCGCTTGGTGCACATTGAGCCCGTTGGCTGGGTGTCCTCTGTTTTGGCTCACAATGTTGTTGGCACTGTTTAAGCTGTTGAGGTTGTTGATGAGACTTGATCCTCGGCTGTCCGTGATTTCTACGTTGTGGTTTGTATCTTCCTTATCGCCTTTCTCGTCAAATGTTTCATTAATTGTTGATGGGGTTTGGCAATCTGAAGGCAGATTGTCTGCGGAATCGGTTTGCACCTCCTTGGTGGTGTGGTAAAGGTTTGCAATGTGCTCTTCGTTCTCACCTGGCGTTAGGTTCTTCAATCGTCTGTATCTGTCGAGTTCACCACCCAGTTCCCTCATCTCTTGGGCTAGTTCCCTGTTCTTGGCCTCTTGTTGGGTCAGCTTACCCTGGAGCACAGAGTGATCCGTCTGCACCCTGCTGATGGATTCTTCTGTCCCCATCAGCTTCTGCAGTTGCTCCTTCAGGGTGTTGACTTCTCTCCCGAGCAGTCTGGACTTGACCTGTTCCTTCTGAAGGCGACAAAGAAGGAGATGCTCTTGGTTGACCTCCTGCTTCTCTGCCTGCTTGTACCCGGAAAGCTCTTTTTTGGCCATTTCCAGTTCTTTTATTAAAGACTTGGTTTTCATCTGTTCATCCTTGAGTCTCTTTTCTAGAGATTCGTAGTCATCTTCTACCTTCAGCAGTTCTTTCTCCATCATCTCTTTGTCCTGTAGTCTTTTTTGTAGCCTCTCCAGCTCCCATGTGAGCTGTTTGACTTTGTTTTCTTCTGATTGACAGCGAGGGCTGGCATTGTTAGGGATGGAGCCTTGTACGTACTTCTCTTCCTTCTCTCTCCTATTTTCCAAAACCTGCAACCTTTTCCTCATCATGGCCGTTTTACTCTCTAGCTCTGAATTTCTCTGCTCCTCTGCTATTAGTCTTGCCTGGAGCTCATCCCTTTCCTTCTCCATGCCATTTATCCTTTCCACCACATCTGCCTTGGAGCTCGGCGCCTCCTCTTCCCTCTTGCTCCCCCGCCCACCAAGCTTTTCCTCAGCTTGCTGCAGCCTCTCGGACACGGTCTTCCTGTCCTCCACCAAGGCCGCCGTAAGCGACCTTAGTGTTGCCAGGTCTCGTCTAATCGCTGCTTCGCTTTTCTCCAGCTGACCTTCACTTGACTCCAGCTCCTTCACTCTGACCTTCAGGGAGTCCACTTCACCCGTCAGCACCTTGCTCACATCTCTCTCTCTTTCCAAACTTTCCCGCAGACTGCAACACTCTTTTTTGCTTTTACCAAAAGCCTCTTCTATCCGGTCCAGTTCGCTGAGTCTACAATTTAGCCTGTCCACCTCAACCTTCAGGCTAAAACAGTTTTTGGTCTCCTTCACCAGTCTGCAGTCCAGATCCCGGCACTGGTCGCTCATGCGGATAAGTTCCTCGTCCTTCCCTTCCATTTCCACCACCCGTCTCCTTAGTACTTCTACTTCTGACAGTGACCCAGGCTGCCCGGCGTCTCGATCACTCGGCTCCCGAAGTTCCACATCCTTCTCCCTTGTGGAATTTCTCCTCTCTTCTAGAGCATCGATTCGGCGGCCGACGCTCATATTCTGCTGCCGCATCGACTGGTTTTGAGTCGCCCCCTCGGCGAGTTGAGCCGTCATGGTGCGGTAGGAGTGCTGGAATTCTCGATTGTGTCGCTCCCCCTCGGGATGCATTGGATTTAGCCGCTGCTGCTGGTGCCTCTCTTTTGCCGGCCTGACCTCCGGGTCAACACTGTCGGTGATGGCACTCAGTGCTTTGACATAACACTGATGCTCCTTCAGGAGCTTCTCCAAACGCTGTTGCTCCTTCACAAGCAACAGCGCGATTGCCTTCAGCTCATTCAGCTCCTCTTTAAGAAAGAACACTTCCCTTTCTCTGGTTGTCTCCTTTAAGTGCTGGTATTGCCGTTCCTTTACAATCAAGAGCTTTTGTCTAGAGAGAGAGCAAAGAGGGGGAAAAAAAAGAGCATTACTTATGTGCAAAGAATGTTTAAACTGTGTTAAAGTGGGACAGTGTATTTCATTCACCAAGAACATGAGGTAATGTTACATTTTGGCCAAAGCTGATAAACACAAAATATTTCCCTTTCATGGTTTATTTTCAGTATAAACATTTATTTAAATACTAAGAACTGTATCACGTGCTTCTCCCTATTCAAGAACACAGAACATTTTGTCCTGTCTTTTCATATTGGCTCCTGCTCATGTGTGTCGACCTGCAAGACGTAACGCATGTTAGCCGTGTAACGTGTGTCGGCTTTTGTCATCCGTGAGGTCGAGCCGCGCTGTGATTTAGTATGTTTTCACAGGCATGGCAGATGGTCCCTCGGCAGGAAGCGTTCGGTAATTAAAAAATGTCTTTACCCACCGGTACACTTAACACCGCATCCCGTCGTCACTCTCCCAACTGTGCACATCGGAAAAAAACTGTCCAACTAACAGAGATGCATTCTCATTGAGTCATACACTAATTTTAATAATCTATTGTTTTACTTCTCTGCAACGCTATTTTTCTCTGATTGTCTTCTAAACCTTCAGTATCTTGTTTTTTTTTTTTTTTAAATAGTCTTACCGAGTTTGGGTCTATTTTTTAAGTTCAAAAGCCCTGATACCAGTTTCTGAAAGACTTTGTGTTGTATTGTTGTAATTCTTCATTTCCAACATGGCTACTTCAGTTAGTTACCTTTTGTACGAACAATACCAACTTTTTAAAAGTACTACACAATTACTAATATAAGTCAAACAGTCCTACCTGTCCCTGGGACCTCTGTCCTTTCCTTTTACAATCCTCTGAGATCAAGATGGGCCTCAATTCTTTCACCTCTCTGCCTTTTCCCGGAGATCCCAGTGATGTGGACATTCCATGCGGAAAACCAAACATTATGAGAAGTGCTCTGCGCACCGACTCTAGCTTGCAGCCAGCAGCAGCCATTACATCATCAGCCAAGCCTTATATGGTCACAGCCTCTACTGGTGTGTGTGCGTGTGTCTGTGTTAGTGTGTCAGCTTTTGTTCATGTTTTGAGACCCTGATGGGGGCCATCATTTTGTTGACAAAGAGCTTCACGCGGGGTTAAATGTTAAATTGTATGATGAGATTTGTTAGGGGTTAGGCATTCAGTGGTTATAGTTAGGGTTAAGTTTCCAGGAAAGTGTGTGATGTCCTCTGAAGTGATGGAAATACGTGTGTGTGTTTTTTTTTTTTTTAACTGGAGTTCAGCCCATTCCAGATGAGCTCATTGTGCAGCCATGCCAAAGAGGCTAATGGGAAGGACAGAATGTGTTGGCATGTCCAAAGAACTGTAGTTCATTTAAGTGTGTGAGCTTGTCCGTGTGCGTGTCTCTCACATGTGTTTTAAGAAGCGGCATGTTTTTGTGTGTCGTAGCCGTCTTTGCCTGGGGGTCTGATAACCTGACTGTGAGATGACATCACTTCATCGGCCCACAATTACATCCATATGTTTTTCTCTTTCTAGCTCCTGACTCCTTAATGTCTCTCTAACCTTTTTAAAAAAAATGTTTTTATTGAATTAAAACATTCCTGACAGTGGGTTCGCCTGACATCGTTGTCTGTTGTTCATCGAGCATTCGCTGCATCTTTCTGCTCAAGACAATAAACAGCGATACTTTTGTTTCCCGTATAAGTCACGTCTGAGGTAGAACAGAACGTTTTAGTTATGTGAAAAATCCTGGCGTTACCAATAGTAACGGATAAACAAGCTGTAACTTTAACTCTGATTTTCTTAATTGTTCCTGGTAGATTAACCCTTAAAAGGTACTTAAAATAAATACTCACACATTTTTACCTAACGGCAAAAAATGTTCTCTTGCAATTCATTCTACACTGTTGCCAAGTTTTGAGCGAATAAATTACATGCGTTCAAGTACTTTTATAGTTACCGTCTGAATTCCGTTGGTACTACCAGGTACTGATTCCAAAAATCAAACGGCCCTGTATTTCGATACCAAACACTTGGCGGGTAAACAAGCACTAAGTGCGGACTCCGACAAACTGCCTCGAGATAAGGTTGCCATTGTCCATGCCAACTAAGCAAGCATGCCCAATAGAAATCACTCAAATGTAAGGTTTCACTTTCCAAAATACGGTAGCTCGATGCTAATTTACATTGGATATGCCGTATACATGCTACTGATTAGCATTAGCGATTTTCCATGGAGATTTCAACACCTACATTTGGTAAAACTACAACTAAGATGCACATTGCAATCAAAATGACACAAAAGTGTTTTTACGATGCGTTCAAGGACCACTGAACAGAGTAGGACACCACAACGCTCGTCAGAACTATCTTATCAGTGATTCATAAGAAACAGAAAACATGTACAAATGTAAAAAAAACTAAAACCTTTTATTTTTGTTTTATATCATGTGGAAAAAGTATTGCAAAATCAATATTTCAAAATAGTGGGATCTTTTTTTTTTCAAGTTTTTATTATGCAATCACGTAATTAGCTGTGATTAATCGATGAATACAAATTTAGGCATGATTAATCTGACAATAAATAATTGACAGCTCAAGTTAAGATACAATACATGTGGGATCAAAATTAGGCAACTTTTGTAGTGAGGAACTACTGTTTTTTTCCCGTGTAGCATTGCTATTTTAACCTACTTTAGGGAACAGAGAATGTGATGTTTTAAAATTGTGTATCGTCTGGCAATTGTCTTTTGTTCAACATAACCAAAATGGCTTGACAATTTTAAAAAGCTGAATGCACCAAAATGTCCTCGGGATCTGTTAAGTGTTAGCGAAATATGCCACATGATAAATCTGAGCAGTATTTATGCGTTACAGGGGCAAGAATTAAGGGAAAATGTAAATGGCTCACCTGTGAAAGCTTGTCATTAAAACCTTTTTTTTTTTTTTTTTTTTTTCAACTATGAGTACTAAATGAGTGTGCCCCATATTTGACTTCAGCTTGTGCTAGCTGTTGACATAATTGGCTAACTGGCAAGTCAAGCACATCTCAAATAAAACCTTGCTATCATTAAGTTTTATGACTTCACAGGAATATGAGTTGTGTTCCGGCACTGATCCGAGTCTGGTATCATTAGTAAATAACCTAACAAGATTTCTCTGGCACTCGAGGTTAAACATTTCTCAGCAGAGACCTCCACATTCCTCCCCACACACCCACACCTCCCACTACAAAGTTCACAAAGTCCTTGTTCCCACAGAGGAGCTGACATCTGCATGGCTTGTCCTCAATTACAAGCATGAGCCCGTCCTGCAGAGACTTTTTCCAAGAGAGCCTTCAAGAGTGCAGCAATATGTAATATGGCCCTGTGTGCGAGGACGACCGTCTCTTCGGTTGTCCTATTTTTATCCAGGGGTGTAATTTTACTAAAATTATTTTTTTTTAAGCATCTGCTTCTTGAGGTTCCAAATATCCTCAAATAAAGGCCTCCACTATAACAGATGGCGTGTCGCATAACGTACCGAAGGACGCCTGATGTGACATGTCATAATTAATGAAGGTAAAGATAAACTATAATAAATGGTCTCACAGCCGTTATTAGAGAAACGCGCGCAAGTGCTGAGTGAACCCTCTTGCATCCTGTTTGGAAGTGAGAGTTGAAAACATTTATCAATGCCGGTAAAATTAGGGCCGTATAAACTCTCCTGTATATTTTTTTCCAAATTAAATTTTGTTTTGTAGTTTTAGTGTTTTCCGCTTAAATATTGCCGAATTTATTGTTTTTATTTTTTTCCATTTTCACTTAGTATATTAGGTTGATACATAATACATTGGTACTTGAACTTACAAGCACAATTCGTTCCACGACCAAGCTCGTAATTCAGAACACTCATATCTCAAAGCAGCCCCGCCCATTGAAATTAATTGATATTAATTTAATCGGTGCTTGGCCCTCCTAAAACAGCACCTTTTTAACACGTGAAACGCCTTTTGAAAAAAGCAAAAACTTCTAGATAATACTGCTTGAAATCATTACAATAGCATGTACTGCAAACAACTACAGTAGTTTTATGTAATGTATTAATATTGTTGACTAATGGGTGATTGACACCTGTGGGCTTATTATCTGTGCAGCATTGCCAAGTCTGCATATTATCCCCTTTATTATAAGCTTTTAATTTTAATAGAGCCGATGTGTGTTTCTCTCGCGGCATCTGGCAACACTACCCAAAGTCTTTGAGTGACCGACCGGAGAAGTCACTTCCACAACTTTTGTTCAACCATCCAGTTTTTGGAGCCAGGACTAGACACACAAAAAAACATTTTTTTTGTGTCTAGTCGTAATTATTTATCGATAAATGTGCATTGTTTTTGGCTGCATGCGCATAGGCTCACTACAGCTTGTGTGAAGCAAACAATGCTACAGCGAGGACTTGTTTTTAATGTTTTGTTCCTCTGACTTGGTCGTCACTTTCTTCTCCTGCATACTAACTTTCTTTGTTGAATGCTCGCAACTTAAAGCGTAACAAAAAATCGTGTCTCGAATTACTTGCAAGTTAAGGTACTCGTAAGTTGGGTTACCACGGTAATTTTTTAGAACATTGGTGGCCTCGTCTCCACCAGCAAACTGGCTAGCATCAGCAGCTTCTTTGTGCTTTTCTGTGTTTTTCACGCGGCTTTTGGACAAGTAATTATCAAATTCGTAATAAAAAGCATATCGACTGACACGTAGAAGTAATTTGGGAACTGTTCTTCTTTGTGTTTCGGAGTAAGAGATGAGTTTCATAATATTTTTACACAATTTTGTTAGAAGTGTGTTTGATGTGTTTTTGAAGAGGTTCATGGATCCCCGAAAACACAATTTCCGCAACTGTCCGCGATTCCATCGACAATTCCGTTAACGCGGAAATCATACGGCGCTAAGTTTTGTTCTTTGTACAGTGTAACCGAGTAGTGGCTAAGCTAATGGCAGCAAATAAAGAGCACTTCCATAAGCAAAAAGTTCCTGTGCGATTCAAACTTGCCACAATAGAGGCAAAGTCTCGAAGTTGGCAACACCGATCCCTCCTGCTGCATTTTCTTATTCTCTGTTAGACCATGGGTGTATGAGGTGTGTTAAGAAGCGGAGTTACGAATCATACAGCCGCCTACTGTCCCAAGTTTTCATGACAAGCTACATTTACACACAGTCCCTGTTCTGCCCTCACTATATGTGTTGAGGTTATATAGCTTGGCAGACAGCTAACAAACAATCCAAGACGTCTAATAAAGTTCCAAAGCAGATTAATCCATTTAGGCTCTTTATTGTTGTTGATCTTGCTTTGTCTTTTTCGTATCTTTACTTTTGTCTTGCACTGGACTTTTATTTTTTGTAAAACTGAAATACACACAATGACAAATGTATAAGCTATGTGAGTCAATTAACACACTGAAATGTAATACACAATATGTAAATATTAGCTTCACACAAATATACAGTACTATCATCAAACAAATACTTCTGAGTTTTGAAACTATTTCGATGGTGGAGATATACGACTGGCAACCATTTTAAGTCCTCAAAACATCCAGTAAAACAGTGCACAAAAATCGTTTTTCGATAAACATCTTAGTATCAAATTGAACCACTTTCCACCTTAATATTGAGTTACATAAACAAGTTAAACAGTTTACTTACAGACTTATCTTTTCCAAGGCTTGTAAGAGCTAACACAACTTGTCTACTTCTCATTGTCTCATGAACTGAACTGACATCGTCAACCCGGAAGTGCCCAAACTAATGACGCGTAGTATTTTCATATCCCCACAAGGTGTCAGTAAGAGTCTACAATCCAATGTGCATAACAGTCCCGTTATATTGTTTCAGATTGTTGTTTAGGTAGCGCCAAATCTTTTTGGAGTTGTTTGAGATAGGTTGGCGACATCTTTGAAACCGACTTAAGCAGGTTGCATTTTAATTATACAGCGTCACACAATTTGATAATGCAAAACATAGCGTCGCGACTGCCTATCTTTGCTACGTTGTTGCTTTTTGGATTGCACAAGTTCCTTCCAAATATGCAATGCCGCCCCCAGTGTTAGTAATGAAATCAAAATGGCAATTGAGCAATCAGTTCATCATGCCAGCTGTTTAGAATAAAGTTGGAACCTTTGAAGCTGAACTACTTCAAGTCGTAAAAGTCTGAATTTTGCAGAAAACGTGGAACATTTCCATCCTGCTTTTGTTGATACACATGTATTGATAAATGTCATACAGAAAATCTATCCAAAAAACATTCAATGTGCGTCAATGTGTTTCTTTTCAAAGACTTGTGCTCTCAACAAAGAAGACCATCATCACGTCGGCCTTTTTTTTTTTTTTTTTTTTTTTTGAAGTTCCACAAACACCCCCATGTGCAAAACAGATGATCTTATCTGGATGCAAACTATACACTGAATTCCAGTCATTGCATATCATCTCCTGTACCACAATCCCTGCTGCATGTCAAAAGGATGATTACTTGTGCACGTCGCTATGAAACAACTCACTTGTTCCATAGTTTATGCCTATGTGTCTTTCTTATATACAGCATTTGCATGTTGAAACTGCACACTGTGTGGTGCATTGTGAAACTGCGTGAAACCCCATACAAATATGACATTTTTAGTAGGACGGGCATTTTGGCTAAACTTCATTCAAATTAACGATTAATGATGTGCACCAAAATTGGTCAATGAAACCTTTTTTTGTCTATTGTTTCAACTACCTCAGGTTAGTAGCTTTAAGATAAATATGATGAATTTGTTGGCTTAGCAATTTTGTACTGAGCAGCCATGACAGACCACACTTGGTCAGAGAAACCTTTTTTTTGTCAATATTGTTTCAACTACTTCAGGTCGTAGCTTTAAGATAAATATGGTGAATTTGTTGGCTTAGCAATTTTGTACTGAGCATGCCTTTTAAAATGTCGGTGGCACGTAGGGCTGGGCGATATGGCTAAAAACGGAATCACGATGTAAGTGTTTTGTATCGTCTATCAATAATTATTGATATTTTTGATGACGTATCGAAAATAAAGACCAGGAGAAAAAATTTGACATTTTTATTTCTAATGTAAAATTCCTCTGATTTGAATCCCCACAGCTATCCAGGCAGAAAGGAAAGGAAATGTCAACACAATAATGGAAAACAATGTAAACCAAATTCTAAAATCACATTGAACGCTTGACAATAACCTCTTAAAATGGAGGTGTAAAAATAGGGAATACATAAGAAATGCTTAATAACTTGAACACAAAAGTGCAAAGTGTGAAAATGTAAACCGAGAGAAACCTGAGAATTATTTTCTGCATGCCAGGAAGTTACGGCTGTGCTCAAAAAGGTCAGCGCGGCTAAGGTGGTGTGGTATTAATGGTCTTGATGGGGATGAGCGCCTTGCATAATTTACAGACCACAGTTGTCTGACTACGGTCCGTTTTGTTAAAAAAATCCATAAAACTGCCATACTGTCGGCGATTTCTTCGCTCTCTGCATCACTCATTTTTACTTTCTCTTCTCACTTAAAATCAACCGCAACCAAACTTGATACTGTTACATGATCAGCTGTTAGCGTGTCACTCCCACTGATCAATGATCACCTCGTGCGTTGCTTGGTTACCAGAGAGTGAGTGGCTTTGATTGTATACCAACCTAGCTTCGTATAACTTCCGATTTCTTCTGATAAAGCAGAAAACAATTATCAAACACATTTTTTTATCATATCGATTACTTGTCTCGCGCAATATATGTTGATATTGTTTTGTCGCCCCGCCCTAGTTGCACTACTCAGCTACTGGAGCTTGCCGTACTGTTGTTTGCAATGAATGAACTCATCAGCGGTATTGCTCCTTACCGCTAGTACAACATTAGTTCTGTTGTTGCTGTCTTGTTCATAAATGACCATGTGGTAAAAGAGAGCTATGTTTTCCTTTCCGCTTTCTTTGGCTATTCAGAAATATGTTCTAATAAGTTCATTATGGCTTGTTTGTAGTTAAGACCCCATTCACTTTGTGTTTTGAATCAACACTGCTATAATTAGATCAGTGTTTCTCAAACGTTTTCCACCAAGTACCACTATAATGCCCAACATTAAAATACAGTAGCTTAGTAGGCCTAAGAAATCATTAAAAACAAGATAAAGGTTTTAATAATAATAGTATTTAATATTTTTGGTGACTAACATTACCCACAGTTTGAACAGTAACTCTGTGTTTGAACATAGGAAAATAAAAGACTGTACTTTAATCAAGTGATTTGTTGGCGTACTACGAGAAGAGCACGCATACCACTAGTGGTACACATACCGCAGTTTGAGAATTACTGAATTGGAGTAGTTACGATATGTAACAAGAATGTCACTATAATGTCAATTAGCCATATTATGCTGAGAATACACAATAGCCCACACAAGTATTTGTTTTCGACTTTGTTAGCCATCACATTTATCCTTAACAAAAAAACACTACAAAAATGATTACAGGATTTTTTTTTCTTGATTAAAATGTGTTCAGATTACAAATCCAGGTCAATTTTAGAGATTTGTGTTCCTTATTCTCGTTTGGTTTTGTTGTATTTGTTTCTCGGTAGACAAACTCGAATGCCTGTGTATGTAAGAATCTCAGTAAACAAAGTCTTTTGTGTGGATTATTTTTGTTCTGAAATTGCAACGTCTTCCTGCGGCGGATCACTCTTATGTGACACAAATGCAGGCTAGAACTCCAAAAGGCTGCACAAGTCTCCACATAATTAGATTACAGAGTGTCCTCCAAATAGCATGGCAGGAGCACCAGTGACCACCTTCATCCTAGACCTTGCCATACCCCCGCTGACCTAGCAGTACCTCCAGACCTAGCCATACCCGCAGGCCACATCTGAATATACTGGTAATTTGCAAAGGGAAGCTTTTTAGCCACCATAATTTTTTATCCAATTGGACTTCAGAAGAGGTACCGGATGACTAAGGGTGACCAGGGTGCCAAAAGTACATGGTACGTGTAATTGCATATGTGCGTGTTTATGTATTTACAGGATAGAGCAGAATTTGGCCGCATTCGGCAACTGGGTACAAGCCAACCAAGTTTGGGCTGTGATGGACTACTAAGTCTAAGTGGACTATCTTTCAAGTGGTCTCAACATGGGCTTTTCTAAAACAGCTCACGTGTTTGCCGGCGGAGTCCAGATGTTTTTTTGTATTTTTTTTTTCCTACAGTGTGCTACAACACTTAAGTCATACTGCTTTAACTGTGCTGTATCGAGACAGGACATACACTGAATATGTACTTAACCCATATGGTTTTAATGCAAAGATTCCATTTTCTTTCGAGCTGCGGTATATACAGTAGCGATGTTGTTGTACTCTACATTTTTGCACTATACTGCTTAATAACTGTTGTTATAGCAACACTATAATTAACATTCCATAAATACTTCAATTAGAGTTTCTACTTTTTTAACCACTAAGACTGCTTTAGTCACCGGGCGTGTGGTCTACAAGCGCAAATGACTGTCAGGGTCTCTAATTGGGGCGTAACGATTATCGGTAATAATGATAAACCATGGTAAAACTGCCAATGATTAGTATTAGCATTTAAAATTTCATTTATCGTAAAACAGTGATTAATAACCATACTTCTTTCAAATTTTCATTTACTGAAGAAGCAAGCTAGCATGCTAATTGCAGACAAGTGAGCTTTAATCAGACATTAAAGTCTTTCCCTATGAACTCTACACAATACCTCTTAGGATCCAAAAGAGACATACGTCCGCTATAAACTAATATTTTTCTTTACTTCAATGCTTGAAATATTTTAACAACTTTAGATCTATCTATTGATTTGAAGTTTTTGTTATTTTTAATGTTTTATGACCTTTTTTGTCAAACATAACTGTTTTATTTTAAAATGGGAAAATGCAAAGTATGCAATATTTCTAAAAATAGAGTGGGATATTTAAAGTTTTGGCTATTGCATCATTGAATAGGTCAATAATTCATAAATAGGATTTTAATACAATACACAAGTAGACAAAACCTATTTTTATAGTGTTTACAGAGCTAGCATGAGAAAAAGCAAGCAGGACTGGTTGAGTTTATCGAGTTCACAAGTATTTTATATATATCTGCCATGTTTTATAAGTGTATATGTTTTATACAGTATTTAACTACCCAAGATCATTTTAATTACTTTTCAGCCCTTTAAAGGGGAACATTTTCACAATTTCAGAAGGGTTAAAACCATTAAAAATCAGTTCCCAGTGGCTTATTTTATTTTTTCGAATTTTTTTTCAAAATTTTACTCATCACGCAATATCCCTAAAAAAAGCTTCAAAGTGCCTGATTTTAACCATCGTTATATACACCCGTCCATTTTCCTGTGACGTCACACAGTGATGCCAATACAAACAAACATGGCGGTTAGAACGGCAAGGTATAGCGACATTAGCTCGGATTCAGACTCGGATTTCAGCGGCTTAAGCGATTCAACAGATTACGCTTGTATTGAAACGGATGGTTGTAGTGTGGAGGCAGGTAGCGAAAACGAAATTGAAGAAGAAACTGAAGCTATTGAGCCATATCGGTTTGAACCGTATGCAAGCGAAACCGACGAAAACGACACGACAGCCAGCGACACGGGAGAAAGCAAGGACGAATTCGGCGATCGCCTTCTAACCAACGATTGGTATGTGTTTGTTTGGCATTAAAGGAAACTAACAACTATGAACTAGGTTTACAGCATATGAAATACATTTGGCAACAACATGCACTTTGAGAGTGCAGACAGCCCAGTTTTCATCAATTAATATATTCTGTAGACATACCCTCATCCGCGCTCTTTTCCTGAAAGCTGATCTGTCCAGTCCAGTTGGAAATGCATCTGCTTTGAGTGTCGCAGGATATCCACACATTCTTGCCATCTCTGTCGTAGCATAGCTTTCGTCGGTAAAGTGTGCGGAACAAACGTCCAATTTCTTGCCACTTTCGCATCTTTGGGCCACTGGTGCAACTTGAATCCGTCCCTGTTCGTGTTGTTACACCCTCCGACAACACACCAACGAGGCATGATGTCTCCAAGGTACGGAAAACAGTCGAAAAAACGGAAAATAACAGAGCTGATTTGACTTGGTGTTTGTAATGTGTTTGAGAAAATGGCGGATTGCTTCCCGAGAGCGAATAATAGAAAGGCGTTTAATTCGCCAAAATTCACCCATTTAGAGTTCGAAAATCGGTTAAAAAAATATATGGTCTTTTTTTCTGCAACATCAAGGTATATATTGACGCTTACATAGGTCGGGTGATAATGTTCCCCTTTAATGGCAGTTTAACTTTCTTACATTCATCAAAGCCCTGAGAATCATTATCATGGTTGTCAGGCGTCATCTGATAGTTAAGGGGTGCAATTACACAAAAACAATATGTTCTTGTTTGTCAATCGGAAAGAATGAGATTAATTTGGTTTTCATGGGGAAAAAAAGTGTAATATGCGGTACCAGTATTACAGTCCGTTAAGGAATAGAACTTATAGTGGGAGTCAATCGGGCCGAAAGGGTTCTTAGCAGAAAGTGTGTACACTTTGTTTATATCCTATTCTAACAAGTTGCAACCAAAAACATAATGTAATTTTATTTTAAAAAATATTACCTGACAAAATTTCAGACCAATTACCTTCAAACTGAACAATCATAACACATAAAGAACACATCTAATGCCAGTTTTGGGCCATGGGTTGCACAAGGGTTAAGAAATAAGATACCCCAATCTAAACTTGTATAAACAATGCTGTCTGAGCAACTAAGTTATTCAGTTGTGTGTATTGAACCTACAAGCTCTGCTCGGCTTCATGTACCTCAGCATGCACTTCATCATTTTGCCATTCACGGCCCAGCAATAATTACAGAATTTATGGTATCCAGGGTTGTCTTATATTTGGTATTTAAATTTGTTGGCCGGCAGCACGGTGCAACAGGGGTTAGTGCATGTGCCTCACAATACGAAGGTCTTGGGTTCGCTCCTGGGCTCGGGATCTTTCTGTGTTGAGTTTGCATGTTATCCCTGTGACTGTGTGGGTTCCCTCCGGGTACTCCAGCTTCCTCCCACCTCCAAAGACATTTTGACAGGTTGATTGGCAGCACTAAATTGGCCCGAGTGTGTGAATGTGAGTGTGAATGTTGTCTGTCTATCTGTGTTGGCCCTGCGATGAGGTGGCGACTTGTCCAGGGTGTACCCTGCCTACCGCCCAAATGCAGCTGAGATAGGCTCCAGCACCCCCCGAAAGGGACAAGTGGTAGAAAATGCATGGATGGAAATTTGTTGGCAAGTTTGAACCATTAGGAAGCGTGCTGCACCAACCTCTCCCTGTCCTCCTCCAGTAACATTGTAATACAGTTGCTCTTATGCACGAAATCCCGGTGGCTCCTCTCTTGCTCTTCAATCTTGTGTATGGCGTCACGGTAACTGCTCGATACCTCTAGAAGTTTGTCTTGCATCCGTTTGAATGACAGTTTCTGCGACTTTGTGAAGTTATTCTTCTGTAAAGCAATGGAGCAAAAAACACGATGCGATAAACACGTCAAGAACCGATTATAATGAATAAATGTTGTCAATGTGCTTTTCTAGCACCATTGCCTTAGCAACTGCAGGTACTACAAGGATCCCAATACAAACAATAGCCAAGTACTCTTAATCAGGTGAAACATTGCTGGGAGGTCGCGTCGTAAAATCATTACAATATAATTGCTTCTCCTGGAGCACAAAATTGCACAACGTGCAGTCAAGCAGCAGTAATTAATGCGCTTTTGTCAGATGGTGCTACGTTCACCTCATTAGATTTGATTACCAGCTTTGTATGGTGTCTGGTTTCTTATTATTGGTACCTCAGCTGTAGGTGTTTTCCACTCATCCTGCAGGTTTTCCTGCTGTCGCAACCGCATGGAGTCTCTGTGCAAGGCACGGAGCGCCCCCTCCAGGCTGATGAAACCATAGTGGGCCCTTAGTACAACGAAGTCCGTCTTCTCTGATTTCAGCGCTGCGATGACTTCATCACTCGCCTGGCGTGGGGAACCACAAGGGCAATGAGTTTGAGAAGTTTATTTGACTCGCGGGGAATGTTCTAAAAAAATGTCACAAATGTATCCGAACCTGAAGCTCTCCCTCCAGAACACTGAGTAGGAACAACATGTCATCACGGGAAAGATCTGCTTTTGCAGCATGTCTTCTCTCCCGCTTGTGTCGTTTGTAGTCTGGCCCGTTACCCCTTTGGATGGGGATCTCGGGAGGATTTGGGATGTCAGGAATTGGGACGTCGCAAGACTTACAGTTTGGTTTCTTGGGGGAAGCTTGTTCCCAGTGAACACTTTTGCTGCTTTTAAAAACTGGATGCATTTCTAGGAAGGACAGAGGAGTTAGTACATGAGCAAATTAAAGATATATCAGGACTAGGACTAAATTAGTGTTTATCCTTGGGTTTTAGCTCATAATTAGAGGGACCTTTTCTCATAACAGCATAACATACTATCTTCATCGGTTTTGAAGATAATTAGATGAAGGATTTCCAAAAGGAATATATTCATTTTCTGGCAATGACGTGCTTCGTATCAAATAGCTTTCATCAGATCACCCCCTGGCAGACACTTCAGACATTTTGGTTGAACTGGATTCATCTAATTGTTTAAGGCCTCAGGTTATGCAGCTTTATTTTTGTTATAAGCCGTGTTTTGCTATGTGGTAATGTTCTCCATTGCTTAGTATGATGTCAATCCGAAAATACCATCTCTGTTTCTCTGGCTCATTTTAAATTAACGCTATTTAGTTTTCACCTCGGTGTGGTCTTTCTGCTCGCATGTATTAGAACAAAACAGCTGTTCATATTGGTTGATTTGGTTCCACACAACTAGCTGATCATCTTTAATTCCGTCCAGCTATTTATATTTGCTTTGTTTATGAACACTCTAAGTGTGAACACCAAATTGAACTGTGATCCAAAACCAACAAGTTGATTTGGTCCTCATTGGTTTTCTTTACTGTTCTAGTTCATGTAACATTAATCATCTGCCTTATAGCAGTACAACAGCTGTGTACCCATGTGTACTATGTTGTGGATCAGTTGATGAAAGTGATTCCTGTTACGGTTCCAAATTACCTTAAGTTCGGTTTTAACAAGAAAATAATAAACCTTGATCCCATTCAACTAGCAAATAGTTGAATCCAGTCTTTGACATAAAGTAAACTTTACCAAAGGTAGCGGTTTGTTAATTTGGAGTCAAGCTATTGTGGACCAACTCAACCGGTTGGTTTTGAATCAATCGAACTCTCGAGAAAGTAATCAACCTTGATTCGATCCAACTAGTAAATGTTGAAATCACTCCTGCCGCCCTACATGGCCGTGATGCAATTAGATTTTATTTTAAGACTATATTTTCAGTTTAGAGCGAACATTGTCAGTTCCTGTTTACATTGTTGCGACCATTAAGACAAAAGGGCCATCTCACCTGGTTTGTTGTGACACAACTGACCAAATTATAAACACTTATCAGTCACCTATACACATTGGTGATTACTTTTTAACAAACATTTAAACATTCACATTCTACCTTTGTAGCTAATGAACTTAATTGCATGTTGTTTTCCAATTGGTTTTGTCTGTGCTTTGTGTTTATATGCATGTGTGTATGTATATGTGTGTGTGTGTTGGTGGTCTATTCATTATTGTATTTGCCAAGGTCCATAAATCACATGGTAAGCATCAAGTTGGAAAGCTAAACAATGACCGCTTGGCGGTCAGTAATGTAATAAATATGCTCGACATTTTTGCACTGTGATGTAAACTTTGTCCTCTGAGAAAGCCCCCCCCTCAAAAAAAAACCTTTTCTTTGACGGACGGTTGTTAAATTTTACTGTTTGCTATTTTGTGTGCATGGGTCTTTTCTCGCTGTCAATGCTAGATTCCACAAATATTGCGTCAGTGTTACAAGCGTGATCTATATGACTGCTGTCACTTGAACTTGATTTAGCAGATAGGAAGGACTTGTACAAATGAGAGTTAGGTCTCATGCACAAGAAAAAGGCTTTTGAGTAAACTCCAGTGAGAGGCATGGAGGATGGGGATGTGTTGTGGTGGTCGCCATGACAGCAAGCCAGCCCACTATGGCTGCGTTCACACTTGCGGTCCGCACTACACATTAAAAAAAGCTACTTGGTGCGCTTCGTGTTCACACTGGTATTTTTGTCATCCGACGAAGGGTCATGCAGATTTAATTGGTCAGCTTTCATGACATAGAATATGACATAACTCAAATATTCCAAACCAAAACATCGTCTGCTGGGTTGAATATTAGGGGTGTCCCAATACGATACCAATGTTAAAACCTTAAAAAGGAACTGCACCTTTTTGGGAATTTTGCCCATCGTTCACAATCATTATGAAAGACATGACGATGGATGGATTTTTTTTTGATGCATTCTAACTTGTAAGTAAAAGTAAATAAGAGTGCTTTCAGCGTAGGCAATGGGGGCTCCTCTATTTCGCCCATAAAATCCAATAACCATTCAAAAAGCGCCAACAATACTCTATTTACATTTCCGTGATCACTTCCGTGTGTGCCCATGTTTACATCATCCAGTGGTCTGCTGCTTTCGTGCTTCCCTGCTTCCTGTAAGTTTATTCTAGATCATAGAATAAACATGCGACGCCTGAGTAGGTATTCTGACAAGTTGGTACACTTTGACAGCCATTTAGGACCCGAAACTGGCGAGGGTGACACGAAAAGACAATTTTCAGTAAAATTTTGCAAAACATTCACGGTGGAAGAGGGGTTAGTGCATCTGCCACACAATACGAAGGTCCTGAGTAGTCTTGGGTTCAATCCCGGGCTCGGGATCTTTCTGTGTGGAGTTTGCATGTTCTCCCCGTGACTGCGTGGGTTCCCTCCGGGTACTCCGGCTTCCTCCCACTTCCAAAGACATGCACCTGGGGATAAGTTGATTGGCAACACTAAATTGGCCCTAGTGTGTGGATGTGAGTGTGAATGTTGTCTGTCTATCTGTGTTGGCCCTGTGATGAGGTGGCGACTTGTCCAGGGTGTACCCCGCCTTCCGCCCGATTGTAGCTGAGATAGGCTCCAGCGCCCCCCGCGACCCCAAAGGGAATAAGCGGTAGAAAATGGATGGATGGATGGAGTAGTACACATCAGTAAACAGCTGGGCAGTGCTTTAAAGTACCAGTAGAGTGGAAAAACAAGTCGCCTCTTTATTAAAGCTGTTATCTGATATCTGATCTACATCAGAAGACTTCCAAAGTTTGCGAATAGATATGATCAAAATAGTATCAATCTCACAGATTCCCCAGCCATTCTTAGAGTTAATGAGCAAGCCAGTCACGTGATACGTGACGTAGAAGTGGCAACCACAGATCCCTTCCTTATCAACAATAATGCTAATCAAGCAGACTTTGTGAGAGCCAACAGCAATGACTTTGAGAAAAATTATGATACAGAACCTTATATATTTGATCCCCAACACAAGTATGAGTAATACGTGTTTATATCAGAGTGCTAAACGGATGCAACTTTGCCAAGTGCTAAATACAAACTAACCATAATAAAACAAACATTTTTTGTAATATTTCCACTCTCGTTGAGATGCCGACCAACAGGACGCTCACATAATTCCGTTTAAAAGAAGATTTAATCACAATCCTAAGGAAGGGTTAAAAAAGTTGCTGTAACTAGCGTCTGTTTCACCATCTCGGGGGAAGTGAGAGTCGGCCAGCCTCTCGGCCCATGGCCACATTTGTCTACTACCAGTTGAGAGATGCATGAATTATAATCTAGAATTTACTTTTAGCAAGTTTGAGATGAAGCAAAAGCAGCTGGCGGCTTATAGTGTGAACTAGCATTAGCTCACTGCTATTAAAGTGCAGCTAAAATAGGCACTCTGCGTTTGCGCTTATAATCACAATATCGGTCATATTTGATACATTTTCAGGTCATGACATGTAAATGGAATATTGTTGGCGGTTTCTGAATGTTTTTGGAAAGAGTATAATGGGCGCAATAGAGGGCCCTCGATCTTTTCACTCAATTGTTGGCTATTTTTTTTACGATTTTGAATGCACAAAAAAAAGCAAAGCATATGTGTTCTTGTCTTACATAAGGATTGTGAATGATAAACACCACATGTTTTTCCAATTTTTGTTTATTTCCAGTATGACTGATCTAATAACATGGTCAGAGTGCACAAGCGTTACTCTCGTGACATAGAATCTACAGAATTGCCAAAGATATTCGGAGTGGAATATTCAAAATGGCCAATTGAATTTGTGGCATTTTGTAATGTTTGGATGGATAGACGGTATTTTCACATACTTAGCGGCTTCTAAATACAATTGGATATGGATTAATGGATACAATGAAACAAAAGTAAGTATGTAAAGTCAACTAGTTTTTCCACTGTACTGGTACTTAAGGTTTTTTTTTTGGTTTTGTTTTTTTTAGGAAACTTCGGACCAGTATCTACGTAATGTTTTATGTGGCGCTAATGTTGTGGTTAATTTAGAACCAAACAACATCAAGGGATTTCACAAACACCGTAGTTTAGTTTAGCTTTGTAGTTAGGGGCAGTCTCCACATTGTTTAGTTCAAGACAGTGCGTTTGAGTGTGTCTGGGATGAATGAGCGCTACCGGACACATTATGTTCCCAATTAAATGTTCCTTCTTTTCACATTGACAACATTTTACTTACATTTATGTCAATTTCCCTGATATTCTGCGTTTAACAGCGGATTGTGTTTTATTGGCCAATTACGTAACTCTGTCCGAGGTTTAGTGAATGCAGAAATCATATGGCCTTACTTTTTTGTTGAGTTTAGTGATTATTGATTAGGCATACTAGCGTTGTGTCAAAAAGTAGCAACTACGGTGACATCCCAAACTTCTAGTAGACATCCTCCTTTTTTCACTCATTCGCTCCTCATCCGTTTCACCGTCACAAGCTCAGGAATTTGCATTCACGATGCCCGGCCCGTTCATCTTCTTTTTTTTTTCCGATTATTATATTTTCATAATCGTGATAATCTGTAATCGAATTGGAAACCACAATTGGATCAATTAATTATACGACATAACTCAAAATGCCAAATATTGGCCCGACCAATAATCGGTCGGTCCCTAATACATACTTTATGTTTTAGTGTGTGCAATGTTAGTAAAGGTTTGATCAAGTGAAATTACTCAGGAAAAAATAAAAGAGTAAAAACACTAACCTTTTTATTGGATGTTTCTGCCCTGGTGACTTTCTATCTGTAAGTAACATGCAACTACCGGTAATTATTTGATACTTGTTTATATTGACAAACGTAATGTTTTAGACCGCACTTATTGCGAATGCCTAGCCCAGGGGTCGGCAACCTTTACCAGTCAAAGAGCCACTTTGATCAGTTTCACAAATTATAGAAAACAATGGGAGCCGCAAAAATTTTTTGAAATTTAAAATGAAATAACACTGCATACAAAGTTTTTTTTTTGCTTTGTGCTATGCATAAACCAGGGGTCTCAGACACGCGGCCCACACCTTAATATGGAATTTGAATGCTGGTGCGGCACGCGGGTTTTATATGAATGGCGATTGTCAGCGTCATGCGTGCCGAGATGGTACAGCATATAGCACCCACTACAACCAGCGTGCCTGATCAGCCACACGTGTGGGCTTCCGCTTGCTCACGTAAGTGACAGCAAGGCATACTTGGTCAATAACCACACAGGCTACACTGACGGTGGCGGTATAAAAAAAACTTTAACACTCTTACTAATAATGCGCCACACTGTGAACCCACACCAAACAAGAATGACAAACACATTTCAGGAGAACATCTGCACCGTAACACAACATAAACACAACAGAACACATACCCAGAATCCCATGCAGCCCTAACTCTTCCGGGATACATTATACACCCCCGCTACCAAACCCCGCCCACCTCAACCGACGCACAGAGAGGGGGGGTTGATGTGTGAGGGAGCAGGGTTGGGGTGGGGGCGGGGTTTGGTGGTAGCAGGGGTGTATAATGTAGCCCGGAAGAGTCAGGGCTGCATGGGATTCTGGGAATTTGTCCTGTTGTGTTTATGTTGTGTTAAGGTGCAGATGTTCTCCCGAAATGTGTTTGTCATTCTTGTTTGGTGTGGGTTCACAGTGTGGCGCATTATTAGTAAGAGTGTTAAAGTTGTTTTATATGGTCACCGTCAGTGTAACCTGTGTGGCTGTTGACCAAGTATGCATTGCTGTCACGTACGTGTGCAAGCAGAAGATGCATACTGTATAACAAGTGGTTGGGCTGGCACATTATTAATACAGTTTGTAGAGGGCGTCAAATGTTGTACCATCATGGCACGCCCTTATTATAGATGTAAGGGTGAAAATCGGTGAATATTAATCCCGGGAGTTTTCTGCGAGAGTCACTGAATTCCGGAAGTCTCACGGGAAAATCGGGGGGTTCAGCAAGTAAGCTGCTGAGCCGCATCAGAGTGATCAAAGAGCCGCATGCGGCTCCGGAGCCGCGGGTTGCCGACCCCTGGCCTAGCCTAAATGCTATTGTGTGCATAGCTGTTGTGTAGCTCCTAGTAGCCTATAACCTACTATGTTTACATTCTGTAAATGACTTCACTGAAATACAAGATAAAATCAACCTCACCCTATTGAATGTGTACGTTATGTTTATATTTTGCTAAACTGTATTTACTAGCTTAAATTTCACAAGTCATCTGAAATATTTTATTTTGAAGAGTGCCTTTATCTCACACACAGAGGGAGAGAGCAGAGCAGAGAGACACTTTCAACACATTTTATTTTACATATTTGTCATTCCAGCATGCTTTTTGCTATCATTTTACCCTGGTCTGTGTAGCGTTCACATTTGAGCCCAGATTTTATCTCCAAGTGGACTCAGATCCATCTTTCAAGTGGTCTCTGTTTGCTTGTTTGGTGCACAACAGTATCCCCCAAACAAACTGTACTAGCATAGCAAACGCACCAAAGTGTGAAGGCACCCAATGATTGTGAAAACCTGCTAAAAATGACCATAACAAGTCATTTATAGCATCACTAGGTCAGGATGTAATAGCTACTTAATGATTAGGTGTCTGCGTATTCCTCTTACATATAACTACAGCACACTTACGTGAGGTCAGGACCCTTGTAATTATCCCCCAGTTGTGATGGTACAATGGCAGCATTTTACGTCTGAAAGCAATTTGTCTGGGAGAAAAAAAACACCCATTTCCTGGAACCAGTCTATTGATTGTCATTATACCCATCAAGCGCCATTGAAGGTCCATTAAAACCCGTCACCGCTATTGAAGAATGGATTAAAAAAAAAAATGACAAGGCAAAGCCATTTTCAGTCTTGTCCACTTCCTCCACTGCCATTGGCTCGTATTGATTTGCTGTTATCTGACCCAAAGCCTCATTAGGGGTTTTGGAGAATGTGAGTGTATCGACTGTCTTGGATTTGTGCATCAGACAAGCTTTTTCTTTTAAACTGAGTTTAGTGTTATAAAGTACAGTATGTAAAGAACTCAAAATGCATGGTCTCAGATGACCATGATGTATCTCAACAAGCATCCTTCCGTCGTTTGATACTGTTTGGAAAAAATTATTTGAATACTAGGAGTGCGCAAAAAAGGGAGTCACACCCAAATTGCGATTCTTTTTCATCACGATTATAAATCGACTCATTAAAAACAAAAAAAAGTTACTTTTAGTTTGTTGGGGTTTTTTGAAGAATCAGTTTTTAAAAATACATTTCTAGGCCATCTCAATGCAAACATAATGAGTTTTTCTCACTTGTAACTTGTGGCTGCAGCCAGCAGAGGCTCTGTTGTGTAAGTGTCAACAAACTGATTGTCTAAAGGAAGACATTGGAAACTGAGCTATGTTCATGCTATGCTAACTTCTCACGGCACGGTTAATCTGCGAAATGACATGGAAACTGGAGTTCAGAACATTAATCCTATTTAAGGCAATATTTGAAACATAATAGTTAATGAATTGATCATTTTTTTCCATGATTAAGTATCTTGTCAAATGGCCATTCTTTATTGAACATGATTTTTTTTTTTAAATAAAATGATATTGCTTTTCCAGCGTTGTCAATTGAAGGAAGTGCACAGTAGGTTATAATGTCTATGATGTTATATAAAACATTACTATAAGCCATGTCGATGACAATAACTAAGTATAAAGATACTTTAAAAACAGAATTGCTAATTTTCAATAACAATAATACAGTTGAAGAACGAGAATAAACACTTACTTGCAAGGATGGCGCTTCCTATAAAGGATCAGTTTATTTCCAGGTAAAATCTTTGGTGCTCTTTAACGTGTGTGTCCTCATGTCGCCCTCACGCTATTTCCAGTCTGACTCTGTAGCCGAGAGAAGTCGGGGTTGTTGTTGTCCTGCTCCATTAATGGTGAAGGATGTGTGGCGGGGGTTTAAGGTGATGAATGGAGTGCCTGTCTGCCCTAATGGCAGAAGATGCTGAGGAGTCTGGCCGTGACGCAATAGAAAAGGGGCGGAGATAGCCAGAAAGCTATATGAGTGAACTACGTATCCCTTGATCATTCTTCATCATTTTTATGGTTATGATGATTTGGGTGTCTGGCACTAAAGAGACCACAGAACAAAAATACTCGAAGGCGCTGGTGATAATGATGGACGAGATGCGACTAATCCATTAAGGAGTGATAGTGAAATGGGAGTCAAATGTTGGTCACTTGGTGTTTTATACACTCTCTGGCAACATTAGATACATGTGCATTCCACAAGAACATACAGTAGGAAGAGTGTTCATATGGCCCCATTCGTTACGGTTTACCTGACACATGAAAGGTAAAATTGGGGGTGAACTATCCACTTGAACTGCCACATGGCAATACTGTTGTATATCTTTTGTGGCAAATCCAACTTTGACCACAGCGTCAGTTGTTAGGCAGAGTGGTGCTGTCCATCATTTTCAGCAGACTGCATTTCAAACACGAGATCCACCCAGGAATTGGGCCATATGAATCCCTTCCCTACTACACTAATGCTGTCAGAGCTGTCACTTGTCTCATAGGTGTTAATGGAAATATGATAATCAGTTCCAGGGTCAAACAATACCCATTATAAAACGTTCTCAGGGCATTCAGTCGATCACACCTGTACTGTTCAGGTTGTCTCAGAAGAGTTTCCGCCTCCGCTTAAAGATAACCAGAACTGCTGATTCAACGCCCTTGAGAATGAGAATATTTACAGGCATCATAAAACATTAACTGTACAGGCAATGTTTTAAGCCCTAAACCTAAAATGTGGCTTTACAATGATAATAATACTCAGTTTTTACTAAGTTGACTGTTTTGGACGCTCTTTTTCTTTTTTAGATGGTTCTGAGGAGGAAGCCAAGGCAGAAAAAAAGGAAGCCAAGGCAGAACAAAAGAAAGCCAAGACCAACACGACTGTGAAAAGCACCGTTGAAAATAAATCATTGAAGAGAAAGAAGCTAACAGAAAAAACTGTGATAGAAAAGAAGAAGACAAAGATAAACAACGAACAGGTACTACAACGCTACTGTTCTTTAACCTGGTGCTAATTAGAGACCTTGTGGGAATTTGTTTTTACTAACCACTGAAGGAGACAATTATTTGAAAAACAGCGGGAATCGGAGCATTTACGGTAACAGTACAAAAAGTACTACAGAAAGGTGATTTAAAATGTGTTTTTATTACTGAAACACAAAATAGAATGCTTGTCAGCACGGTCTTACAGCCAAATTATGTTTTTGTTAGATTTTCTGCTTCTACAACAGTAAGTTACTCCTCCAATTTCACTGATTCATTGGTTGGAACCAAGAACAATATGATAGACTTTCCCTCCGGGTACTCCGGCTTCCTCCCACCTCCAAAGACATGCACCTGGGGATAAGTTGATTGGCAACACTAAATTGGCCCTAGTGTGTGAATGTTGTCTGTCTATCTGTGTTGGCCCTGCGATGAGGTGGCGACTTGTCCAGGGTGTACCCCGCCTTCCGCCCGATTGTAGCTGAGATAGGCTCCAGCGCCCCCCGCGACCCCAAAGGGAATAAGCGGTAGAAAATGGATGGATGGATAGATGGCAGGTGCTCTCTGCAGTTAAGTGATGTGTACTGTTGTTTTTAAAGAAATATGGTGATTTCAAATCTGCTGTGTTTTATGTGCTGTCTCGTTCAGAGGGAGAAGACTGAGGATTCAACTGAATCCCCCAAAAAGAGGAAGGTAGGTGATAAGGAAAGAATGTTATGATGAAACAGAACACCACATGTCATGTCATTTTATTATGGACGGTGTGAGAGACAAAAAGGGCTCACAAAACATGAAAAGCAAAACAAATATATTTTGAGATACACATTAATTTTCTTGTCCTGCTTCTTTTTATGACTTTTTATGTCTCTGGTAGGCTAGGGCGATATATCGATGTCATTGATATATTCAAGTGTTTTGTTGCAGACGATTTAAAAAATAAAAAATGTTTCTTTTTCTCCTCTTGCTTCGGCATACTTTTCGCCTCCAGGAGCTTTCCGAGCCCATACTTCCTTAGCAGAGATTCAAAACATGGCTAATGCTATGCTAACGAGAGCGAGACGTCCAAAAAAAAGAAAAGTGTTGTCAGCACTTTAGTTTTTGCGGCAAAAAGTGTGGGAAAAATTACTACACATGTCAAAGTGCGCGTAATACAACTACTTTTTGAGGCGTACAAGACCGCAACAAACAAACAAATTATCGCGCAGCGTGTTGTGGTGGAATCATGATGTGGTTTTATGTAAACATGTCAGCCTCAGAAGCACAGCAAGGTCAATGCATGAAATATCCTGCTACTAATTAAAGCAACAACCAGATCTAAACACGAACATTTACTTGATATCAAATAGAAAGAGGCAACAAAGACAACAAACACATACACTCTACTACTATCTACGAGGGAACAAATCAATGATTGAAGTGAAAACCTTCAGCTCACAATCCAAACAATAACCCCTTTGTGTACCAGAAGATATGACAGTCATGGAAGCACATTCAATTTATTTATTAACCAGGAGTAACGCTACCCTGTAAAAACATTCAACAGAGCTGCCGGAACTGGCGACAAACTGCCACTGCGTCTGCTAAGCTAATACATATAACTAAACTAAGCTTAAAATGCTGCTCTAAATGTCTGCGTGCTGACGTCACACGTCAATAGGCAACAGGCACCGCCTTTTAAAGACGCACATTCTACAGGAATATGTAACGTCTCTCAGCTGCATAAGCCAGATATTAGAATTTTTTTGTAGAGTAATGCATTAATTACTTAATTAATTAAATTTATGAAAGGGTAATTATTTTAGTAATTCAGTTATTTTTTTGGTAAAGTAACAAAGCACTACAATTAATTACTTTTTAAAAGTAATTTCCTACCACCAAATGTTTGAATGAAAGAAAAAGACTGCGTTTATCCACTTGACTTGACTGAAATGATTACCGTATTTTTCGGACCATAGGCCTCACCGGATGATAAGGCGCACTGCCGATGAGCGGGTCTATTCAGGTCTATTTTCGTACAAAGGGTGCACCGTATTATAAGGCACATTAAAGGGGTCATATTATGATTTTCTTTCTACATTTAAAACTCTTATCTTGTGGTCTACATAACATGTAATGGTACTTCTTTGGTCAAAATGTTGCATAGATAAATTGTACAGACCATCTTCAAGTTGCTTTCCGACCGTTGCTTCAGGATACGCCATTTTGTGGGCGGTCGTATTTACGTGGCTCTGTTTCGACAGCATCTTCTCCCCGTCATCTTTGTTGTACCGGTGTAGCATTCAAGGACAGGAGTCGAATAAGTGTCAATAGATGGAGCTAGCTGTTTTAATGACATTCAGACTTTTACTTAAATAAAAACCGAAGCAGCATATCCTCATCCGTGGCTCACTAGTGCAACAACGCCGGAAATGTGTACCGTGAAAAACTGTCCGACCATAACTAAAGTTCCGTGGGTGAATTATGTAAACCCACTACACCCACTTAGTTTTAGCGCTTCCAAAGTGAGTCTACTGACAGATATAAGTTAGAACTTTACGCTACTATATATATACTATATATACGCAAATGTTCAAGACTTATTCGGATCCCAAATACACATCAACAGTTACAAGAATGTAAGAAAAGTTGTTTTTTCATAATATTGCGAAATGTTTGCCGACAACACCAACATTTTGGCCAACAAAATAAACAGGAGTTAAACCTCTCACATCGAATACAAAATCTTCACAGCCTGCGTTCAGTTCAATGAGATGACAAAACATTTTAGCTAGTATTGATGTTATTTGAACACTGATAAAGTGCGCAGTTAAATAAAGGACTAGTGAGCATCCCAGTAAACAAACAACGTTCCCGACACATCGCCTGCTGCATGTTTCCTCCCGTCATTAACTCTCAGTCAACGCAGCTGATGGACGCTGTGTTCAGAAAATAAAAGCAACATTACATTTTTTTATCCTTCACTGTATGTATGTATATATATATATATATATATATATATATATATATATATGTATATATATGTATATATATATATATATATATATATATATATATATATATATATATATATATATATATATATATATATATATCTTTATATATATATATATATATATATATATATATATATATATCTTTATATTGTCTGCTGCATGTTTCCTCACATCATTAACTCTCAATCAACGCAGCTGATGGACGCTGTGTTCGGAAAATAAAAGCAACATCAAATATTTTTCTCCTTCACTGTATGTGTATATATGTATATGTATATATGTGTGTATATGTATATACTGTATGTGTGTTTGTATATATATGAATGTGTATATATGTGTGCGTGTATGTGTGTATATACACACAGACAGACACACACGCATACACATACATATGTATGTATGTATGTGTGTGTGTGTGTGTGTGTGTGTGTGTGTGTGTCTGTGTACCGTATTTTTCGGAGTATAAGTCGCACCGGAGTATAAGTCGCATTTGCCGAAAATGCATAATAAAAAAGGAAAAAAACATATGTCGCACTGCGACTTATAGTCCGAAAAATACGGTATATACACGTGTGTGTATATATATATATATATATATATATATATATATATATATATATATATATCTCAAACCCCCACTTTCGGTCTGTAATTTTATTCACACCAGTTTGGCTCTGAAAAAAAACGTTTCTTCCGCATGCAGTCACACGCATTATTGCTGTACAAATAGTCCTAAAGATAACCACAGGATACATGTGGCATACGACATTTTCTGGATTTGATCAGACACGCAATTCTCTGTACATGAGGCCCCTGGTCACAAGCCTTTAAGTACTCTTAAGCTACATGCAGATCAGTTCTTATTTTTTAGCCTAAATTTGACCTGTGTTGGATTTTTTTCATGTTATTTTAACAATACAATTCCGATTTTTTCCAGGCCTCTTTCGTATGTGGTCATAAATATATATATCCGATGCGACAGCAGTTTTACCGCTCGGGTTGCGTTCCTCCCTCATCAGAAAGGACAGCAAGACTGGCAGGAGATATGTGCTTTAATGTCTCCAAAAGTGTCCAGCAAAACCATAAAAATTAGCTAGTGAAAACAATCCAGAGAGGTTGGTAACCTGCTAAGTTTATCGACAAAGTTGTTGGCTCGACTAATCCTTGCTCTGAGGGCGTCACATGTAGCGCCAAATCTAATAGTGGCGGTCCACATTTATTCGGGGCGGGCTGCCACAATTATAGGAATGTCTGGAAAACACTGTCTCTAACCAATAACTTAAATGTTGTCCTGATGTCAACAGAGAAAGAAGAAGAAGACAATTACAGATGTCTTAGCCTCCTCTGAGCCTAAACCAGGTTGTCCTGCAGACCTGCAGAACCTGCTCACACACTACTTCACAGACAAGCGCACCGTGATCGAGATGGAGGAGCTCAAGCTGCACGGTGAGTTGTCCTCTCTAAATATGCTTTTTGTGCACTAAAGATGCGGAAACCAACCTAAAGAGATGTTCAGATCCTGATCAGACCGCAGCTGTGTCCCAGTCTTTATGTAGCTAAAGAATGTACTCACAGGAAGGATTCCTTTAAAAGGGATGCAGGCTCAGGGAGCTATAATCACATTTGTGGCATGAATTCCAGGAGGGTGCATGTCTTGCCAGAACACCGACTCAAATTTGAGTGCAAGCTGCAAAGAATGCGTTGTCTGTCCACAGTGCGAAACGGCTTCTAAGATACTAATCCTCACCACCATGGCGGAAAATAAAGTTTCTTCCAGGTAGCGTTATCACTGGAGGATTTGAGGAAAAGGAATGTCTCAGCATGCTACACACCAAGCAGGATTACAAAAGAAGCTAACCGCTAAAGCTTCAATGTAAAATAGTGGGGATTGATCCAGATGTTGATACTATACATACATAGTATAGCGTCAGCATATTAACGACACTGAAGTGATTAGATGCACATTTTTTGCTTGAACTTATTTTACAAAACCTTTAGTTTGTTTTTGTTATTGTTTACAAAGTCAGAGAGTATGTTTCTGGATACAACAAAGCTTTGATGGCAAAACCCAAATGATTAAAATGGGAGCCATTAGTCGTTTTTTATTTTGTTCATTTATTGTGCGCTGGGCTCAGAAAATTGTATTTAGCATTCAATACCACATTTGATTGTCAACACTAAATTGGCCCTAATGTGTGAATGTGAGTCTGAATGTTGTCTGTCTATCATTGTTGGCCCTGTAATTAGGGGGAGACTTGTCCAGGGTGTACGCTGCCTTCTGCCCAAATGCAGCTGAGATAGGCTCCAGCGACCCCAAAAGGGACAGGCGGTAGAAAATTGATGGATGGATGAATTACGTTATAAGATAAGCTTAATAACAATGTGTCATAGTGTTTTACTTTAGTTACATTTTCAGTTCTATAATCTACAGCAGTGATTTTCAAACTGTGGTACTCGGGCTCTATCTCGTGGTACGCCAAAGATGCACTTGATTAAAGGACATTGTTTTCTTTCCAATACTCAAACACAGTGTTACTGTTCAAACTGTGTGTAATGTTAAAGTGGTCAAAAATATTAAATATACTTTTTAAATAAATATTTTGCCTTATTTTAATGAATACTTAAACTTACTATGCTACTGTATTTTAATGTTGGTCATTATGGTGGTACTCGGAGAGACAAGTTTTTTCCGAGGTGGTACTTGGTGAAAAAGGTTTAGGAAACAATGCCTGAATTGTTTGCAAACCGTGCCTGTAACACGGCAGTAAAACGGCTGATCAAATAAAGCAAAAGTCATCCTCATGGACCCACCAGCTGCGGAAGCAAGCTCTCTAATCACCCAAACAGATTCAATAACTCCCCTGTGACGTTTTGGTGAATTTACTGAGACATTTGTGAAAGTGAAACAATACAAAAAAAATGCCATTATAAGGTAATAATAGTGAAGTCAATTATATCTCTACAGCGCTTTTTCTCTAGAGACTCAAAGCGCTTTACATAGTGAAACCCATACATTTTTATTTTTTATTTTTATTTTTATTTTTTTTTGTGTGTCCTGTCCAGCTTCTCAGGCAAATCATATAGTTGATGTAGATGCCCATGTCGGCTGTTCAGATTTACTTTACAAAAGAGAAGTGTAGGATACTTCTCTTGTTGCCTTATTTGTATTTGACTTTATTAAATGTATTTATATTATCATTTAGTGCAGCCGGGCCGGAGCAGGAGGGGATAGAAAGAGAAAAAAAAAGAAGACAGAGGGGGAAATTGTGGGGACAAGAGGGGGATTAGACAGAGAGACAAAACCAACAACAGCAAACAACAACAACAACAACAATAGAGCAACATCAGCAAATATGACATGTACAAATATGATGGTAAAAGTAATAGCAAATAAGCAGTTAGCGAAAAATAAAAAATAATACAGAAATGACAATGAGCATTATTACACTACAAATGGATCAATACAAATACCAATAGAAATAGCGCTATTGATAATGAACAATACCAATAATTTACCTTTATTATCAACAATACAGTTGTTTAAATGCAACAATACATATACGTAATGATAACTTGAGATACGAAAGAATGCAGAAAAATGGAGGGGGAGAAAGAGAAGCAACCTACATTAACCTTGTAGATTGTTATAGTCACAATAGGTTAAGCTTTGTCAGTGTGCCATGTGTTACACCCAGTTTACCCTAGGGCAACAACGTTAATATATGTTTGATGAAACGTCATTATGTGCATGAGTGCAAGTATGCATATGTACTTGTATATGTACAGAATGTGTATATGTGTTTGTACAATGAATGTATATGTACAGAATGTGTATATGTGTTGTATATGTACAGTATGTGTATGTGTATGTTTGTATATTGAATGTGCGTGTGGATGTACGAACATTAGGTAGGTAAATATGTACTGTATTTGTGTATGTATGTGGGAGCGTAGGTACCTATGTACGTATGTGAGCATATGTGAATTTGCATGTACAATACATTCGACTCCCAGAGTGCGTGGGAGCCAGAGCACGGCCCCGTCACCCCCGAGAGCCCAACCCACAAACAGGAGGCGTGGTGCCCAGGGAACCAGGGACCACCGCCCCCACGCAGCCAAGCCGGCCAGCGACAGGAACCCCAGAGCCCGACCCACCGTACCGCCCACAAGGGCCAGCAGCAGGCCGCAGACAGACGCACCCGGCAGAGGACAGGGCACGAGAAAAGCAGGGGACAGCCAGACCCCAAGCCAGCGAGAGACCACACCCCACACGGGCAGAAAGGCGAGACGCCCCGCCCGAGGGACCCAGAGACTCCCCGCAACCGGACGGGAAGACCGCCCCCGCCCCACCGGCAACCGGGCCCCCACGAGCCCACCCCCCACCCCCGGAGAGCGCGGCGAGGCCAGCCCCCGGCCACCCCACCCAAACCGGCCGCCGCAGGACCACCCAGGCACAGGGCCACGGGAACCACCCACCCCACCCGCAGGGACCCCAACGATGGAGATGGAACAACCAGCAACCGCCCCGCCGAGCCCCCCCCCTGAGGGAGGGGAAAAATTAAAAAATAATATTAATAAAATATATTAAAAAATAAATTAATTAATTAATTAATTAATTTAAAAAAAAAAAAAGAATTAAAAGAAGATCACAGACATGCTGACAAACAAGGTCACTACCCCAGCAACTGGCCGACTCGCAGCACCTCGGAATACCTTGCAGCACCAAGCTACCACAATAGACGCAGGGACTAGGCCCAACAGGCCCCAACCAAGACGGGCACCCGGAAGGGATGGACAGCGGGACCCAGGAGCTCCAGACACGCAGTTCGGATGCAGTAGCCTGAGGCGTCCCATACATTTTTAAGCTACACTTAAACCAATGTGAGGGGTAATTATTCTAACACAGACACTTGTAAATGTGTTAACATATTAGCAAATGCTTACAACGCTAGCTTCATTATATTACACGTACTATGAATATTCCTACAGACATCACACATGGGGCAGTTTAGTAAGCATGAATTGTTTTAGTTATACTGTAAAACTTGCGAACATTGCTTGGTGTGATGAATGAAGATTCCATACGTGTAGAAACGCTATTGACCACTAGGAGAGGGAGCGGCACTTCCGTTTGAAAGCACTGAACGGTAGGAAACAATAGACGTTCACCCCGCAGCACAAACTCATCTAAAAAATGGCGCCATATCACAAAAATTAACACACCTTTTCAATGTCTCTGTGGATGTTTTATGAAAATAATTTATTGAACACAAAACATTCTGGCCGTTTGCGAAGAAAAATCCATAAATTAGGGCCGTAACCAGGATTTTTACAAAGACAGAGGTCAAAATTCTGCAACTTTTGTCTTCACCCTGTTCTTTTTCCATTCCTCCACTGTTTGTCTCATCTCTCCACATTCTATCACTCTCTCTCCTGCCAGTTGTATTACAAGAGCACCAGTAAAATGAAATACAACTCCTTCACATTCAAACACTGAAGGTTTAACAGTATTGTAAAAACCGCGGTATTACGGTGTGTAGTTTTTGACCAGGTCTGAAAAAAAGCGACATCTCCCAAAAACCCTTTGCGCAGCATGGGGCCGACAAAGTGGGGGCGTGGAACGCTGTAAGCAGGAAGTGAAATGTGTTTGTAGTATTAAATCAAATCAAACTTTATTTATAAAGCACTTTTCATGCATAAAAGAAATGCATCACAAAGTGCTTTACAGACTTAAAAACAATATCCCAATGACCAAGATCCCCCATTATCGCATGTGTGCATTCACACACACACACATGCATATACAGTATATGAACAAATCAATGCATGGCTGAGTACAGAAGGAACATGTGAGTAGACACTATCACAGGAGCCATCTGCACCAGGGGGTCATCAAACAATGGCCACCAGGACGCTGACACAAAACGCCCCCACAGCACGGCCGATAGATGACAGAAAATGTTTTTTGAAAAAAATCATCAAAATCCATCCATCACTGTTTGAGTTATGTTGTTAGCAAACTGACAAAGAAACCCTGGCGAAAACATAACTTATTTGGTGGAGGTAAGAAAGAGTTCTGCAAAGCAAAACGCGCTACTTTTGTCTCAAGCGTTGCCAAGAGGGAAATCACACAAAAAAAACTGTACTGTCGTTAATATGTAAACTGTACGGGAAATACGAGTAAACTGAAAAACTACTTGATACATTCTTCATCCATCCATCTATCTATCGCTTGTCTCTCTCGAAGTCGCAGGTGAGGGGGGCTATAAAGCTGCGCTCGGGCAGAAGGCACGTTGCACCCTAAGTTGCCACCTGCAACTGTCATCCAAAAATATATTTGAAGATAGCAAAGCTTAACATCAGTTTGTGGGGTATTTACATTATCAAAAGTTAACTATTATGAGAAACAGCATTTTCTAAACTGATATAAACATGTCCCACTGCTTCTCAGAAAGTTAAAGTTGAAAGACACTAAACTAAACAAAACATTATTGTTTTACACTGGATGTTTACATTGTCACTTTAAAGACACACAACTGTGATTTTTTCTTTTCTTTTACATTTGCTTAAAACAGTGAGTGTTCCTGCACAATTCTTTGCACCTAAAAATACATGTTTGTAGTAATAAATATGATTAGAACACTTGAGCATTATGTTGGTGTTCAATTACAGTAAGTGTGTTTATCCTAAACATTCCTGCACAATGACATTTTAATGACTTTTTTTTTTTTTTTGGACATATAACACAATATCATGTCATGGCCTTAATTCCGTGATGGTATCGTACCCTGAGATTTTGGTACCATTACATCCGTACAACAGCCACATTTAAATAAGAATTACAGAATATAATCAACAAAATACAACCATTGCAAGCGTACAAGTACAATTTAGTGCTATATAATTTAATGCTATTACTCTTGCTGTTAAATTTAGGCTATATAATTAAGTTCCATTATGATTGCCAAAGAAAACCTCTGTGGTCATTCTTCAAAGCAGATCATCTGTGCAGAGAACAGTTTTGTTTCTTTAATCAGTGTGTGTATATGGTACTAATGTTCACCTCACCATAACAAGTGGCAATCAGTGGTGGACTGGGACAAACATTTGGCCCTGGAGTTTTTGATCCAGAACACAATCCACACGCAGATAGTGTGCCAACTCACTCCACTGATGTACATATAACAACGCCCTTAATACGACCACTATGCTAAACTATATCCCTTTTACATTGTGGAGCCGTGAATAAACTAATGATAACTACACAGTGGGTTGCTTACTTGCTCTTAAAAAGGCACTAGGGGAATTTATTTAAAATTGATGACTATTTATTTCTCACACACCCATACAAATCTCATTGCAACAAGCGTGTAAATCTGCAAAGTGGCGTTATGTGAAGAAAGTATAAAATAGGGCTCAAATGGTCAATAAAAACGAATTATATAGTATTGTTATTGTTTCCAATAGGTCCCTAACCACCGGTCCAAGGACCGGTACCGGTCCGTGACGCATTTGCTACCGGGCCGCAGAGAAACATTAAATTTAGAAACGACTGCCTGTCCCACTGCACACACTAATAATCTTGTTTATAGATGTATAATAAAACTCCTCATAGGATGTTGCCATTTGTTATATTTGTTATAACTTTGTGACATGATACAATACACATTAATGAATATCCATCCATCCATTTTCTACCGCTTGTCCCGTTCGAGGTCGTGGAGGCTGCTGGAGCCTATCTCAGCTGAATTTGGGCGGTAGGCGGGGTACATCCTAGACATTTGACAGATTGTAGCCAAAGCCTGATTTCCACCTGCAGTGTAACCTGCTAGAGATCTCATCGCAAAGAAACAATCCCAGGGGTCCCACTAATTCAGCGTTATAGTGAGTTGTATTTTTCATGCACTTACTTTTGCTGTATTTATCTGGCACAAGTGGAAAGCCTATCCCTGAAAATAATACCTACATTAAACATGTCCGTGGTGCAAAAAAGGTTGGGTACCCCTGCATTAAATAACTACATTTAGCTATAACTCAACACACACACCATGTTTGCAATTTTTTTCACTTAAAGTTAATTAAAAGTGACCATTTTGAACCATTTATGAACGTTTTATCCACATCATGCCGGAAGAAGGCAGACCTGCTTGCCATAATATCATAATATCACCGTTATGATTATACAGTTGCGTTTTCAACAACATTTATTTTTTCCTCCTCCTGTATTGCCTCATGAGCTGTCATCAGAGCAATTTAGAGAGCAGCTGCAGCTGCTAAGGACACACTGAAGTAGCTGCTTTCAAACATCTTCATTTTTCTGCTCTTAGCAGTCTCTGTCACTAAAGCTTTTATTTTATTATCTCTTCATTTCCCAGCAGCACCTTTTTAGTTTTTCTTGGAATCTCTTATTTTGTTTTTTCCTGGGTGCTCATGGACTGATCACCATTAAGATTGGATGAGGAAGGGCTAAAACATGTGTGGGCTGGACTTCTGGGCCTCTGTAGCCTCTCATTGGCCCATTTTGCGCCAAAGAGCCTTGACAGACAGAGCCAATCAATCGTAACCTTTCTGTTGCTGTGTGGTGTCGAGAGAGGGATTTCTAGCAAGCTGTGAATAACAAAGATCGTTTATTGAGCAAGGATGCTTTACTGCGTACACGATGCCGTACACAAAACATATTTGTAGTCAGTTATATCTTCTTTTTGTCACTTAAAAAAATATAGAGAAAATAACATTGGCGTCCTCAACGGTAGTTACGCACCGTTTTATAAACCACAGGGTTCAAAGCGTCGGAAAAAAGTAGTAGCTTATAGTCCGGAATTTACAGAACATTCCTGATGGCATGTTGTGGCCCTCCATGAAAACTAGTTAGACACCTGTGCAACATAGACAGCTCAAAAAGTTATTTGAGGAGTTATTTCAGGAAATGTCAGAAATGGTATAAGGAACAAGTGATTACATTTTTGGGATGATCCGGATCACCGTCTGGATTCAGGACTTTACTATTGGGAGACAGCTGAGGCCTGTGCACTCTCAGGGCTTTGCTTTTGTAGTTACTTCTGCAATATGCTGAAAGACAAATCAAAAACAAGCCTCCCTAGTCGCACTTTGGACATTCCTGCACCACACTAATCCTTTTTGGTGCTTTTTATTTGTGTTTTTCAGATTCTTGTTTCTTGTCCTGCAACGACCTGACACACAGCCTGTCCTCATATCTAAAGCAAAGTGAGTACTCTGCTGAAGTCTTCACACACTGCTAGCATACACTTGTAACAGGAAGTAACTACTGTCTTAATATTGAGACTTTGACTATTTCTGTCTTCATTGAGTGATATTCTTTTGTTCTTCCTGTTTTGCTGCTTAAGTTTGTCCCAAATGGTCCAAGGTTCATAAACAGCACACACAAAAGAGTTCGGTGGTCCTGCTCATCCTCTGCAGCTCTGCCCTCCGAGCCATCGAGCTCATCAAGTATAACGTTTCTTTAAATTATTTAATTGCCTTAATTGCACCACAATCTCTGGTGCATCTGACACACTTTTTTAATTCCCAGGCAGCTGATTGCCTTCAAGGGAGAAGCCAAGGCTGTTAAACTGTTTGCCAAACACATCAAGGTCCATCTCAGATGTTTTTCAATGCGAGTGAACCTTCTAGAGTCCACTAACATGTCATTTTGCTGTGAAGATGGAGGAGCAGGTGAAGCTGCTGCAGAAAAACGTCACTCACATCGGAGTTGGGACGCCCGGTCGGATCAGTGCTCTTGTTGAGAAAGGTAAGTGGGGTTAATTTTTTTTTTTTTTTATCATGAATATATACGAAAAATATATATGTATGTATTTTTTTTTTTTTAAGCTTTCAACATTTTTACATTTTCTCTATGTCAGAGGGACTGAACTTGCAGGCGTTACGCTTCCTGGTTCTGGACTGGAACTGGAGAGACCAGAAGCTTAGGAGGATGATGGACATTCCTGAGGTGAGCCAACTCCTCCTTGTGGCACCAAAGTACACTACACACTACTTTATTGCGTGATAGACATATATCAATCAGAAGTTCACATTTCTCATAACTTTTTAAAGGGTGTTTATGTGTAAATAATGCCCAAAGAAGGTATTTATATAGTTAATAAAATATATTTGTTAAATATTATTAGTTTAAAGTTTCACTTTAATTTGATCAAAAACTAGTACCGGTAGTTTGAATTGGCACTGCATCTTACTCCTACAAAAATTCTCATTTTTATAAAGTGAGTTATTTATAAATTTGAGTTTTATAGAATAATTAGAAAAAATAAATAAATAAACCGATAAAATTCAGCTATTGTAGCTTATTCTGGCATATTTACTGTGAGGCATTTGCTCACAGTGAGGATATTTGTCACCAATTCTGTTCATAACTTTTATGGACAGAATTTCTAGGCGCAGTCAGGGCGTTGAGGGGATCCGGTTTGGTGGCTGCAGGATTAGGTCTCTGCTTTCTGCAGATGATGATGGCTTCATCTGGCCAGGATCTACAGCTCTCACTGGATTGAGAATTAGCACCTCCAAGTCCGAGTCCATAGTTCTCGCCCGGGAAAGGGTGGAGTGCCATCTCCGAGTTGGGGAGGAGCTCTTGTCCCAAGTAGAGGAGTTCAAGTACCTCAGAGTCTTGTTCACGAGTGAGGGAAGAGTGGATCGTGAGATCGACAGGCGGATTGGTGCGGACCCTGTATCGATCCGTTGTGGTGAAGAAGGAGCTGAGGCGGAAGGCAAAGCTCTCAATTTACCGGTCGATCTACGTTCCTTTTATTACCTATGGTCATGAGCTTTGGGTTATGACCAAAAGGACAAGATCACGGGTACAAGCGGCCAAAATGAGTTTCCTCCGCTGGGTGGCGGGGCTCTCCCTTAGAGATAAGGTGAGAAGCTCTGTCATCCAGGGGGAGCTCAAAGTAAAGCCGCTGTTCCTCCACATCGAGAGGAGCCAGATGAGGTGGTTCGGGCATCTGGTCACGATACCACCTAGGGATGTGTTTAGGGCACGTCCGACCGGTAGGAGGCCACGGGGAAGATGCAGGACACGTTGGGAAGACTATGTCTCCCGGCTGGCCTGGAAACGCCTTGGGATCCCCCGGCAGGAGCTGGACGAAGTGGCAGGGGAGAGGGAAGTCTGGGCTTCCCTGCTTAGGCTGCTGCCTCCGACCCGACCTCGGATAAGCGGTAGAAAATGGATGGATGGATGGATGGTCATTTGCTCATACATGGTTCAATATGCATTGTTCTAATCAAATAGTCATTCAATATTTCTAGGTTGGGAGCACAGAGGAGGATGTAAGCTTATGATGGTAAAATATTTGCTGGAGGAAGAAACAGATTTATTTTATTTTTGAAATCATTTATATTATTTTATAATAATTATCTGCAACTACAAAACTCAAATTTATTGGTAAAATTAATTAATCGCCCAGGCTTAATTTTTGTTCAACTGTTTTGTGTTTTTTTTTTTTTTTTTTACCATTTCTCTCTACATCCTAAAAAATGTCCCCATAACTGCTGTGATGATATTATATATTTGTTTTCTGTCTAAATTCTAGATTTTTTTTAGCTATCTGAAGCAATAAAATATTTTCTATAAAATTAATTTGAAGGGATATTTTCTTCGTAGTAGTTCTAAGGCCATGAGATGGGTCAATGATATGCAACAATAGTGAACTCCATTTCCTCATGACAAAAATTCTCCAATTTCCTAAAACTGCTGTAAATTATTGCGTGTTTCTGCTAGAAACACATATTTTCAATTACATTCACATTTCTCAAAACTTTATTTTTTATAGCGGGTTTATATGCAAAAAAAATGCCCAAAGAAGGTATTTATATCATTCGTAATCCCATCCATCCATCCATCCATCCATTTTCTACCGCTTATCTCTCACTTGTCCCTTTCGTGGGGTGCTGGAGCCTATCTTAGCTACAATCGGGCGGAAGGCGGAGTACACCCTGGACAAGTCGCCATCTCATCACAGGGCCAACACAGATAGACAGACAACATTCACACTCACATTCACACACTAGGACCAATTTAGTGTTGCCAATCAACCTATCCCCAGGTGCATGTCTTTGGTCATTAGTAAAATATTAATTAAATATTATTAGTTAGTTATTAATTAAATTATTATTAAACATATTTTTTTACCATTTCTCTCTAAAACCTTTCAACATTTAAACAAAAACTGCTATGAAAATTGTAAATATTTATGTTTTCGTTCTAAATTCTGGGTTGTTTTTTTAGCTATAGGAAGAACTAAAATTCTATCAGATTAATTTGAAGGGATATTTTATAGGAGTAGTTATAAGGCCATGAGAAGGGGCAATGATGATTTTCATGCATTGTTTATGTATTATTTTATATACAGTAAATGTCCTTTTAAAAATGTAAAACATATACATACACTTGATGTCCTCGTGACACAATATGTCCAATTTCCCACTTTAAAATAATACGTTTTCTACTTTAAAACACCTTTAAAACTACTCCAACCTGATGTACGCACATATTAGTTAATTGTTTTTAGCCCTATATAGGCTAGTATGGTAACAATTTTTACAATGAAAAAAAAACACCAATGAGAAATGTCGTTGGATGCTTTGAATATGATTTTTTTGGGACCAAATATAAAATGTACACACTAACAAATAATACAAAAATAATTTTAAAAAATTACATTTTAAATGAAAAAAATGGTACAACATTTCAACATCAATATTCAATTTGATATAATTTGCCACCACAGTTCTTAGAGATTTTCAATGTATTTGCATTTCTTAAATTAATTGTTCTGCAGTTTGTAGATTTCTTGTTGTCTTTGCTTTTCTTTCAGATCAAGGTGGATTTCGTGAAGCTGCTGGAGAGCGGGCTCATCCAGCAATGCAAAACAAATAAAGTAAAAATTGGACTATTTTAATGGCAAATTGTCAACTTGCACATTTCTTGTACTGTGCTTTTTACCATGAGTACTATTTCCACTATTTCAACATGAGGTATCCTCAATAAATTGACCTTCTGAATAAAAGAATAAATCATTCTCCTAATTACCAGCAAATATGTCAGTTCCAAAAACAAAGCTCTCAAAAATGCTTTCAAATATACCTGCTACTCTGCAGTTGCGCAAGACACTGTTTGAGGGATTGCCGTGTACTAATGCCTCGTCCAGGGACAGAGATGTGAAACAGGAAGAGGCAAGTGTTGTGGTTAATTAGTAACAAGTGTCTCTCCTCCCAGCGAGAGGCCAGTTGTGATGTGTGTGTTTGCGTAGCGATACCACAGAAATAGGAACAGGAAGCCAACTTCACAAAAAAGACAATTCAAAGAGGGGTTTGGTGCGTGTATGATGGGTCCAACCAGGACAGGACCTTTAGCCCGGAGGCCCGACAATTCGGCCTTCAAGCAGCAGCGTCTGCCCGCCTGGTCGCCCATGCTAACTGCTAGCACGGTGCTGCCTTTCTTCTTCATCATGGCTCTGATATGTTTGCTGCTGGGAGTGTGGCTGCTGCTCACTGTGCAGAGCGTACAGGAAGTCCGGGTGAGTAACGTGTGGCTTTTCTCACCAAAGCTGCTGTTTCAAGGTTAAAGTGTGTCGTAAAAGACTGAGCGACATATGAGGCAAAAGGAGTCAAAGTTCGATAACACGACTAATCCCATGTCTCCTTAGGTGGACTACACAGACATTGGCGCATGTGCCGTTTGTCACGACATGCGTAAGAACGTGAGCAACGCGGCAAAGCTCTGCACTTGCAAACTGGACTTTCGCATCAACAAGGCCCTGAAGGTAAGCGGCGTCGTCTTAAACCCCGCCCACGTTGCCCCTGATAAGGAGAGATTAGATTAGATGAAGCTCTCAGGCGTCTTGCGGACCTTTTAAATGTAAGAGGAACATTCTAGCATCGTTACCATATTGACCCAAATATAAGACAACCCCTCTTAATCAAATGAAAGCAAAAATAACTTGTTCACTCATTTAGGAAGAAATCATGTTGGTTTACATTTATAAATCTCTAGACCCGAATACAGGACAGGTTGTCTTTTTTTGTTGTCTTATATTTGATCGACAATATATCTCCTCGTAGTTCAGTCTGCAAAGTTTAATGAGCCAGATCAACCACTTTTCTACACATGAGACACATTTGCTCCAAAACCCTCTAAGACAACCGGTCTGTCTTGTTATTTTCTCTCTTTTGTTTTTAAACATATGTTTGAAGACCAAATCAAAAACTAAATTAATTAATCTTTTTTTATAGTGAAAAAACAATAGAAGGTTGCTATATAGAGTTTTTGTTGGCTGCTTCATTCGAAAAGCTGTGATTCACTGGTGAGAAGTTGTGTGGCGCCCCCTTTTGGTTTACATGTATAATACGCTAGACTCGAATATAAGACGACTTAACTTTCCAAGTCGGCCAGAACACCCACTATTTATCTGTATTTGACAACAAATTTACTGTATTGACTCAGATATAAAACAACCTGTCTTTCATGTCCTGTTTTCTTTCAAATCAAAGATGAAAATAGACAAAATTGATCTTTTTTTTTTAACAAATATTTGGGGGGAAAAAGAATAGCTGGTTGCGAAATCGAGTTTTTTATTGACTGCTAATTTTTGAAAAAGACTTGTTGGTATATGTGTATATAAATCTCTGCACCTGAATATAAAACAACTTGTCTTTTTCAGTCGTCTTATATTCCTAGTTCATGCTGCAATGTTTAGTCAGCCAGAACCACATTTTTTTTTCTGCACATAAGACGACCTGCGTTTGAAATCAGATTTACTGTTTTGACCCGGATAAGAGACGACCTGTCTTTTAAGCCCTGTTGTTTTGAAAAATATCTTCAAAGACAAAAAAAGACTATATATATATATATATATATATATATATACACACACACACACACACACAGTACAGCAGGGGTGTCAAACGTACAGCCCGCGAACAGGTTTTATCCGGCCTGCGGGATGAGTTTGCTAAGTATAAAAATTAACCTGAAATTTTTTAATGAAAGAAACCGCTGTTCTAAATATGTCCATTGGATGTCGCAATAGCAATTCTTTGTATCTTTGTAGATGATGCTACATATGTACAAAATAAACCACATGATGTTAGTACATCAGTCGGGCAAAATGAGCAAACTACATAAATACTGTAATTTGATTTTGATAATTTTTATCTTGATGGATTGAAAGTTAACACCAATGAGTTGACTGATGAACTTTATCACATAATGTATTCAGAAAATATAAATAACGACAAATAAAGATAGAATACTATTAACCGCAACATGTAAGTGTAAAAAAAAAAATACCCCAACAACATTATGATTTGTACAATTTCAGAATGTGCTTCTTCTATTTTTAAACAAAGAAAACAATCTGAAGTTGTCTTTATTTTTAAGTTATCGTGCCGTGATTTGGGAGTAGATTTTTCTCCATGTGGCCCCTGATCTAAAATGAGTTTGACAGTTCTGTCATAGAGAGAATGCCAAGAGTGTACAAAACAGTAATCAGAGCAAAGGGTGGCTATTTTGAAGAAACTAGAATATAAAACATGTTTTCAGTTAGTTCACCTTTTTTGTTAAGTACATAACTCCACATGTGTTCATTCATAGTTTTGATGCCTTCAGTGACAATCTACAATGTAAATAGTCATGAAAATAAAGACAACACATTGAATGAGAAGGTGTGTCCAAACCTTTGGCCTGTACTGTGTGTGTATGTATGTATATATATATATATATATATATATATATATATATATATATATGTCTTAATAAGGTTATCCAAAAAATAGTGCTCGATACCGTAGTAGAGCGCAATATGTGTATGTGTGGGGAAAAAAATCACAAGACTACTTCATCTCTACAGGCCTGTTTCATGAGGGGGTTCCCTCAATCATCAGGAGATTTTAATGGGAGCATTCACATACCATGGTTTATATAGGGCACAGAGTGGGTGGGTACAGGCTGGCATAGGGGCGTGGTGATTGGCTCATGTGTTACCTAGGAGGTGTTTCCGTCTGTGGCGGCATGCTGATACAATTTCGCTGCGCTTGTTGAGGGATGACAGGTCTGGACGGTAAATAGTTTCTCTTTCAAGCATAGGTTGCATCTTTTATTACCACTATTGTAAGGTGTGCTGGATGCAAGAATTTGCCATGTTATTGAATATTCAACATTATTGTCTTTGAGGTCCCAAATGTGTTTGCTGAGTTCTGTGGTATTCCGCAGGTTTTGGTTCCTGAAAGAAGCCTTGTGATTGTTCCATCTGGTTTTAAACTCTCCCTCGGTTAATCCTACATATGTGTCGGATGTGTTAATGTGTTAATGTCCTTGCGTGTTACCTTAGATTGGTAAACAACTGTTTTCAGTTGTTTACCAATCTAAGGTAACACGCAAGGACATTAACACATCCGACACATATGTAGGATTAACCGAGGGAGAGTTTAAAACCAGATGGAACAATCACAAGGCTTCTTTCAGGAACCAAAACCTGCGGAATACCACAGAACTCAGCAAACACATTTGGGACCTCAAAGACAATAATGTTGAATATTCAATAACATGGCAAATTCTTGCATCCAGCACACCTTACAATAGTGGTAATAAAAGATGCAACCTATGCTTGAAAGAGAAACTGTTTATTATTTACCGTCCAGACCTGTCATCCCTCAACAAGCGCAGCGAAATTGTATCAGCATGCCGCCACAGACGGAACCACCTCCTAGGTAACACATGAGCCAATCACCACGCCCCTACGCCAGCCTGTACCCACCCACTCTGTGCCCTATATAAACCATGGTATGTGAATGCTCCCATTAAAATCTCCTGATGATTGAGGGAACCCCCTCATGAAACAGGTCTGTAGAGATGAAGTAGTCTTGTGATTTTTTTTCCCACACATACATATATATATATATATATATATATATATAATTGTATTTTTTTTCAGTAAAAAAAAAATTGTATTGACTGCTTCATTCTAAAATCTGTGACTCGATGGTGAGAAGTAGTTTGGTGCCACCTGCTGACCACAACCTGTCTTTTACTGACTTTTTTGGTAGGTATATAAATACTAGACAACTCAGCAATGATTGGTCAGCCAGTAACAACCACCTGGTGTAGCCCATTAATTACCGCAGTGACTTGAATATAAAACATCTAATTTTGGGACAAAAAGATTAAAGATCAAATAAATGATGGTAATAATTTATGTGGCTGCAGCACACAGTTGGAATAAAAATCAGTTGAATGAAAAATCCTGAGGTGCAAGGCCTCTCCAGTCTTGCAGGTGGTGATAGATTTCAGTCCACTTGACCCCAAAGCAAGTGGACTGGAACAGTAAAAAGTGAACATCCTCCTTGCTGTCTCAGGGTGATGTCTTTTTCTACTACGGCCTCCAAAACTTCCACCAGAACCTGCGCAGGTACATGGACTCCCGGGACGACGGGCAGACGGTGGGCAGGAAGACCAACCTGAAGGTGCGTTTGCAATTCTTTGCCTTGTTTGTAAAAGTCACCATTGTTATTTTCATAATTCACCTTCCACCCATTGAATCAGAAACCAAGTTCTTACTGCAAACCATTCGCCACCAATGACAAAGGACTGCCCATCGCTCCCTGTGGCGCTGTAGCCAACAGTATCTTTAACGGTAAACACTATTTTACACAATACAGCTGCAATCTGCTCATTAAATAACTTTTATCTCCACACAGATACATTTATTTTCAAATATCACAAGACAGCCGCCTCCGAAGACACGCTGCCTTTGTTACGGAAGGGCATCAGCTGGTACACGGACAAAAACGTCAAGTATCGCAACCCTCAGACGGACAACTTGAGCCTCGCTGAAGTCTTCCAAGGTGTTGTTTTTTTGTTTTGTTTTTAAATCTGGTTAAAAAGTATTTTCTTGAATATAAAAATAAATCAACATACACATGTAGGAAAATAACCAGGCAAACTAATTAGCCTCATGCTACTTTAACATGGTAACCTGCATTGACATGCTAATGCAATTAGCTCATGGATCTTTTTAAAGTATTTTAAGCACAACACACAAACAATTTCAATAGAAATTGCATGGAAAGTTGACACAATATAAAGTACACATTATTTTGCAGATTTTAAATCTCCATATTGTTGTGAAACATGAGGACAAACAAATTAGTGGTTAGCATTATGCTAAGGCATGTCGAAAGAGTAATATTGGACCAAAATACAAAAAACAAATCTGTCTGGAGCCCAAAAATGTAAAAGCCTTTTGTAAGTGTTATAATGAAGGCAACACTTTTAGTGTCTCAGAGGGTGAGATAACTCCTGGAAATTACTATCCATTTTCTACCACTTATTCCCTTTGGGGTCGCGGGGGGCGCTAGAGCCTATCTCAGCTACAATCGGGCAGAAGGCGGGGTACACCCTGGACAAGTCGCCACCTCATCGCAGGGCCAACACAGATAGACAGACAACATTCACACTCACAATCACACACTAGGGCCAATTTAGTGTTGCCAATCAACCATTAAAACTGCCAAAAGTATAGACGTGTGTGCCCAAGTTAAAGGAAAGAACAGGCTGTCTTCCTCTAATGGATTTATTACAATCTTTGCAAGCTGGGTAACGTTTGCTGTAGTCTGGAACAATGTGGCACACAATTTAGAAATGCAGCCATTATTAACATACAGATAATGTGTCATGAGACATGCAAATATAAATTAAATACACAGAGGACATAAGTAAAGCAAATTAAATGAACTTAAACCTACAAACGAGGCATAATGATGCAATATGTACATACAGCAAGCCTAAATAGCATGTTAGAATGGATTATTAGCACTCCACGCAAGTCAATAACATCAACAAAGCTCAGCTTTGGGCATTCACGCACAGCATAAAATGTTTGGTGCACAAAATTAGATAAAGAAGGAGTAGCATAAAACACGTCTTTCTGTGGCATCGTCAGAGAAAGTTGAACAAGTAAACCAACTACGGTGAGTTCAAGGACCGCCAAAATCCAGGGAGCCAATAGGGCGGTGCTAAAGAGCCGTGGGTTGCTGACCCCTGTGCTAAGGTAATGGAAATCACCACTGATGTGCTTACAAATTTAGTACAAGGATAGTTTTTAAGTATTTGAAGCATATAAAGAAAGAATTGAAAAAGGTTAAAAGGGAACGCTTTTAGGATTTTAAAAATTTGGAGAGGACATCAAAAAAGAGATGCTCTTTGGAATAGGGACGCAATTTCAACAATGCGGCAAAAAAAGCACTCGTGTCAGTGAAAATGCCTTTAAATATTCACAGCATTTCTCAATGGACCTTTTATGTGAGAAAGCTAGGAAGACTTCGGGCAACTAATGCTAACCTAACAAACATTTCCATTAACATATTTACAAAATTAGCACCCCACAATTTATTTTCTTTTAAACATTTCAATTAAAATGTCATTTACACTCCACACAAAGATGTGTTATTAAGATCAACATAATTTTGCATTTTTAAATAGACATAATCTCATAAAATACCAAGATTTTTAAGACCACCAAATTGGCGATTAGCATTATGCTAATATAACATTGAAATTACCATTGACATACTTACAAAATTAGCGCCAGGGCAGTTTTTTCATAGCATTTCAATAACAATGACATGTTCACTCAACACACACAGGTGTAATTAGAACCAACATAATTTAGCATTTTTAAATAAACATATTCTCGTAAAATAGTACGATTTTTAAAACTACCTAATTGGCGATTAGCATTATGCTAATATAACATTGAAATGACCATTGACATACCTACACAATTCGTGTTAGGGCAGTTTTTTTCGTAACATTTCAATAACAATGACATGTTCTGCAAACTCAAAACACAAAGATGTGTTATTAGAACCAACATAATTTAGCATTTTTAAATAAACAATCTAGTGAAATAGCAAGATTTTTAAGGCCACCAAATTGGTGATTAGCATTATGCTGATATAACATTGAAATTACCATTGACATACTTACAAAATTAGCGCCAGGGCAGTTTCTTATAAAATAGCAAGATTTTTAAGGCTACCAAATTGGCCATTTGCATTCTGCTAATTAACATTGAAATGACCAAATTAGCACAAGGATAGTTTTAAGTATTATGAGTGTACAGCCCTTACCTTTGGGCTGGTACCGAGGGCGACTGTGTTGACCAGTTTGACGCGTGTAAATGATAGAATGTCCAGTACTGTAGAACTGTGTTTGGATATGACAATCCGTTTATTACAAGCTATCTAAATTAAATCAAACGTAAGTTGTATAACAAAGTATGCTAACCTTGAATGGCACATTATAACAGCATTGTCACCACAAGTCACGACAAGACACCACACGGTCGAAAACTGTTTGTCCTCCAATCGCCCTCCCATGCTCACACCTGAACCCAATTTATGGAGGCTACCATGGTAACCGCACCATAGCAACAGTACCCTCCCTGTCAACACTTCCTGGTTCTTAACAGGAAGTGGGCGGAGCAATCTGCCGAAAAGGAAAGTAAACATGCTGAACCCAACAATCAATTAGAGAAAATAAAATAAAAACAATATAAACAAATAGGGAAATTTGGCTCCAACAATGAGTATTTTATACATTAACACAACCCTTTTCATCCATCCATCCATTTTCTACCGCTTATTCCCTTTTCAATATTTAAAAAATAGCAAGATTTGTAATGTAAATAAATGAGCATTTGACTTTATTCTAAGATGGAAATCACCTGTTAGAGTTGATGTCTATTTTCTATTTTCTGCTGGATTTACTCTATTTTATGCTGCAGCTGTCCCATATACTGTAATATTGTACATGGTAATTGTTATATATTGTATATATGATATAGACATAATATAATATATCAGTATATATAATATACTGTACATATATTATGTAAATATTATGTATATATGTTATATTTTATATTGCTATATTTAGTGTATTTATACCTGCGTTGTCCTGAGCTACTGTGTGGAACAATTTCCCTTGTGGATCATTAAAGTTTGTCTAAGTCTAAGTCTATATAATTATTGTAGTAAGTATTCCAGGCATAAAACAGAGCAAGACAAGTAAACACTGTTTAATGGTCATTTTATTGTGAAGCGGTGGCTGACGTGTGATTTGGGCCTGACAGGCACGGCCCCGCCTCCCTACTGGCAGAAGCCCGTTTACGAGCTGGACGTCCACGACCCCATCAACAACGGCTTCATCAACGAGGACCTCATCGTGTGGATGAGGGAGGCGGCCTTCCCCAACTTCAAGAAGCTCTACGCCGTCTTACACCGCGCCAACACGCCTTTCCAAAGCGGCCTGCCCAAAGGCAACTACAGCGTGGAGATAGCCTACAGTATCCTTCCCACACCGGTCACATGACCCCCCCCCACCCTCCTCGTCATGTCGCTCGTTTGCCGCCTTGACAGGGAACTCTACCCTTACAGACTTCCCGGTGCAGTACTTCCGTGGCAGAAAGCAGGTGGTCCTGACCACGCTGAACTGGTTCGGAGGGCCCAACCCGTTCCTGCCCATCGCCTACCTGGTCACCAGCGGCCTGGTCCTGCTGGCGGCCGTCACCCTCACCGTGGTCTGGTGCAAGTTTGGCAAAGAGGGGAAGAACATGGAGGAGTGACGGGTAAGAGGAAGGACTTGATGGATGAAAAGCTGCTTGCTTTTGAATGAACTATATCTTTATCAAAACAACGCTGTATTACTCAGGGATGTATTTTGGAGACTTTTAAATTTTTGAAAATGTCCAGTGGGATAGTCTGTGTTCCTCTACATCCGTGCATTTCTTTGTGCTGGATATCGTTCAGGCGTGCTTATGTACAGTGTGTACACTCCTGATAACCAGCGTCATTTGTAGTGGACATTTGGTTTTAGTCTTTCTTTTGTCAGTTGAATTAAAAAATAATACTAAAAATGCCCTGTTATGCAAAACGCAAATGCCTACTGTAGAGGACAATAGTTCTCAAGATATTCTCAAATATAAAATTTTACTCTGCAGTAAAATAGCCCTTTCGGAGGAACTTTTTAAATGCGTTTGTACTTAATGACTTTTTTTTTTAACAATGATACAAAGCAGTGTTTCTTTAACTTTTTTTACGAGTACCACCTCAGAAAACACTTAGCTCCTTCACCGCCATAATGACCAATGTTAAAATACAGTAGCGTAGTAGGCCTAAGTATTCATTAAAAACAAGGCAGCGGTGTTATTTTACATATTGGATATTATTGGCCACTGTAACATTACACAGTTTGAACAGTAACACTGTTTTTAAACATAGGGAAATAAAACACTGTACTTTAATGAAGTGATTCTTTGACATACCATAGTTTGGGAATCACTGATATAAAGCAGCAGTAATTTCCATATATATATATATATATATATATTTTTTTTTTTTTATCAATAAATCACACTCAAGGCCTTTGTGATAAAAACCGTCAATAACTAAGATTTTTTTTCCTCACTTTGAATCGTTTGTCTAAAAAGCATCAGCCAGTAATATAAATATTCACTATAATCAGATTTTTTAATCATTTAAAGGCCAGTATATTTTACAAAAAAATATAAAAACTAAAAGAAAAATGTACACAGAAATTATCCTCAAAAAGGACGCACACTTATATTAGTCTGTTTTTCGACTGTTATAGGGTTTTTTTATTTTATTTTATTTAGAAAACAGTAATAAGTGATAAATGTTGCTGCATGTTTTGAACGGGGAAAAAAGACAGTTTGTTGAGCTGTTAAGTGGGGGGTGGGGGGGTTACATTTTCAATCGGCCATATTTGGTCAGCAGTAAAAATTGCCATTTTAGGCAAATAAGCTTCCAACTTAATCAGCACTGCAAACATTTGAAAACAAGTGAACAGCAGAAAATGTCCTTAAAGGTTAATCTCATTTTATTTGCTATCGTCTTTTTGTGTGAAGAGCCCCCAAGAAAGACAGTTTTGCCATGTTTTATTATTATTATTATAATGGCCATTGTTGGTACAAGTCAGCAAAAATGAGCAATAAACTTTTCAATTTCCTATGAGTTAAAAGTTTGTACGTTAAAGAATAGTCGATCAGAATCAAAAGTGACAACGTCTCTTTAATTGGCGCGCCAGACAAGACAAGACAAACCACTCCCACAACACAAACAAGTGATTTTAGCACAGTACCTTTTTTTTTTACGACAACATTCCTCAGTCTTTAATTTAAAAAAAACAACCTTGCTTTATTTCTCACATTAAGACTCGAAAATGTTCATTCTGGGGGGAAAGAAAGGCAACATTTGGTCTGCAGGCTGGGTGGGGGCGGAGCCTCCTGAAGGCGTCTCCTCATCAGCAGGATGTGAATTGAAAAATAAATAGCGTGGGAATCTTTTGCAAGGTTTGCAGCGATGGAAGGACAAGAACTGCACACAATTTCAAGTTAAGACGATGCGTACCGTGGAATAGGAGCTAAGGAAGACGTGCGTGTTGCAATTGTTCGATCACATTTAAGTTTGTAACAGAAACAAAACAAAAATCACAGCTTTACAGAATCACAGGTGGGGTCAAAAAAAGTCAAGCAGTAGTTTTCACGCTCGTTTTGGCAACCTCCTGCCTCCACGTCCAAGTGAGGCCCAAACATTCATCTGTGGTTTCAGTGATCCGACTGGAGTGAGCGCCTCGGCTGAAGCGGATCCACGCGGCAGGGAGGTCGCGTAGTGTTTGTCAGCGCCCCCCTCTCTTTAGCTCCGCCCCCTGGGGCACCTGATAGGTCAGGTCCCCGCCGTTTTTGGGCGTGTCGTACGCGGATCGCTCCGAGCGGCAGCTGTCCGTCTGTGCCGGCAGCTGGGTGGCGAACCCACCCCCTGAAGAGGGCTGCACCCCAGACGGGTGGCACCCCATGTCCACCACGATGGGCGTGGCGTACTCCGCCCCCGTGGCTGGGAGAGGCTCGGCGTAGGCGTGGTACACGTCCGGCGAGATGGGGGCGTCGTAGAGGTCGGGACCCTCGTCGGGTTTGAAGGTGGACCGCGCGCCCAATGTTGTCACGCCGCTCACCAGGGGCTGGGCGTACTCTGCAAACAAACACCCGCTCTTAAGCTACCAAATAGCCCTGTCCTGATTCCATAGTGATATCAGGAAAAAAACAAGTATCAAACGTGTCAAATTTTGTGAACTTCTGCAACACCTGTTACCATCTAAATCAGGGGTGTCAGGCATCACAACTATGAATAAACACAGGTGGACTTATGTACTTAACAAAAAAAGGTGAAATAACTGAAAACATGTTTTATATTCTAGTTTCTTCAAAATAGCCACCCTTTGCTCTGATTACTGTTTTGTACACTCTTGGCATTCTCTCCAAGACAGGGGTGTCAAACTCATTTTAGATCGGGGGCCACACGGAGAAAAATCTACTCCCAAGTGGGCCGGACTGGTAAAATCACGGCACGATAACTAGAACTAGCACATTCTGAAATTGTACAAATCATAATGTTGTTGGGTTTTTTTACACTTACATGTTGCAGTATTCTATCTTTATTTGTCGTTATTTATACTTTCTGAATAAAGAATGTGATCATGTTCATCAGTCAACTCATTGGTGTTAATTTTCAATCTATAAAGATAAAAATATCAAAATCAAATTACAGGATGTTATTTATGTAGTTTGCTCATTTTCCTCAACTGGTGCACTAACAGGGTTGTTTTTTTGTTTTTTTTACATACAGTATGTAGCATCATCTACAAAGATACAAAAAATGTATTTTGCGGCATCTAGTGGACACATTTAGAACAGTTGTTTCTTTCATTCAAACATTTCGGCTCATTTTTATACTTTAAACTCATCCTTTATCTGGCCAGCAGGCCGCACGTTTGACACCCTTGATCTTAAATGTTCTCCATTAAGCACACAACGTATAGCAACAGCTAAGCACACAAGCTGGACATGTGTAATAAGTGTCCTCAATTGAACCATATTGCAGTGTAAAACAGCACATTTGTAAAAATAAACAAATATTTATAGTTGCATATTATTATTGTAGAACGTGTCCAGTAACAAACGTGTGTGCATCGTTCAGCTTACTGAGTCATGAGCTTCATTTAATGAAATGTGACCACTAGGTGTCGCCACAAAACAAATTACCACTCCACTTTAAAAGCATAAATGTCATAAAGTTGGTGTTTTCATGCCCACCATTGTCTAATTTCACCTGATCAAACCTTTTCTGACATTCCACCACTACAAAATTAAAAATGTATGTATGATTCTTGCTGATTTCGGATTAATATCAGTATCAGCCAATGCCCATGGCCCCAATATTGGCATCGATAGTGAAAAAGCTGTCTTGGGGACACCTAATTGTAACGCCACATTATTTTAGATGAAATACCAACAACACATAGAAAACAAAAGTATGAATTCATTATCAAAATGTGGAACTATTCATAACGTGGATGTATTTATAAAATTGGTAAATATTCTAAATAATTGTATTAAATCCATACTGGAATGCATAATATAAACAATATGGAGGCTTTTATGTGGCAAAAATGAGAGAAAACTAATTTAACCCAGAATTTAATTATTAAATTGTCTTATTTTACCTGTTAAAAAATCATAGTGCACCTATGTAATTATTTCATCATCCATACAATTATTTATTTAAAAAAAATGATATTCACTTTATGGCATTTTTTACAGTGTAACAAACTTTTGACAAAAGTACATGTGTTTTTATAATTGTATCTATTCAATTGCTGTTATATTGTTTTATTTTTTTTTAAATTAATCCAACAGTATTTTATAGTTTTATACTTAATGGGTTTATTTTGACTCAATTTTGTATCTATTTTCATTTGAAATGTTTGCAGGTTTATTTTCTTGTTTTAAAGCGTGCAGCACTTTGGAAACTGCATAATAGTGCTACGGAAATAAAGTAGATTGTTTTACATTTTATGTAAAAAATGAAATGTATCAAAAAAAACAAACAGAACAATTTCAATAATTCAAATTGTAAATTATGATTTAAAACAGGGGTCCCCAAACTACAGCCCATCTTTAAAATAAATTGACATTTTTTAATTATTTTTTTAAAATCTGTCCTTTCTAATCTATTTTCTATCGCTTGTTACTCTCCGTGTCTTTTAGCCGTTCAGGCAAATCATATTGTCTAAAAATGTATTTTCCCATCGATAATGTCACATCATCGTGCTCAGAATATATATTAGTCGAGGTTTCTGTGGTTTATCCGTTATACGGTGCTCAATTTATATATATTATATAAATATATATATTATATAATATAATAAAATCCCCTGAAGAGCCGGGAAACAGGCATGTAGGGATTAAATAGCCTCTGTGTTTTTTCCTGACCTAACGTGTGTGTGTGTATGTATGTATGTATGTATATATATATATATATATATATATCAAAAAGTTTGGGGACCCCTGATTTAAAATAATCACATTCATGGTGGCGACTTGTCCAGGGTGTACCCCGCCTTCCGCCCGATTGTAGCTGAGATAGGCTCCAGCGCCCCCCTCGACCCCAAAAGGGAATAAGCGGTAGAAAATGGATGGATGGATGGACATTCATAAATTGTATTTTTCATGGCCTATTTCTATATTTCCTGACATGTATGGATGCTGCAGTGCTTTGCAAAGAGGTGGTGATGGTGACTTATTCACATTTGGAATAATTTTTTCAGACTGTAATGATACTTTTGATAGGCTTTATGTACTTCAATTAAAAACACAATAAATGCAATGTACCTTTCACGGTCAGTAGGGGGAGCTAAAAATCCTACCTGCAGGTTCAGCGTGTAAAGCCGTGCCTCTGGCCGTTATCCGGCCCACCTCGCTGCTGCTGTATCGCACCGATTCGTCCGCATCCACCATCTTGGACGGCAGCAGCTGCTTCATACTTTTCCACCAGTCTGTCGCACAAGACAAGCCTTGAAAAAGAGGAACTACCGACGGAGGCGGGTCAAGTGAAAATGACGCACCAGTGCGGTTCCAGTGAGGAAGATCATACGTTCCTTCGGAGCTTTTCTTCCTATAAAAGGCGGACAACAACGCTGAGTCACAAGTTCCAGGATGTTTTTTAGTCCGGTCATGATAAGACGTCACGTACCGACTCCTCCAGTACCGAGCGCAGACCACCAGCAGAACGAGCGCCGTCACCACCATGACCAAGGCGGGCACCAAGATGGCAGCCAGGGCCACGTCTGCGTACACAAACACACTCAGGAGACCAGACAGGACGCCTTCTTTGTCGCCAAACAAGAGGACGCACCTTTGTTGGCGTGAGGGGGCACGGTCGTGTTTCTGATGTCCACAGGTGGCGAGGTCTTGCCGAGCACGCGTGGACGTTTTGTGGACGCCGGGTGAGGGGGGTAGAGACGAGGAGGCGGGAACATCCTGGGCTCCATCGCCCTCCTGCCTGTGGAGGATGTAACGACGTCTCAAACTACAGCGTCTCACAAGGGACAATACTAACACTTTACAGCAGGGGTCCTGCTCAACTTTTGAAAACATTTCTTATATTACCCAAAAAATTTTCTTCAAATGTAAAAGTTCTTAAATAATTACATTGACCAACACACTGGAGTGTCGTTTATAAATGGCAGCAAACAACACAGGCTGCCAGTTTACAATTAGCGCGCAAGTTGTCAGCTAACAATTTGCGTACCTTTAGGGCCAGTTTAAATTAAAAACTAATCACAATTTTGTGCAAGATATCCCCCTCAGTTTGATGGTACTTTGCCTAAAAAATGTTGACAACTCCTCTTTTAGAGTAGTCCATGTTCAACTTGTAAAGCAGTATAGATTTACTATGCACTGAAAATGAGAACCATTTTCTTCTAAATATTTGGCAACTTAAAATTTTTCAAATATATATTTTTGGTTTTGACCTGGTGTTTAAGAAACATGTCCTAAATATTTATGGTTTTATGACAGGTGGTTAAATAAATGTGTTAAACTCTACACTCTATATACATTCTATTTTTGCACTGCCAGGTTCTATTCAGGTCCATATTCATACAAAAGGCGCACCGCATTAAAGGGGTCCTATTATGATTTTTTTCTACATTTAAAACTGTATTTTGTGGTCTACATAACATGTAATGGTGCTTCTTTGGTCAAAATGTTGCATAGATCAGTGGTTCCCAACCTTTTTATAACTGCGGACCGGTCAACACTTGAAAAATACTTCTTTTTTTTTTTTTGTCATAAAAAAATACAGTCATGTGTGCTTACGGACTGTATCCCTGCAGACTGTATTGATCTATATTTATATATAATGTTTTATATGTTGATTTAACAAAAAAAACTTTATTTATTTTTTTTTTCATTTCTTGTGCGGCCCGGTACCAATCGATCCACAGCCCGGTGGTTGGGGACCACTGGCATAGATTATGTTGTAAAGACCATCTTTAAGACTCTTTTTGACTGTCTCTTCAGGATGCACCGTTTTGTGGGCGTTCTTATTTACGTGCCTCCACTTTGACAGCGTCTTGTCCCCGTCATCTTTTCTTTTCGTTTTCAGCACTTCCATAGCGAGTCTACTGACAGATATGTTAGAACTGTGCGCTACTTTGTATTAGAAATAACAACAGTAGAGGATGAATGCCCCACAACGAGAGGATAGAGAAAAAGAAGGAGCTTATTGACTACGGCACGGACTACAATGGCAGATACGCACACAGTTTCAAGACTTCTGCACATCCCAAATACACATCAGCAGGAATGTCTCCTTATACACACACAGTAATACCAGTATGTCGACGCATAATACAGCCGACAATCCATCAAGCGGTGCGGCTTCATAGCTTACAAAAGTCATACTAAAACATTTTTGACAGATTTAAGCACCGTGTGTAATGTTCTATATTCTCAATTAAACATCAAAGTTTTGGTCTTGCTTGCTTACCTGTACTTGCTCGCGTCATTTATTGAACAAGAGGCGTCAACTTGCAGTCCACACGTATCTCTTATGTGTGACTGCCATCTACTGGTCAAACTTATTACACCTTTTACCAAATAAAATTGCTTTAAGGTGGGCAAGGACAACCAAATTTTATACGTACATTAGGCGCACCGGGTTATAAGGCGCACTGTTGATTTTTGAGAAAATGAAAGGATTTTAAGTGCGCCTTGTCCGAAAAATATGGTAAATAATCCCAGCCTTACATCCTGATAGTACCGTATTTTTCGAAGTATAAGTCGCTCCAGAGTATAAATCGCACCGGCCGAAAATGCATAATAAAGAAGGGAAAAAACATATATAAGTCGCACTGGAGTATAAGTCGCATTATTTGGGGAAATGTATTTGATAAAAGCCAACACCAAGAATAGACATTTGAAAGGCAATTTAAAATAAATAAAGAATAAGTGTACGTTATATGAGGCATAAATAACCAACTGAGAACGTGCCTGGTATGTTAACGTAACATATTATGGTAAGAGTCATTCAAATAACTATAACATATAGAACATGCTATACGTTTACCAAACAATCTGTCACTCCTAATCGCTAAATCCCATGAAATCTTATACGTCTAGTCTCTTACGTGAATGAGCTAAATAATATTATTTGATATTTTACGGTAATGTGTTAATCATTTCACACATAAGTCGCTCCTGAGTATAAGTCGCACCCCCGGCCAAACTATGAAAAAAACTGCGACTTATAGTCCGAAAAATACGGTACATGTTAGCATCACTGAAGACAGTTTAATTAAATGTAAACATTTAAATGAAATCCATTAAACAAAATCAATAGGTTACTTGTTAACGCTTTTCCTAAGCTTTGTGGACAAACCTGTTCAATAAATATTTTCACGACTGGTTGGAAACTTCCGGCGTTATGATACATTAATAACAGGTTATACATTTGACTGTTGTATCAATGTCAACACCTCCTGCTCACCTGTGTTCACTTGGCATCCGAGCAGCTCCACCTTGATGGCGATCCTCTGGTGCCACAGTGTTGGATTGATCCTCACGTAGCGCGCCTCCATGGGGGGGATGAAGTTGTTCCTCACCTCGTGCAGGTAATTAATGTTACCTTGGAACACCTGACATCAGAAGTAAAAAGGCAACACATTGAAGACTCTCCCAAACATCTGCTGAATCCATAGCCATTTATTATTAATGCCCGAGTGTCCACTTCCTGCCACTAGCATCCCTTTGTCAATACCCGTTGCTATGGGAACGGCGCTAAGTGTGCGCCCTTGTAGCCTACTAAAGAGCAATTTTTTTTATTAATTAAATTTGAGCCGACTGCTGCTGTGCTTGTTACCGTGTCTTGTGTGGCGTTGGCCTCCTTGTAGCACAGCCACTGCTGGCCGTCCTGACTGTAGAGGACGCGGTACGCCGAAACGTAGTACTGGTACTCCCTCAGCGTGGAGCCTGTGGTGGTGATGCCTTCACGGACATATGGGAAAGAAGAAACATCACGTCATTTTACTGTAAAGGCGCTTAAGCATACACTGCAAAAAAAATGATAGAAACCGGTTAATTTGTTTAAGCACCAACTACAAAGATGTTCTATATGACAGGAATGTTTTTTAAGATCTACTGAAAAAAGATTGATAAAAAAAATCCTCTATATGACACAGTCCACTGTGCTATTTCTAAAAACACTAGTCAAAGATCCTCTATAACAAAAGTTTTTTCTCCAACATAATTTTCGCCTGTCCCACTAAACACACCTATAACGTGTTAATAGATGTATGTTAAAACTCCTGATAGAAGTTACCATTAATGCACATTAATGAACATATCAAATGTTAATGTACCAAATTGCAGCCAAAGGCTAATTTCCATCTGCAGGATTTTGATCATATTCAATAAAATAAATGATATAAAAGCATGTGGTAATCACAAAGATTATTATTAATTTAACAAATAAATCTTAGGCTTAGGTCAGGCTGATTAGAAAAATAAGTACTAACCAAATAAACCATAAATTTACATACCAATATGTATTATTTTATGCTAAAATAAATAAACAGAATTAATAATAAATATGTTTATTGACTAAACTCTCAATACAATTAATGTGCAAATGTAAATACAGCTTCACATCTTTAGTCATCATTTTTGCGCGTAAGAAATTTCTCTCTGACATTAGCGCCAAACTTTTGTTCTATATTGTCATTACTGCCACAAGTGGTAGAAAAGTGTATTACAGCTGAGTACCGATGCGGACCACAGCTGCAAAAACAGATGTTACATTCTAGGGGGCGCTTGTGGCCCAACACTGGTTAAGAAACACTGATATATAGTATGTGCCATCAACGTGCCGGGGACCATCTCTTCAAAAGAAACATGCCCAGAACTCCCACTACTTCAGCGTTATGGTGAGTTGATTTTTCATGCTCATTCTTTTTCTGTTTTCATCTGCCACACGTGGAAAGTCGGTCCGTGAAAATAATGCATACATTAAACCGGTGGAAAAAAGGTTGGGGATCCCTGCTCTGTACAACAATATTGTTATTTTTGAAAACCTACTGCAAAAATTCTAGTCAAAGATCCCCTACGCAACGATTTGCTATTTTTGAAAACCTACAGCAAACACGCTAATCAAATATTTTCTATAGAACAGGAGCGATGTGCTATTTTTGAAGACCAACTAAAAACACCCTCATCAAATATCCTATATATATATATATATATATATATATATATATATATATATATATATATATATATATAAAAATAAATTAACAATATTTTTTTACATAAAAATTAAAATTTTACTTTAAAAACTGGCAGCTCAGTCACCAGAATTTTACAGTAAAAGCAGTTGTTTTTTTTTACAGCATATACAAAAATGGAATGGAATGGAGAAACAATACCACTGTTTTTTGCGGTAAAATTCAAGCAACAGAGCTGCCAGTTTTTTGGGGTTTTTTACCGTACAATCTTGTTTTAATGTTTTTTTTGTTTTTTTTTTAATGTTTTAGTGTCTTACTGTATATGGAAAAAAACAGTACCAAAGTTTATTTTACAGTAAAAAAAACTCAGTCAGCAGAATTTGACCGTAAATCTATTGTCAATTTTACAGTTTACAATTTGATTGATAATTTGTTTTGAAATCATAAGTCAAGCAGATGTTAAAAGTACAGCATTTATCTTTATTTAAACAAAAAATATTTTTGGAATACATGATAATGTAATATTTAGATTTGCAGTACATGATTTTTCATGTCAAGGGAAAGAACAAATATATTTAGTAAGAAAAGATTAAGCATTTTATCGCATATTATTTCCAGGCTTTGCGGGCCACATAAAATAATGTGACGGGCCAGATTTGGCCCCCGGGCCTTGAGTTTAACACCTGTGCTCTATATGAAAGGTACACTGTTCGAAAGATTTTCCATATGACTCTGGCGTTGCTGTTGTTGGGCATCGTAGCCAAAACAATATCCAAAGATCTTCTATTATGACAGGAGCACTCTGCTGTTATTTGCCTGCTGTCACCTACCAGTGATCCTCTTCTGTCTCTTCAGGTCCACCTGCAGCCATTGCTGTGGGTCGCAGTGTGACGGCGCCCAAGGCAGCCCCGCCTTTTTTAGGCGCGCCCCCGACGCTGCCCACACGCTGCGCTGGCCGGCCATGTTGTTCCACTCCCACACGGACGAGGCGGAGATCTGAATGTCCGCCACGCCGCCGGATTCTAACCCCAAAGTTCCATAGCAGCCTGGCGTGAAGGAGGAAGTAAGTGTATGTTGAAGAGGTTCATTTAGCCTACTGATGTGTATTTATAAATGGTTGATTTATATAGGCCAGTACGTTTCGGCTTCCTTGCTTCTGCAGCCTTCATCAGAGGTGTCACGTGATGTTAGCGTGACGTCGTCTGTGACATGTTATATGGATTTTTCCATCGCACCTGAAGTGGTGGGATGGCGGTGCCCCCCTGTCATCTGGATGTCTACCAAACGGCCGGGGGCGGCCCTGCAGGGACTTCAGACTTCAGACCCCCAGACTTCGGGGAACATGCTTTATTTTTTTGCCGTACTATAATATAACGATGCGTATTTAGACCTTGGCTTCACAAGAAAAAAACGGTTGGTTGTGTCCTTTGATAGAGATGTCCGATAATGGCTTTTTTGCCCATATCCGATATTCCGATATTGTCCAACTCTTAATTACCGATTCCGATATCAACCGATACCGATATATACAGTCGTGGAATTAACACATTATTATGCCTAATTTTGTTGTGATGCCCCGCTGGATGCATTAAACAATGTAACAAGGTTTTCCAAAATAAATCAACTCAAGTTATGGAAAAAAGTGCCAACTTGGCACTGCCATATTTATTATTGAAGTCACAAAGTGCATTATTTTTTTTAACATGCCTCAAAACAGCAGCTTGGAATTTGGGACATGCTCTCCCTGAGAGAGCATGAGGAGGTTGAGGTGGGCGGGGTTGGGGGGGGCGGGTTGAGGTGTGGGTAGTGGGTAGCGGGGGTGTATATTGTAGCGTCCCGGAAGAGTTAGTGCTGCAAGGGGTTCTGGTTATTTGTTCTGTTGTGTTACGGTGCGGATGTTCTCCCGAAATGTGTTTGTGAAGTGAAGTGAAGTGAATTATATTTATATAGCGCTTTTTCTCTAGTGACTCAAAGCGCTTTACATAGTGAAACCAAATATCTAAGTTACATTTAAACCAGTGTGGGTGGCACTGGGAGCAGGTGGGTAAAGTGTCTTGCCCAAGGACACAACGGCAGTGACTAGAATGGCGGAAGCGGGGATCGAACCTGCAACCCTCAAGTTGCTGGCACGGCCACTCTACCAACCGAGCTATACCTCCCCAACGGTTTGTCATTCTTGTTTAATGTGGGTTCACAGTGTGGCGCATATTTGTAACAGTGTTAAAGTTGTTTATACAGCCACCCTCAGTGTGACCTGTATGGCTGTTGACCAAGTATGCCTTGCATTCACTTGTGTGTGTGAAAAGCCGTAGATTGTATGTGATTGGGCCGGCACACAAAGGCAGTGCCTTTAAGGTTTATTGGCGCTCTGTACTTCTCCCTACGTCCGTGTACACAGCGGCGTTTTACAAAGTCATAAATTTTACTTTTTGAAACCGATACCGATAATTTTGAAACCGATACCGATAATTTCCGATATTACATTTTAAAGCATTTATCGGCCGATAATATCGGCAGTCTGATATTATCGGACATCTTATTAACATTTGATGTTAATAAGGATACAATGTCATGCTGAGGTGTACTTACAACAATTGTATAGTCAAAGACTGTCTGTCAACGGGGACGAAGGAGCCTACCAACTATCCCACACCTGGGACACAGTCCTGCAGGGCCGTTTGGTAGACATCCAGACGACAGGGTGGCGCCCCGCCCTATCCCCGGCGCACGCCAGGGGACACCGTGGTGGGATGGAAAAATCCATCTAACACGTCACAGATGACATCACGCTTACATCACGTGACACCTCTGATGAAGGCTGCAGAAGCAAGGTAGCCGAAACTTTACCTTACTAGCCTATATAAATCAACCATTTATAAAAAAGGAAGTAAGTGTGTTGCGTTAATATTGTAGGTGATTGTAAAAACTGCTGAGGAAGCATAAACTCACCGTTGGTCCTGAAGGTGAAGAGACTGTTGGACAGGAGTCCTCTGAGGGACAATTCAAGTCAGATTAGTTGATTCTTATTATAATCGTAAAAAATAAACAGTGAGGGAGGTTTGTTCGGTCTTACCCAGTGGACGTGACGTTGTTAGCCAGTGTGCCCTCGTACAGCGGGATGCCCTTGCTGCTCACCACGTTGATCCTCCCGCCCACTGCGTTGGACACCACACCCGCGTGGACGGCAGCCACACACAGAGGGGACGACTGGACGGGGGAGTTGAGAGAGTCCGGTTATAGACACAGGCTAAGACCGCCCTTCTCAAATAGTGGGGCAGGCCCCTATGGGGGGGCACGGTGCGTGGGACTTCGGGGGAACATGCTTTATTTTTTTGCCGTACTGTAATATAACGATGCGTATTTAGACCTTGGCTTCACAAGAAAAAAACGGTCGGTTGTGACCATTGATGTTAATAAGGATACAATGTCATGCTGAGGTGTACTTACAACTGTATAGACAATTAATTCTATTTATAGTTTCTTCTTACAGAAAATCCTTGTTGTCCTTTAATCGGAGAAACAGTGAGGAGGTTTGAGGTTGTGGATTAGGGAATGTTGGCATCGCATGCCGCCTGGCTAGCAAAGACATGGCACCTGTAAAGCTGAAGCGTGCCGTTGTAGTCGGTCATAGGAGGGACAAATACTGGCAATGGAAATAAGCATATTCCTTTGATCAACTGGATTTACTGCAACCAAAGTTGAATCCGGATCAGAATCCTGATCCAACTTGTGGCTTGACATTTAGACCCTGAATCAATATTGCATTCAAGTTTGATACAAATTAACAGAACTGTTTTTGGGTACCGTTTTTAAGACCCTTCTGCATAAAGCAATAGTCAGAGTTATTCTATATTATCCTCCCAAGAACCAGCGTCCACTGCAGTGGACATTTGTTTTTGGTCTGTTTAATTGAAGAAGAAAAATAACCCTGTTATACAAAATACAAGAGGACAGTGTTTTTGGGGATTATAACAGGATCACTTTGCTGTTTTTAACAACCTACTGCCAAAAATGACAGTTCAAGAGCCTCTATATCCTCCTGAGAATCAGTGTCCACTGCAGTGGACATTGGTTTTTGGTCTATTTTAAAAAATGAAGAAGAAAAATAGCCCTGCTTTAAAAAGGTTTACTGCAGTGGACAATTGTTTTCAGGAGGATATGCTGCTGTTTTTAAGTACCTACCGCCAAAAGTGCTAGTCAAAGAGCCGGAATATCCTCCCAAGACTCAGCGTCCACTGCAGTGGACATTTGCCAAAGTTAAGTTCCAAATGTTGGAACAAAAACAGCCCTGTTATACAAAACACAAATGTCCACTGCAGTAGACGCTGTTTTTTGGGGGATTATATCAGGATCACTTTGCTGTTTTTAACAACCTACTGCCAAAAATGACAGTTAAAGAGCCTCTATATCCTCCTGAGAAGCAGTGTCCACTGCAGTGGACATTGTTTTTTGGTATATTTAAAAAACTGAAGAAGAAAAATAGCCCTGCTTTTAAAAGGTCTACTGCAGTGGACAATGGTTTTCAAGAGGATATGACAGGAATGCTGCTGTTTTAAGTACCTACCGCCAAAAATTCTAATCAAAGAGCCGGAATATCCTCCCAAGATTCAGCGTCCACTGCAGTGGACATTGGTTTTTGTTTTCTTTATATAAATAAGAAAAATAGCCACCCTTTAAAAATGTATTTTGCAGAGTATAGTAGTTTTCAGGAGGATATGACAGGAAGTCTGTGCTGTTTTTAAGAACCTACCGCCAAACAAGTCAAAGATCCAGAATATCCTCCTGAGATTCAGCGTCCACTGTAGCGGACATTTGTATCCGGTCAATTTATCAGAATTAAACATTTTGAATCAAAAATAGCTTTGTTATACAAAACCCAAACGCTGATTTTTTAGGGGATTATAACAGAATCACTCTGTCATTTTTGGTCATAGGTTCTTAAAAACTATAAACAAAGAGCCTCTAAATCCTCCCAAGAATCAGTGAGTGTCCACTGCAGTGGACATTTGTTTGTAATTTGTTTCTTTTGTCAGAGTTTTCGGGGGCGGGAGGGAAGCCCTGTTGTTTCAAACAAATGTCCACTGCAGTGGACGCTGGTTGTCAGTAGGATATGACAGGAACTCTGTGCTGTTTTTAGGAACCTAGTCAAAGTTCCGAAACATCCTACTGTGAATCCGCGTCCACTGCAGTGGACATTTGTATTTGGTCTATATTTGTCAGCTACACATTTAACAACAAAAATAGCTTTGTTATACAATACACAAATGTCCACTGCAGAGGACATTTTGGTCTAGATATTCAAAAAAAAGAAAACCTCACTAAAGATCCTCAACGTTAGAAAATCTGCCGTTTTTAAGAATGGACAACTGGTCAAATGAGATGCAATTGGACGTTTGAAATTAACTTAAATGAAAACATTGGAAAAAGATCCTCTGTAAAACTCTGCTGTTTTTAACGACTTTTTGCAAAATGCTATATGTTTTAAAAACAAGATTAAACTTAATTTAAAAAAAAAATGTTTTGGCCTTTTAGAAACAATACTGATTTTGCAATACGATACTTCTTTATGATGTCCTCAAAAAAAAAACAATTTACTTAACATCCACAAAACTAAACCATGTTGATGAAAAGGTATAATAAACGTAATAATTACAAAATAAAAAAATAAGTGTAATAACCGATTTTGCTCAGATTTTACACTCATGGTCAGTCCCTGCATTTTGTGCTGATTCAGCAAAACACCTTAAAGTTACAGTGATAGAACATATTGTGCTGTGTGAGAACTTTCAAGTCAGTCCATTTCATGGTGTTTGATGACACCATGTGTTTGCCAGATAAATAACAGCGCAGTCAAGGTGCATGTTTTGGCACATGTTCACCTTTTAGGAATAGTAGAAGAAGAAGATCTCCAAGAAAAAGTGTGTAATCTTTATAGAGGCTGAAATTGTTGTGGTCTCTCAGCGGCCGTGCACACGTGAGTCAGTGCCATCAGTCGCTCACCGACCTTCGCCCTGCGGCAAATGGCCGCGCATGAGTCGGCGTGATGTCACACACTGCAGCTTGTCTCAGGTAGTGAATCATGGCCGCCGGCTGCATTCCAGCGTGAATGTGCTGCCGCGTTAACAAAAGCCTGATTCCACAAGAGCCTAACAGCTGTTGAGAGTGAGGCTAAGTTGTGTTTTTTTTTTATTTAGGTTTTATGAGTGTGTTGGGCGGGCGCTGGCGCGACTCTGTTGAGTAAGGAACATGTTTGCACACATGTATTCAGTCACGTGCACGCCCCAAGCAATCAACACCCGCACAGTGACTACTTTAAAAAGTAAAACCACTTCAGCGGGAATATTTAACGAGTTGGAGAATAGAGGGGGGAAAACTTCTCTCTTTACTATTTACATGATTTATATACTATATCACTATTTACATGATTTATATACTATATCACTATTTACATCATTTATATACTATATCACTATTTACATGATTTATATACTTTATCACTATTTACATGATTTATATACTTTATCACTATTTACATGATTTATATACTATAACACTATTTACATGAGTTATATACTATATCACTATTTACATGATTTATATACTTTATCACTATTTACATGAGTTATATACTATATCACTATTTACATGATTTATATACTTTATCACTATTTACATCATTGATATACTATATCACTATTTACATGATTTATATACTATATTACTATTTACATGATTTATATACTATATCACTATTTACACCATTTATATACTATATTACTATTTACATGATTTATATACTATATCACTATTTACATCATTTATATACTATATTAGGGCTGCAACTAACAACTAATTTGATAATCAATTAATCTGTCGATTATTACTTCGATTAATCGATTAATAATCGGATAAAAGAGACAAACTACATTTCTATCCTTTCCAGTATTTTATTGGGGGGAAAAAACATCATACTGGCACCATACTTATTTTGATTATTGTTTCTCAGCTGTTTGTAAATGTTGCAGTTTATAAATAAAGGTTTATAAAAAATAAAAATAAAAAATAAAAATAAATAAAAAGTAGCCTCTGCGCATGCGCATAGCATAGATCCAACGAATCGATGACTAAATTAATCACCAACTATTTTTATAATCGATTTTAATCAATTTAATTGATTAGTTGTTGCAGCCCTATACTATATCACTATTTACATAATTTATATACTATAACACTATTTACATGATGTATATACTATATCACTATTTACATGATATCACTATTTACATGATGTATCACTATTTACATGATTTATATAATATATCACTATTTACATAATTTATATACTATAAATGATAAATGATAAATGGGTTGTACTTGTATAGCGCTTTTCTACCTTCAAGGTACTCAAAGCGCTTTGACACTACTTCCACATTTACCCATTCACACACACATTCACACACTGATGGAGGGAGCTGCCATGCAAGGCGCTAGCCAGCACCCATCAGGAGCAAGGGTGAAGTGTCTTGCTCAGGACACAACGGACATGACGAGGTTGGTACTAGGTGGGGATTGAACCAGGGACCCTCGGGTCGCACACGGCCACACTTCCACTGCGCCACGCCGTCCCTATTAACATAATGTATATACTATATCACTATTTACATGATTTTATACTATATTACTAGTAACATGATGTATATACTATATCACTTTTTACATGATGTATATACTATAACACTATTTACATGATTTATATACTATCACTATTTACATGATTTTATACTATTGTCAGGCTTGTCCCTGACAGTTTGACTGTGTTTTAGTTTTTTCTCTGTGTTTGTCTTAGTTTCCTGTCAGCGCTTTTATTTTGTCTTCATTTCCTGAGTGTCTCCCTGAGTGCTGCTTCCCCTCAGCTGTGGCTGATTGGCACCTGGCCACACCTGGTGTCAATCAGCCAGCTACTATTTAAACCTGCCTTCTCCTCCAGTCATTGCTGGATCATTGTCGTTCCTACCTGTCGTGTCGTTGTTTGCTGTATGCTGTCATCACTACCTGATTGTCATTGTAGTGTCTACCTGTCCTTGTCGCTGTCGTCATAGCGGTAAGCTGTTCCTTATAGCTATTTACGGTTGGTTTCTCCTAGCTTCTTGTTTTCCTGTTAGCCAGATCCTGTTAGCCGTTTGCTATTTCCAGTTTTTCTGTTTTCTGGTTCCTGTTTCCATTTTGCCTGTTCCTAGTTTGTGTTTTTACTTTATTTCGAACATTAAATCATGTTTTCCCGTATAACGCCTTCCGCCTTCTCTGCATCTTGGGGTTCGCGTCCTACCAACTCTGACAACTATATCCCTATTACCGTAACATGATTTATATACATATCACTATTTACATGATTTATATACCGTAGTATATCACTATTTACATGATATCACTATTTACATAATGTATTTACATGATTTATATACTGTAACACTATTTACATGATTTATTTGCTATAACACTATTAACATGATTTATATACTATACTATTTACTGTATATTTGGTATTGAATATCAATGCCATCATTTTAAATTGCCACCTTATCAAATGGTAATGAAAACAATATTTTTTTTTTACTCAGATATCCTTCATATAACAGGAACACACCAGGGCTACAACTAACAATCATTTTAGCAGTCCACTAGTCGACGATTATTTTTTCAATTATAGTCAAACGATTATTGCTTATGATCGGCTGTAAACGTTTTAGTTTAACGTTGAGTCCGCGACTTGATTTTGACTAACAAAATATATAACCTCAGTGAAAAATATAAATATTTATTTTTGGGGTTAAGCCGAAATTCTTTACCTAAAGCAGTGATTCTCAAACTTTGGTATGTTTACCACTAGTAGTACGCAGGCTCCTTCTAGTGGTACGCCAAATAATCCCTAAATTTAAGTACAGTGTTTTATTTTCTTATATTTAAACAAAGTGTACCGGTAACTGTTCAAACTGTGTAAGTCGCACCCACTAAATTTTAGGAACATTTTTTTTTTTTACATAAATTAGTCACACTGGACTATAAGCTATGTGTTAGCTATATGTAGCAAAATGAATATTTACACAGTAAAGTTCTGTTTACATTGTTTACATACCTTAATTGTTTCCAAACGGTACCTGTAACACGACAGTAAAACGGCTGATCAAACAAAACAGAAGTCATCGTCATGGACCCACTAGCTGTGGAAGCTAGCTGTCAATCAGCTAAACGAACTCAACTCCACAGTCACATTTTGGTGAATTTACTAGGGAATTTGTGAAACTGAAACAATACAAAAATAATGCCATTGTAAGTTAATAATACTAACAAGGATATTAGCGAATGCTAACGACGCTAGCACGTACAAATATGCATGAAAACGCTCCCACAGACATCACACATGGGACGGTTTAGTAAGTTTAAACAGTTTTAGTTATATTGTAAGACTTACAAACGTTGCTTGGCGTGATGAATGGAGAATCCATACGAGTAGAAACGCTATGGACGGCTACAAGACTGAACGGCAATTCTACGTCCGGTTTTGAAGCACTAAATAAAAGGACACCGCATCACCTGAAGTGAGCAAATTCGTCCTAAAGATGGTTGCATATCACAAACAATAAAACATTTTCCCAGGCCACTTTGCTTGTTTGTTTATTTTTTTAATCATTTGTACTACGCTATCAGCGAAGAAAAAAATCCATAAATTAGCCGTAGCGTCTTACAAGCTGCAGAGTCAAAGTGTAAGAAAAAAGTTGCGGCTATAGGTACCGCACCGGAGGTCAGATCCCCAACTGAATAGCTGTAGGGGCCGATTTATAATCTTGGTACCTTTTTGCAATGGAAACATGCACACACACAAAAAAAAAAGTGCACTGTAGTGTTTGTTGGAAAGGCGCATTGGACCCACCCTGCCGCCAATGCAGGAACGTGAACACACACAAGAAGATCCCATGCGTGTGACGCCTCCATTGTCGCCATAACACACACTCTGACTTGTGCACAACACACCACGACATGTACACAACATCTCGGCACTGACTCACTATAAGAACGCACTGCGTTAATCCAGCCCTGCAGCTGGACTGGATTAGGAGGTCTTTTCTTTCAGGCCAAACTATTATCTCACCTCCGTTTCACCCCGCTGACCCGGCCCCTCCTCTGTCCCCGAGGGGCCCCCGAAAGCCCGGCCCACTCCCGACAGCTCACTCGTCCTCCCCTACAGTCACACGGCGACGCCCCTCCTCCGGCTGCCGAGCAGGCTTGAGAATCTCGCGCTCATGACCTCATCGCGCCCCCGCAGAGCGTCGGGTCTTTAGTCCAGGACTCGCAAACCACAAAATAAAAAAGTCCATCATGATGACTCACAAGTACTGACCCAAAGGAGGCATATTTTTTATGCTATCAAGAAGTTGCTATGATCTGTTGTGATTTATTAACCAACTGTAGCTCTCTGGTCATATCTGCTATGGCCATTCCGACTCTTGCTGAGAAAGCGTTTACCGGTGGTACATTAAACGTCTGCAGGAATCCAAACTACAGGTTGCTATGATATGCGGTGATGTGTTATCACACTATAGTCCTCAGTGAACATCTTTCATCTGCATTTTCACTCATTTTTAAGCATCCGAGCAGCATCTTCTGCGGGAATTGCATCAAATACAAACCCGTTTCCATGAGTTGGGAAATGGTGTTAGATGTAAATATAAACGGAATACAATGATTTGCAAATCATTTTCAACCCATATTCAGTTGAATATGCTACAAAGACAACATATTTGATGTTCAAACTGATAAACTTTTTTTTTGTGTGCAAATAATCATTAACTTTAGAATTTGATGCCAGCAACACGTGACAAAGAAGTTGGGAAAGGTGGCAATAAATACTGATAAAGTTGAGGAATGCTCATCAAACACTTATTTGGAACATCCCACAGGTGTGCAGGCTAATTGGGAACAGGTGGGTGCCATGATTGGGTATAAAAGTAGATTCCATGAAATGCTCAGTCATTCACAAACAAGGATGGGGCGAGGGTCACCACTTTGTCAACAAATGCGTGAGCAAATTTTGAACAGTTTAAGAAAAACTTTTCTCAGCCAGCTATTGCTAGGAATTTAGGGAATTCACCATCTACGGTCCGTAATATCGTCAAAGGGTTCAGAGAATCTGGAGAAATCACTGCACGTAAGCAGCTAAGCCCGTGACCTTCGATCCCTCAGGCTGTACTACACCAACAAGCGACATCAGTGTGTAAAGGATATCACCACATGGGCTCAGGAACACTTCAGAAACCCACTGTCAGTAACTACAGTTGGTGGCTACATCTGTAAGTGCAAGTTAAAACTCTCCTACGCAAGGCGAAAACCGTTTATCAACAACACCCAGAAACGCCGTCGGCTTCGCTGGGCCTGAGCTCATCTAAGATGGACTGATACAAAGTGGAAAAGTGTTCTGACAAGTCCACATTTCAAATTGTTTTTGGAAACTGTGGACGTCGTGTCCTCCGGACCAAAGAGGAAAAGAATCATCCGGATTGTTATAGGCGCAAAGTTGAAAAGCTAATCTGTGATGGTATGGGGGTGTATTAGTGCCCAAGACATGGGTAACTTACACATCTGTGAAGGCGCCATTAATGCTGAACGGTACATACAGGTTTTGGAGCAACATATGTTGCCATCCAAGCAACGTTACCATGGACGCCCCTGCTTATTACAGCAAGACAATGCCAAGCCACGTGTTACATCAACGTGGCTTCATAGTAAAAGAGTGCGGGTACTAGACTGGCCTGCCTGTAGTCCAGACCTGTCTCCCATTGAAAATGTGTGGCGCATTATGAAGCCTAAAATACCACAACGGAGACCCCCGGACTGTTGAACAACTTAAGCTGTACATCAAGCAAGAATGGGAAAAAATTCCACCTGAGAAGCTTCAAAAATGTGTCTCCTCAGTTCCCAAACGTTTACTGAGTGTTGTTAAAAGAAAAGGTGATGTAACACAGTGGTGAACATGCCCTTTCCCAACTACTTTGGCACGTGTTGCAGCCATGAAATTCTAAGTTAATTATTTGCAAAAAAAAAAAATGTTATGAGTTTGAATATCAAATATGTTGTCTTTGTAGTGCATTCAATTGAATATGGGTTGAAAAGGATTTGCAAATCATTGTATTCCGTTTATATTTACATCTAACACAATTTCCCAACTCATATAGAAACAGGGTTTGTAGTTCATGGGGGACATATTTGTGTGGTATCTAGAAAAGTTGGTATGATCTGCTGGGATGTATCAGCATTGGTGTTTCAACTCAACATATTTCAATATCCACGTGCAATTTATGCAGGAATCGCAACCACTAACCACTAGGAGGCACATTTGTATCGTATCTAGGTTGTTTTCTATAATCCGCTGTGATGTATTGTAATCAATGTGCATGTTTCTTCTACATTCTGATACATTGACGTCTTATCTAAGCATTCACAGTGCAATTTCTGCAGAAATTGCAACAACTAACCCATGGGGGGCGCATGTGAGTGGCTTCAAGGGGTTGCTATGATCTGATGTAATGTCTTGACCAACTGTCTAACCCCATACACCTTTTCCATGGCCAAATTCAAGCACTTTTTACAGACTTTCAAGATCAATTTTCCAGTTTTTCCAGTACCCTTCAAAAGGCGAAAACCAGTGTGAATCAATCCATAGCCTTGTTGTTTGAGTTCACCAAATACTGTCTGTAGGGAAAATACAGAAAATCTGCTAAAACAAGCCTAACATTGAAGCAGCAGTTATCATTAACGGAATGGGGCATAGAAAATGAAGCAGTGTTTCTGTAAACTGTTCAATGTCATTGGTGTTTGCAAACGTGTCTCCATTTGTGTTGTTTTTCCACATTTCTTGTTCTTTTTCTTACTTACAGCACTCAATGACATCGAACAGCACGGATTGATTCAAACCGTATTTGTGCTTGTAAACTGCATAATGTGATAGAAATACACGCACCCTCAAAATGTCAATTTCACTAATTTATTAACAAAACTGTTCCACATTAATATAAGGATAATAAATTAAAGGCAACTATTGTGTTTGTTTCACAACACCTCAGTCACCTTTCATTAAGCATATCTAGCCTTATAACTGTGGCTATGATAAGAAATTAACAAAAAGACAAAAGTGTTTTGCTTTCACTGAGGTAGCCAGACAAGTTAAGTAGACAACGAAAATAATAGAGCAAGAAATGCATACAACCATGTTGTGTAAAAACTACAAAATCATTAATATTAACTCAGCTCTAAGTTGTGAAAAAGGTTACAAATTATACATTACATAACCTTCACAGTACAAACAAGTCCAATAATGTAACCATTTTAATGCAATTAACCAAAACGACAAAATGTAACTTGTTTGCTTTAACTGAGGTAGTCAGACAAGTTAAGTAGACCAGTGTTTTTCAACCACTGTCTGGTGCGCCGTGACCTAATTGGTCCATAAAATATTTTTTGCAAATCAATAATTATAATCTGCAAATAATGTGCCGTTGTCTAGTGTCTGTGCTGTATAGAGCTCGGCAGGGTAACCATGTAGTACTCCATATCAGTAGGTGGCAGCAGGTAATTCATTGCTTTGTTGAAGTCGGAATGCGTCAAGGATGGTTTGTTGTGACTCCAGTATGCAGAGCACAGCGGGAGACGGCGTGCAGGTAAAAAGGTATGTAACCAAAAATGAACAAAACGAAAAGGAAAAGGCAATGAAGCATAGGAATGGCTATGCAAAACGAAAGTAAAACTGAACTGGAGACAAAATAAACAAAAATAGAATGCTGGAAGACAACAAAGACTTACAGCGTGTGGAGCAGAGACGGCGTCTACAAAGTACATCCGAACATGACATGACAATCAACAATTTCCACACAAAGAAGGAAAGCGTCCGCACAACTGAAATAGTCTTGTTTGCCAATAGAAAGCAGGTCAGGCAATAGCACTCAAAGGAAGGCGTGAAGCTGCTACAGGAGAACGCCAACAAAACAGGAAGGGCCACCAAAATAACAGCGCAATACAGGAACTAAAGCACTACACACAGGAAAACAACAACAAACTCAAAATAAGGTACGACAACCTGGTGGAGTTTAGTTTTTTTAACGTTTTCTGCTGGTGGTGTGCCTCCGTATTTTCTTTATTAAAAAAATGTGCCTTGGCTCAAAAAAGGTTGAAAAACACTGAAGTAGACAACCAAAGTAATGGAGCCAAAAATACATCGAACCATGTTGGATTTCCTTTTTGCATACTTTGCAGCAGGCTACACGTGGATTTGGTCCACGTTTTATCCAAAGTTTGTATTTGTCATTTTCCATCCAATGTTCATTAAAACGACAACCTCCCGGCATGATTGACCAATGCACCACTGTCCTCTTGGGGGCGACACAGAGCCATATATACGGCTCTGGCATGACAACAACCTAATGTAAGGGCTCGTGCAAAGCCAACATATCAAACGTGTAGCTTTCATATTTAAGGAAACTTGTTTTATTTTTTTCCATTTTATAATTAGCCTATCGAGTCAGACTGCCGAGAAATATGATGAACATTTCCAAGCACTTCACACAAAATTCAAGCATTTTTCAAACCTTGAAAACACATTAAAATCAAAGCATTTTCAAGGTTTTTAAGCACCCGTACGAACCCTGCATTTCTCCCATTGGCGTTTTGACTGAGCAATGACATTATCTCACATGCAATTTTTTCAGGAATCGCAACAACTAATCCACGGAAGACATACTTGTATGTGATCCAGGGGGTTTGAACCATTAAATACAAAACGACGACTTTAAGACTTCCAACTAATTTAATATTATCTTATGAATTAATTCAGTATGACTAAAATAGCATATTAAGGTCGATTAATTTTAATGAAAACATTGTGAGAATCACGTGACCTCAGGCAGCCAATCAGATAAGCTACTTATACCCAAACAGGCAGCAGCTGCCGCTCGTTAGGTAGATTGGACAGCGCTACAGAGTCACTGCAGGTCAGTAATCGTAAAATAATGCAACCTAAAACATTGCCACCGCAGATAATAATGGTTTTACTATGGCCAAGGTTTGACAGATTATTTCTAATCCAATTGTTTCCAATGGGACAGTGATTCTCAAACTGATATCCATTTTGTGGCATGCCAAAGAATAACTTGATTACAGTGTTTTATTTTTTGATAATATACACAGTGTTACTGTTCAAAGTGTGTGTAATGTTACAATGGCCAAAAAGTATTAAACATAATTGTTAAATTAAAAAAATGTTTTTACTGACTGCTATGCTACTATAATTTAATCTTGGTCATTGTGGTGATACTTGGAGAGCCAGTTTTTTCTGAGGTGGTACATGGAGACAAAAGTTTGAGAACCACTGCTACAGGAGATTGGAATTGTGTTACGCTTCAGCGGGTTTCCTCACCTCTCTGTATCCATTTGGTATCGTTCCGGAAATCTCCTCAGTAGACGTCAAGCATCCGGCCGGGCAGTATTTGCTGCAAAAAATAAACAATGAAAAATCACAATGTGCGTGGAACAACTAAACCGAGCAAATATTGATGCCTTACCTAAACTCAGCCTGGTGGAAATCGCTACCTTTGTGCAGGCAGGTGATGAGATCTGCAAAGGGCGGGCAAACAGTAATTAGCATTATGTTGTCTTGCATGCAATCAGTCTGTTAAAAATGTGCTTGGAATGGTAGATGGAATACATAATCTTCCAGGATGAATTACAAATAGCAGGTTGTACTTTTTTCTTTGGGGTTTTAGGTTTTCTTACTTGAAAGCAAATCACACTCCAGTGCTGCTTAACAACCCTTTTTGGCCAAAAACAAGCACATAATATCACTATTTAGGCAAGCATTAACTTATCAAGGGACAATACCAGAGGAAGTCAACTAGAATGTGCTTTAAAGTAGTCCATGTACAGACTGTATAGCAGTAAAGATTCCTATCCACAGATAATGAGTCAATACATAGCAGTTACCGTATTTTCCGCACTATAAGGCGCACCTAAAAACCACAAATTTTCTCAAAAGCTAACAGTGCGCCTTATAACCCGGTGCGCTTTATTACGATTAATTTTCATAAAGTTTCGATCTCGCAACTTCGGTAAACAGCCGCCATCTTTTTTCCCGGTAGAACAGGAAGCGCTTCTTCTTCTACGCAAGCAACCGCCAAGGAAAGCACCCGCCCCCATAGAACAGGAAGCGCTTCACCCGCCCCCGGAAGAAGAAGAAAAAACGCGCGGATATCACCGTACGTTTCATTTCCTGTTTACATCTGTAAAGACCACAAAATGGCTCCTACTAAGCGATCCGGTTCATAAAAAGACGCAATCTCTCCATCCGCACACGGATTACTACCGTATTTCACAGCAACTGATATTCCTGTGAACTGCACTGTGGAACGGGAGCACGTACGGTGAATATTCGCACCACAGGGAATGAGAAGTCATCCTTCACTGTGGTTCTAGCTTGCCATGCTAACTTCCACCCATGATGATATTCAAAAGGAAGACCTTGCCAAAAGAGACCTTTCCAGCCGGCGTCATCATAAAAGCTAACTCGAAGGGATGGATGGATGAAGAAAAGATGAGCGAGTGGTTAAGGGAAGTTTACGCGAAGAGGCCGGGTGGCTTTTTTCACACAGCTCCGAAGGCGAACACACCTTCACTAAGACGGGCAGATAGCGCCGGTCGACATACGCCAACATCTGCCAGTGGATCGTAAATGCCTGGGCAGATAGTTTCGGTCACAACTGTGGTCCGAGCTTTCCGGAAGGCAGGATTCACAGAACTGCTGCACAACAACAGCGACACTGAATCCGATGACTTCGACGAGGCGGAGCCGGCCATTTTTGGATCCCACGCTTGCGCAACTTTTCAATTCGGACACCGAAGACGAAGAATTCGAAGGATTTACGAATGAAGAATAACTTCAGAAGGTGAGCGCTATGTTTATTTTGTGTGTTGTGACATTAACGTTCGAGCAACATTATGTTGCTATTTATTGCTCTACACCATTTTGAATTTTACTATGTTTGTGATTGCACATTTGCGTACATTTTGGGACAGAGTTGTTAGAACGCTGGTTTTCAATATATTATTAAAGTTTGACTGAACTATCTGACTGTTTTTTTGACATTCACTTTAGCGCAGCGTTTTTTTGACATTCACTTTAGCGCAGCGTAGGCGCGGCTTATAGTCCGGGGCGGCTTATTGGTGGACAAAATTATGAAATATGTAATTCATAGAAGGTGCGGCTAATAATCCGGTGCGCCTTATAGTGCGGAAAATACGGTACTGTCAAAACAGCTGGCAACACTAATGAGTAGCAAGACGATTGAGTCAAACGTGCTGTTAGTATCATTATGGGGGCTGCATGAGTGCTGCCGGTAACTAGGGAAACTGCAATTCATTGAGGGAAACCCTCGATTTCAACATCTATTGTAAAATTGTCAAGCTTGATGGAGTGTCATTATCCAGGGCTGCATGAGTGCTGCCGATAACTAAGGAAACTGCAATTCATTGAGGGAAACCGTCAATTTCATTATTTACTGTAAAAATGTCAAGCTTGATTGATCATTATCTAGGGCTGCATGAGTGCTGTCTGCAGCAAGGGAGCAGTAGTGTATTTAAGGAAAACTTAAACATGGACTGTGATATTGTCAAGCATGATGTTAGTCGCGTCATAATCTGGAGCTGTAGGAGTACTGCCTGCAAATGGTAGCGCTGCGGTTCATTAAGGTGAAACATCCATTTCAGCGTGCACTGTAACATTGCCAAGCATAGTAGTGGTCGTGTCATGGTCTGGGGCTGCATGAGTGCTGCCGGCAACCGCAAAAATGCGGTTCATTGAGTGGAAATACATGGTCATTGGTATATATTGTATACCGTATATGTTATAGACATAATATAATATATCTATACATATTATTCTGTACACATATGTATATATTTGTATATATGTTAGATTTTTTTATCGCTATATTTAGTCTATTTATACCTGCATTGTCCCTCCATCCTTCCACTTTCCATCATTGTAACTGAGCTACTGTGTTGACCCTTGTGGATCATTAAAGTTTGTCTAAGACTAAGTTTAAGAAACATCCATTACATCATGTGCAATGACATTGTCAAGAATGATAGCAGTCGTGTCATATTCCCGGGATGCATGAGTGCTGCTCAGAACTGAAAAGCTGTGGGTCATTGAGTGGAAGCATCTATTGCCCCAAGTGCTGAGACATTGCCAGACATGACGCCATGGCTTGGGGCTGCATGAGTGCAGCCGGTAACAGACCACCATTAATACTATACCTTTTCTGCACAGCTTTGTTGTAAAAAAAAATATTTACATTTAATTTCTACAAACTGAATTTTAAAAACACACATTTTGCTCATAATTTTCTTATTCAATGACATTTTTATAATTTGATGTAAAAAAAAAAAAAAAATGTAGTTCAGAAAGTTAAAAAAAAAACAGCAACACATCATTACATAAGTTTAGTGTTAAAAAAAAAACCAAAAACAAGATTTTCTAATAAAGACACAAATTAACCTCCACAGAAATAGTTATGTGACATAACTGTAACAGTGAAAATTCTTGAGAAATTTCAGGGGTATTAATAGAATCTATCTGTAGGTATGTGTGTATAATTTTTTTTTTAAATGTATTCATTTAAATCAGGGGTGTCAAACTCATTTTAGATGGGGGGCCACATGGAGAAAAATCTACTCCTAAGTGGGCCAAACTGGTAAAATCACGGCACGATATCTTAAAAATAAAGACAAATTCAGATTGTTTTCTTTGTTTAAAAATAGAACAAGCACATTCTGAAAATGTACAAATCATAATGTTGTTGGGTTTTGTTTACACTTACATGTTGCGGTTAATAGTATTATATCTTTATTTGTCAATACTTATATTTTCTGCATAAATTATGTGATAATGTTCATCAGTCAACTCATTGGTGTTGATTTTCAATCCATGAAGATAAAAAAAATTATATCAAAATTAAATTACAGGATGTTATTTATGTAGTTTGATCATTTTCCTCGACTGATGTACTAACATCATGTGGTTTGTTTTGTCATATGTAGCATCATCTATAAAGATACAAAAAATTGTTAATGCGACATCCAGTGGACACATTTAGAACAGCTGTTTCTTTCATTCAAAAATTTCAGGTTAATATTTATACTTAGCAAACTCAACCCGCGGGCCAGATAAAATCTGTTCGCGGGCCTGATCCAGCCCTCGGGCCGTACGTTTGCCACCCCTGATTTAAATGAAACCAGTATTATCAGACAGGTCTTGTTAAGACCATTCCAGTGATATAAGTATAATTTTCCTGTGATAAATATTGAGAAAGTTATGATTTTTTTAACCTGGTGAAATGGCACTAACTTATGGTCAACCTCTTCAATACAAAGTCAATGGGGCTCAAGACTTTGTTAAAAGTGTCATAACTTTCTTAATATTTACCGCATTTTAAAAATGTTGATGTTGTTGGAAAGCTTGTTGAACAAAGAAACAAACTGTTAATGTGTCTTTTTAATTGATCAAATTCATGAAATTAGTGTACGAAGCAGGGCTGCAATTAACGATTATTTTGATAGTCGATTAGTCAACTATTATTTTAACGATTAGTCGACTAGTCGGATAATAAAGCGTACACATATTTAACGGCTCTAATTTTTCTATCGACTTCTAAATGAAGCTAAATTTATTTCAGGCATGTGCTTAATAGCAAAAAAGATGACTAATTAATATATTAATATGTATTTATACTGTAACTGTGCAGCTCATTCAGCCCTTACAAAAAAGGAAATTACGAATAAAATATCCATTTAAAAGAAAGGAAAGGCAAAGTGCTAATAAAAACAATTAACCTTGTTTATGTATTAAAAAAACAGTTAAAACAGCAGCAATGAAAACAGACAAAACAAAATTTCACTTCTTCAAAAGGAAAAAGCCTTCAGTGAGGTTTACAAAGCTGCACACTGACATATTGACTATTGATTAACTCTTGGCAGTTTTAGCACTCTAATAGACTCAATGTGTAGAATTATGTTTGATTAATTATTAAAATGTTGACATTATAATAGATTATATGTTTAATCTTATGATACCTACGTATTTGTACCTGTCTGTCTGTGTGTGTGTGCATGCGCGTGCCTTTTTTCGACATTGCAAATTGACGCTGCTATAAAACGCACTTCAAACGATGTAGGCAAAGTTTAGCTGGCAGACTTTGGCTAAAATGATAGTTGAAGTTATTTTTCACACAACTTCATCTCACTCTTGTTAGCTAGCTAGCAGGGTAGAAGCTAACAGTCGTCTTACCGAGGCTGTGTCCACATCCTCCCTCCAGATCTCAGACATCCTGTCTCCACTTTAAATGCTCGTGTATCACAAATGTACTGCTGTAAAAACAAGGTCAGCTTTGCCAAATGAGCAATGTGTTCATGTTTTTGACAAGAATACCAGGAAATATCCTCACACTTGACATGTTATCATGTTTATGCTGGTGACCCACTTCCGGACGAAAAAACACGATGATGACGTCACTACTATTGTCGGCGACAAAATTGTATTATACATTTGTCGACTATTCGTTGCAGCCCGAGTAGGAAGTGACGGAAAATCTGAGCAAACACGATTGGTTCGACTTGTGAAATGTGTCACATCACAGCGACCAGGAAGAGGAAGTCGGCGAGTCCAAAAAAAATCAGTGTGTGAGTCTATCAATTTAAAATATATTTGGCAGACTCACAGATGCATGTATAACTTACACTTTAAAAGGAATTCCAATTACCGTATTTTTTGGAATATAAGTCGCAGTTTTTTTCATAGTTTGGCCGGGGGTGCGACTTATACTCAGGAGCGACTTATGTGTGAAATTATTAACACAGTAGCGTAAAATATCAAATAATATTATTTAGCTCATTCACGTAAGAGACTAGACGTATAAGATTTCATGGAATTTAGCGATTAGGAGTGACAGATTGTTTGGTAAACGTATAGCATGTTCTATATGTTATAGTTATTTGAATGACTCTTACCATAATATGTTACGTTAACATACCAGGCACGTTCTCAGTTGCTTATTTATGCCTCATATAACGTACACTTATTCAGCCTGTTGTTCACTATTCTTTATTTATTTTAAATTGCCTTTCAAATGTCTATTCTTGGTGTTGGGTTTTATCAAACACGTTTCCCCAAAAAATCTGACTTATGTGCAACTTATGTTTTTTTCCTTCTTTATTATGCATTTTCGGCAGGTGCGACTTATACTCCGAAAAATACGGTACCGTAAGTTTGTATTCAATGTAGATTTTTTGCAGGGGAGTTTTATCAAATGTGGCGCAAGTACTTGTCCAATTTCAAAATTTCAATATTCATGGTAACTAGGATAGGTGTTCTAAGTCATGAGTATAGGTCGGGGGTCAGCAACCCGCGTCTTTTTAGCGCCGCCCTAGTGGCTCCCTGGACCTCTTTCAGAGATGTGTGAAAATGGAAAAAGATGAACAAAAAAATATATTTTCTGTAGGAGAACAAACATGACACAAACCTTCCTAATAGTTAGAAATCCCACTGTTTATGTTATACATGCTTCACTGATGAGAGTATTTGGCAAGCACCGTTTTGTCCTACTAATTTCAGCAATCCTTGAACTCATCATAGTTTGTTTACATGTACAACTTTCTCCGATGCTGCCACAGAAAGACGCGTTTTTATGCCACTCCTTTCTCATTTTGTCCACCAAACGTTTTATGCTGTGCGTAAATTCACAAAGGTGAGCTTTGTTGATTTTATTGATTTGCTAGAGTGCTTATCAATATTTGATCAATCCATGACTGCAAGCTAATCAATGCTAAAATGCTATTTAGTCTAGCTGTATGTACATATTGCATCATCATGCCTCATTTGTAGGTATATTTGAGCTCATTTTATTTCCTTTACTTATGTCCTCTGTGTATTTAATTTATATTTGCATGCCTCATGACACAATATCTGTAAGTAATATTGGCTGCATTTCTCATAGTTGTGTGTCATGTTGTTCCAGACCACAGCAAATATTACCCAACTTGCAAAGATTGTAATAAATCCATTAAAAGAAGACAGCCAGCCGTTCCCTTAAACTTGGACACACATCTATACCTTTGGCCAGTAACTTCCAGAAGTTATCTCATCCTGTGAGAAGTCTCCATTTTACTAATGATTTCCAATGTTGCAAAAATATGTAGAATAAAAATTTAAATACAACATTTCTGTCAACAAAGATTTGCGTCAGCCTTTGATAGTAGGCTAATATAACTAATATAGACACTTACATCATGTGTTGCCTTCATTATAACACTTATATAAGGCTTTTAATTTTTTGTGGCTCCAGACAGATTTTAATTTTTAGTCCAATATGGCTTTCAACATTTTGGGTTGCCGATCCCTGGTATAGGTGTATAGTGGTGACGAAAACAACACGGTCACTACTCACAACGGCGCATTCAAGCGTGAATCACACGTACATAGTAAACCAGCCTGTGAGTCATCGTGAATAATGCTAGCGCCACCAATGGTTACTATGATATTATTGTTTGCGCAAAATATACCGTATTTTCCGCACTATAAGCCGCACCTAAAAACCACAAATTTTCACAAAAGCTGACAGTGCGGCTTATAGCCCGGTGCGCCTTATATATGGATTAATATAAATATTTATTTTCATAAAGTTTCGGTCTCGCAACTACGGTAAACAGCCGCCATCTTTTTTCCCCGTAGAAGAGGAAGCGCTTCTTCTTCTATGGTAAGCAACTGCCAAGGTAAGCACCCGCCCTCGTAGAAGAGGAAGCGCTTCTTCTTCTACGGTAAGCAACCACCCGCCCCCGTAGAAGAAGAAGCGCGCGGGTATTACGTTTCATTTCCTGCTTTTTTCACGCAGCTCCGTCCATGTTGATATACAACTCCATGCGCGCCCACATCACAGATGGTGTCAAAAAACAAGTGAAGCACACAAATACAACACTCGCCGTCATTCCGGGTGGATTAACCAAAGAACTCCAACCGCTCGATATTGGTGTCAACAGGGCATTTAAAGCACGACTGCGAACGGCGTGGGAACAATGGATGACCGAAGGGGAACACACCTTCACTAAGACAGGGAGACAGCGCCGGACGACATACGCCAACATCTGCCAGTGGATCGTAAATGCCTGGGCGGATATTTCGGTCACAACTGTGGTCCGAGCTTTCCGGAAGGCAGGATTCACAACAGCGACACTGACTCCGATGACTTCGACGAGACGGAGCCGGCCATTTTGGATCCCGTATTCGCCCAACTTTTTAATTCGGACACAGAGTTGTTAGAACGCTGGTTTTTAATATATTATTAAAGTTTGACTGACCTATCTGACTGTTTTTTTGACATTCCCTTAGCGCAGTTAGATGCGGCTTATAACACGGGGCGGCTTATAGGTGGACAAAGTTTTGAAATATGCCGTTCATTGAAGGCGCGGCTTATAACCCAGGGCGGCTTATGGTGCGGAAAATACGGTACTGTAAAAATTACATAAACGAGGAGATTACTGCCAAGATTCAGCTGCACTGACATCCGCACAGCCTCTTTTTTTTTTTGTGCAAAGTCATTAAATTGGACTCATAGGGGGCAGTTTGTTTGCGACATACAGAAAAAAGGTTTAGTAACTTGGCGCTAATTATGCTAAAATGCTAAAAACCGTAGCGCCTGTTTTACCTGTGTGCTCGGTGGTGGCGTAGGACAGGTAGAAGCCGCGTCCAGTGTGATGCGTCCCGCTCATGAACTGAACGGTGACCTGGTTGCCGGTCGACTCGATGAGCTCGTCCACCTTCAGGTTCAAGCCGCAATATTTCGCTGCAATGGAAGTGAGTCAGAAAGACGAGTTACGAGCCAGAGCACAACATTTTCTAGCATACTAATCGTTGCTGGGTGTAAGTCTAACAGACAGTTCGCTAGTCTGTCGGCTAATTATTCGAAAGTTACTAAAGACTGTTTCGTCGAATCACCACAACATTTGGTAAACACCTTGTAGGGGCTGACAAGCACATGTGTGTAAGATTTAAGGACGAGTAGTTGAAAATGAAGCAGAACTTCTTTGCAGGGGTGGGACTTGGCAATCAACTGTTCATAAGTTACTGACAATGTGTTTAATGGTCATAAAATGTATTACCTGTACAGTATGCAAGCATGTCTTCCAAAGCATTTTGACTACCGTATTTTTCGAACTATAAGTCACAGTTTTTTTCATAGTTTGGCCGGGGGTGCGACTTATACTCAGGAGCGACTTATGTGTGAAATTATTAACAAATTACCGTAAAATATCAAATAATATTATTTATCTCATTCACGCAAGAGACTAGACGTATAAGATTTCATGGGATTTAGCGATTAGGAGTGACAGATTGTTTGGTAAACGTATAGCATGTTCTATATGTTATAGTTATTTGAATGACTCTTACCATAATATGTCACGTTAACATACCAGGCACGTTCTCAGTTGGTTATTTATGCCTCATATAACGTACACTTATTCAGCCTGTTCACTATTCTTTATTTATTTTAAATTGCCTTTCAAATGTCTATTCTTGGTGTCGGATTTTATCAAATACATTTCCCCCAAAAATGCGACTTATAAGTTTTTTTCCTTCTTTATTATGCATTTTCGGCCAGTGTGACTTATACTCCGTAGCGACTTATACGCCAAAAAATACGGTACAACTAATAGGGGGCGCTAATTATACATTGTAGCCTCTTGCAATAACGATATATTTCACAATATATTATTTTGTATATAAATGATAATACAGCCACTTCAATACAGGTTACTCCTAATTTGGCAGCTGACATATGTGGTAACATATTGTGTCATTTCCAGTTGCATTATTTTCTAAAAACTACAATTAATCTACTTGCTAATTTACTGTTAATATCTGGTTATTTTCTGCTGTACAACGGTTATTTCTACACTTTAGTTAAAATGTAATTAGCACTTATTCTTCTGTTGTTTCGATACTTTATATTAGTTGTGGACGATACTACAAATCTGGGTATCGATCCAATACCAAGTACATGGGCAGTTTTGATCGTGTCATTGCTGATATTTAAAATTGTCAAGATCATTAAATAATTCGAATTTGTGATCACAATTATAACCAGACAAAAACCCAGGATGACGGTGTAACATTATCAGACACATATTTGAATTATTTCCTACTGTTGGCGCTGATTTAAACGACGGCAAACTCGGTCATGCCATGAGTCAAAATGCGCTAAATATACGCAAAGCTTCTATATTTGGCGGTCGACGCAACAAATCCGTTCCAGTCAGCTAAAATCTGCTTGTGTTGGACAAGAAGTTATGCACAACTACAAAATAAACTATCCGGTTTACTTTCAAAATAAAATACTCAGTTTTGAAGGCGTATCGTATTTTACACATTGAAACGCCCTAATGGGAGGCGACGGACATGAAGTCAACTTGTCAAAGGTTTTCAGACGTAATTTCACCTCGTTGACACAAATGGATGAGGACGTGCTGATTTTGGAAGTCCAAATATAAAAATCATATACAGGCACATCTTGGGCACCTATATGGGGATAAGAGTGCCTGTGTCAAATACAAGCTGAGAGGTTGGGGTGGGTCAGTGAGTAGGGATGATACTCGAAACCGATTTTCCCGGTTGTTCGATAAGAAACGAACCGAGTCTTCGGACTCTAATCCCTTTTTGAGAACCGGTACCCGTTATCGAGACCACTATAGTAAAGAAAAAGAGTTGGTTCTTTATTCGAATCCCTGGGAACGAATCCCGTCCCGACCAGAAATGCTCCGTGTGACATCACAAGAAATGACGTCACGTAGCTCAGTCATTAGGCGCAGATCGCGAAAGCAGAAAAAAAAATGGATCGGAAATAGCGCTCCAAGGTGTAATAAAGTTCAAAACAAAAGGTATAATCCAATGAATAACTTTACTGATAGATTTGAGCAGGGTACAAACACATGACCAACACTTTTACGACCAACCAGGAACTTAGCAACCAGGCTAGCAACGCACCTCCTTTACGGCAGCTGTCGCAACGTTCTTAAAGCAACCGCAGCACATACATATATATACAACATATATGACATGATCTCCCTTTTTTAACTTTTGTTTTTCTTTCCTTGTAAACAAAACAAAATCACACTGTATATGTGTTGTCTGTCTAATTATAAATAATGCAGACGAGGCGTGTTGGCTGAGTTCTTGGCGTTTACTTTCACAGCGTGCTCATAACCTCATTCTTAGCTGCCGGGTGGCGACATGCAACAACACTTGTCGGGGCTACCGCGCATGCCCGTCACTCCTGTTGCATGCTGGGTATTGTAGTTGTTATATTCCCTAGCTCATAACATCACATCTTTCCCCCTATAAAGAAATAATGTTAACTCAATAAAGTGTATTTCTTTTTTTAGCTTTAACTTTTCATTTTTTAGCATTGTAACCACATTTGCAAACAACTTTTCTCTTCATAGAATTTTCTTTCAATAAAGAAATAAAGTGCAAAAATGTCAAAGCATCATAACAAACAGTTATGTCAAATAGCAGCAGAAGTGCACTTTTTGGAGAGCTGTATTATTTTCAGTTTTGTGCCCAAGGGACTGATTTTATTTAACACTACATTATTATTTATACACCTATAGTGATCACAGAGACAGGTTGTTTTTGTGTTACTGTATATATTTGTTTTTCTGAAAAATCCCACTTAATATACTTTGGGTAACAACAGTCAATATTTATTTATTTGATTTGATTTTTTTAGGGGGGTAACAGTCAATATTTATTTATTTATTAGATTAATTGTTTCTCTTATAATAAAAGTGAGCTTTTGTTAAACCAAATATTGTGTTTTTTTTCCCATATACAACAACCTATCTGGACTCGATAAGAGAATCGATAAGGAATCGGTTCGATAAGAGGATTCGATAATATGCTCGAACTCGATAATTTCTTATCAAACATCATCCCTATCAGTGAGTGAGTGAGTGTGTGTAACAGAATAAACTGTTTGTGGTTTGCTTTACTACAACTCCCCTGATCACATGATTACGCGCGGATTTGCAAGCTCTCGTAAAAGTCTGCACAATTTTGCTGCACTGCTGATGGCGGCCTCGTTCAGCTGCTCTTACGCATACAGTAAAAAAAATTTAAAAAAAGTTGTATCGATTTGCCTGCCTATGTTTTAGGACTGGGCGATATATCGAGTTTGTAAGATATATCGATATATTTTTAAACAAGATATGAATTAAGAAAATATTGTAATATCGATATAATTTATTTCACGTTAAACACCGCTTTATTGTTGAATTCCTTGTTCTCCCCCGCTTCTCATTCCCTCTTAACACTTTCATTCATCCTTCCAAGACATGCTTGGACGTGTAAGAACATCCATTATTGGTTGGTTGTTTAGCATGATGAGTCATGATTGGTTAGGGACAGGCCAATCAGAGGCAAGATAGGGCGGGTCATCGAACCAGGAAGGAAAATCACAAAGTGCCTGCCTGCAAATTTATTTTTTTATCTGAGTTTGATACATTTTGTATTATTTGCACAGTTATGTTATTTTATTAAACGTAGAAATAATATTTTTCTATTTTATTTATGTTATGTAATTCTGTACTACTTAAACAGTTTATTTTCTGTGCTGTTAATACTCATCTTGACTAACTGGGTTAATCAAAGTGCCAATGACAGTTTACAGTACAGTTGTCATTCACTTCAATTTCACTGAATATCGCTCAATATATTTACCGTATATGTATACTAACACCTGAAAAATATATTGAATATCGAGTTTAAGTAAAAATATATCGAGATATACTTTTTCGACCATATCGCCCAGCCCTACTATGTTTACGTTCAACAGTTCTAAATTAGCGATTAGCATATCCTCCTACGGTGTGTAGTGTAGCATGTTTAGCTATTCCTCGTCCTCCAGGGATGATAAATGTAAGACGACGTGTTCACTTGTCGCCATGGAGGCGAGGATTGCTGACTTAGACGTGGCTTTGCACTGTGGAGGGACATTAGCTGCTAGCAAGAATGCTACATTGCGTTGAGGACGCGCGTCAAATGTGCGAGACACAGCCGGGACGCATTATTATAGTTTTAAAAGCTCTGTCGTCAGTCAAATTGATAGAATTGATATCGTACCGATCTCTCTCCTGTCAGGTCCGATGCCGTTGTACAGGCGGAGGTAGTTGACCTGGCAGTCGCGGTCCTCAATGTCCAGCTGGGCGAAGCAAAAGTGGACCCTCTTGCCTGGAGGTACGCTGATCTCCCACTCGCACACCGTGTTGTTGGGGTACGTCGCCGGATAACCCATTGAGGACAGGGTGCCGCTGCTGGGGCCCAACACTGTGGGGCCACAGCCATCACCTGCACAGCACCAACAACACGTAGCAATTAACATTTTTCGAACATTATGTTACAGTTGTAAGACATCCTTAAAATCTTTAAAAAAAAAAACTGCACAGCGTATAAAAAGGTGTAGATTGGTCCCAGTTTGAACCTGGAACAGATCATCTCTATTTCCACTAAACCTGAGCAAATTGGATTCCTTAGAGGTTCCACTATAATGCCGTTTTGCAGCTGTGAAACACTACATCAAAAGTGCAACTTTAAAGATTTTGTTAAGGGGGAGAAGTGTGTTTATCCGAGTTACGCAAGCGCTTCCCGGTGGACATAATCCAGCTGAAGAGGACAAAAACAAAGCCTCTTCCCTGCTCTGACTCACCAGTGTTACTGAGCTCATGTTACCTTCCCAATAACTGGATGTCCATGCAATAAATGTATACAACAGTACCATATGTCAGGGCTTGTCAATAGGGGGCCCGCCGGTCAAATCCACATCAAATTGTCCCGACACTTTAGTTCAAAATTTGGGAGGGTTTAGGAAAGACTTGGTGAGGATCTTTAAAGAGACATTTTATAGGTTCTCAAAAATAGCCCCGTACAATAGAAGAGTTTTGACTATTTGGTCATAGAGGATCTTTGACATTACCCCTTTTTGCAGTACAACTAGGGCTGCAACATCTAATCGATTAAATCAATTAAAATCGATTATAAAAATAGTTGGCGATTAATTTAGTCATCGATTCATTGGATCTATGCTATGCGCATGTGCAGAGGCTTTTTTTTTTTTCTTTCATATAAACCTTTATTTATAAACTGCAACATGTACAAACAGCTGAGAAACAATAATCAAAATAAGTATGGTGCCAGTATGCTGTTTTTTTCAATAAAATACTGGAAAGGATATAAATTTAGTTTGTCTCTTTTATCCGATTATTAATTGATTAATCAAAGTAATAATCGACAGATTAATCGATTATCAAATTAATCGTTAGTTGCAGCCCTAAGTACAACCTTTAAAAACAGCAGAGAACGATCTTTGCGGTTTTTAGGAAACTACTGTAAAAACAGAGTGATCCTGTCATTCGCAGGATATTTTTTTTGTGATTTTGCAGTAAGCCCCTTCAAAAATGGCAGTGCACTCATATAAAATATATTTGCAATAGTTCCTTTAACTGTAGAGTGCCATGTTAAATAGAGGATCTTTAACTAGTGTTTTTGTATTTGGTCGTAGAGGATCTTTGATGTGACATTTTTTTGCAGTAGGTCCTTTTAAAAACAGCAGAGAACAATATTTGCGGTTTTTAGGAAACTACTGTAAAAACAGAGTGTTCCTATCATTCACAGGATATTTTGTTTCCAATTTTGAAGTAGGCCCTTACAAAACAGCAGTGCACTCACATAAAATATATTTGCAGTAGTTCCTTTAACAGTAGAGTGCTATGGTAAATAGAGGATCTTTGACTTGTATTTTTGTATTAGGTCAAAAGAACTTTGACATGCCTTTTTTCAGTTGGTCGTTAAAAAAGCATGGTCCCATGTTTGCTGTTTTTAGGAATGTTCCTGTCATTTTAGACAAACTTTGACTTGTGGTTTGTAGTTGATCACAGGATCTTTGACTTGCCTTTTTTGCAGTGGCTCCTTTTAAAAACAGCAGAAAAAGATCTTTGCTGTTTTTTGGGAAACTGAGTACACCTGTAATTTAACAGCCTTTTTTTGTGTCTTTTTGCAGTAGCTCCTTAAAAACAACAGTGCCATGTGAAATAGAGGATCTTTGACCAGTGTTTGTGTGTTGTGCAGTAAGGCCTTTAAAGAAGCATGGTCCGCATTGTTTTCTATTTTTAGGAATCTACTGTCAAGAGTGCTCCTGTCAGTTTTACAGGATCTTTGATTTGTGGTTCGGAGTCGGTCATAGAGGATCTTTGTTTGACTCTTCCTTTTTTGCAGTAACAAGTGGTAGTAGTAAAAACAGCAGAGATAGCTCTATGAAACTAGTGTAAAAAGAGGGTGCTCCTGTCATTTTAAAGGATCTTGTTTTTAGTGTTTTTGCAGCGCGCTAATGTCAAAGATGGTCTTTTGACAAGTAAGTTTGCAGTAGTTTCTTTAAGTAAAGAAATGTACTGCACATTAGTCATCGCACGACAGTCACAGGATCTTTGACTTGTAGTTTTTAATCGGTCATAGAGGAACTTTGACTAACATTTTTTGCAGTAGGTCATATGTTTGCCATTTTTAGGAATCTACTGCACATTAGTCATAGCACCCCTGTTATTTTAGAAGACCTTTGACACATGGTTTATAGTAGGTCATAGAGGATCATTGACTTGCCTTTTTACTACACATTAGTTAAAGCACTCCTGTCATTTTAGAGAATCTTTGACTTGTGGTTTACTGTTCATTATAGAGGATCTTTGACTTACCTTTTCCCCCCCAGTAGGTCCTTTTAAAAAGCATGGTCACATGTTTGCTGTTTTTAGAAATATAATGCACTTTAGTCAGAGTGCTCCTTTTTAAAATAATCTTTGATTAGTGGTTTGTTGTTGGTCATACAAGACCTTTGCCTTGCCCTCTTTTTGCAGTAGGTCACATAGGTGCCATTTTTAGGAATCTACTGCACATTAGTCATAGCACCCCTGTTATTTTAGAGGATCTTTAACAAATAGTTTATAGTTGGTCATAGAGGATCATTGACTTGCCCTTTTTTGCAAAAGGTCCGTAAAAAGCATGGTCACATTTGCTGTTTTTAGGAATTTACTGCACATTAATCGAAGCACTCCTGTCATTTTAGAGGATATTTGCCTAGAGTTTTTGCAGAAGGTCTCTAAAAATGGCAGAATGCGTATGTCATATTGATAATCTTTGATTAGCGTTTTTTACAGTAGGTCCAAAAACAGCTAAGCACCTGTCATATCGAGGTTTTTCAAGTAGCATGTTTGCAGTAGATTATTCAAAACAAAAGTACTCCCATCATAGAAGATATTTGACTTGGCTTTCATGTCAGTTGGGCCTTCCTTAAAAACAGAAATTGTGCTACTATACGGTTTTCAGGAATCACCTTTCAAACATTTTTGTCAATTAGAGCAGTGTTTTTCAATCTTTTTTGAGCCAAGACACATTTTTGGTGTTGAAAAAATCTGGAGGCATACCACCAGCAGAAATCATTAAAGAACAAAACTCAGTTGACAGTAAAAAGTTGTTGTCACAATTGTTGGGTATGACTTTAAACCATACCCAAGCATGCATCACTATAGCTCTTGTCTCAAAGTAGGTGTACTGTCACGACCTGTCACATCACGCCGTGACTTATTTGGAGTTTTTTGCCGTTTTCCTGTGTTTAATGTTTTAGTTCTTGTCTTGCACTCCTATTTTTGTGGCTTTTTTGTCTTTTTTTTGGTATTTTCCTGTAGCATATTTCCCGCATCTACTTTGTTTTAGCAATCAAGATTATTTCAGTTTTTATTCTTCTTTGTGGGGACATTGTTGATTGTCATGTCATGTTCGGATGTACATTGCTCCACAGTAAGTCTTTGCTGTCGTCCAGCATTCTGTTTTTGTTTTACTTTGTAGCCAGTTCAGTTTTAGTTTCGTTCTGCATAGCCTTCCCTAACCTTCAATGCCTTTTTCTTAGGGGCACTCACCTTTTGTTTATTTTTGGTTTAAGCATTAGACACCTTTTTACATGCACGCTGCCTCCCGCTGTTTCCGACATCTACAAAGCAATTAGCTACCGGCTGCCACCTACTGATATGGAAGAGTATTACACGGTTACTCTGCCGAGCTCTAGACAGCACAGACCACTCAACAACAACACATCATTTGCAGACTATAATTACTGGTTTGCAAAAAATATGTTTAACCCAAATAGGTGAAATTAGATTATCTCCCACGGCACACCAGACTGTATCTCATGGCTGCGGCCCAGTGGTTGAAAAACACTAATTTAGAGGATCCTTGATGAGTGTTTTTGCAATTACTCCTTAAAAAACGCAGCGGACTACTGTCAGAATATCTCTGATTAAATGTCTTGTGTTTTACCATTGATTTTTGACGACACGACATTTGATGAGGTTAAAAGGGTCAATCCAAGGCTCTGCAATACGCGATATACAAAATAGGAATAATAGCAAAGGGAGTCCTAAGCTTTACGATAATGATTTATGTAGTTAAATGGTTACTCCTGCCAGATATAAATGCATTTGATGAAAGTTATTTAAATGCCAATAGAATTGACCCTTATGTTAATTTAAAAAAATAAGAGAAAGGCTACATGTAATTTGGTTGTGATTAAATATAGGACAAACTATCCACGTGTTTACAGTCATTCCTTTCCAGTGTTTACCCCACCCCCAACCTTTACACACCTGAGCTTGTTTCTTTTTTAATTTTATGTTAAACGTGCTCTAATTGTGTTAAAAGCAACCGAACCAGAGCTTTAAACTTTCACATGCATCGTAAACAACTGTAAACGGCCCAAAGTGGCGTGACTGTGGCGAGGGGGGAAAGGCCACAACATGCCCGACATGTGCTGTTGTCTCCTGCTGGCGAACCCTCCGCCATACTCCATTAGCACTTCCGCGCTTTGAAAAGAAACTCCCGTAATTAGAAAGAACAACAAGGGCAGGGGGCGACATTTCAATGTTAGTTAAACTAATTGGTGGTTTCTCTTTAAATCGGCGGATGTCCCAGCGACTGTAGCCGTGAATGAGCCGGGACAAAACTACGCTAAACGGAACCGGTTTTCCTGGTTTCGGCACAGCGAATGCATGGCGGCGGTCGGCGGAAATCGGTGAAAAACCAAACGGAATTCTGCCTTGTAAGACACGTTGACTAGACTTTAGTAGTTGGATTCCGACCAGTGTGTGTTTACACGCAAGCGTGTTTTGACACCCACCTTTCTGTGCCCTGCAGCCTTCCGTGGTGAGGGTGATGACGAGGATCGACAGGACCAGAACCCCGGCCCCTGTCGGCCCCCTGCCCACCATTACCGCTCCTTCCATAGCAGCCTGCAGTCCAAATGCATACTGCTTGCTTCCGGACCGGCCGCACCGCTTCCAACTGCACCAAACGGCCGATATGGAGGACCACCGGAGCGGGTACGGGAATGGTGCTCAGGTTGTGGCTCTTATTCGGCCTCAAGTTCCAGTGATTGACTCACTATTATGGAGGTAAGTTGCTGAGGGGGCTACTTCCTCCAATTAGGCTCCTCCCCCTGCGGGCTGCCGACACCCCCGCAAGTCCGAAGGGGCACTTCACGTCACCTACCGGTAATATAGGTGCGCTGCTTTTCTTAGTTTTACGGTAACAGAAAACACACTGAACACAAGAAATGTATAAATCATTGTTTTTCAACCACTGTGCCGCGGTACACTAGTGACTAGTGTGTCGTGAGATATTGTTTGGTGTGCCGTGGGAGATTATGAAATTTCACCTAATTGAGATAGGCTCCAGCACCTCCCACTACCCCAAAAGGGACAAGCGGTAGGAAATGGATGAATGGGTTAAAAATATTTTTGGCAAACCAGTGATTATAATCCGCAAATAATGTGCCGTTGTTGAGTGTCTGTACTGTCTGGAGCTCGGCAGAGTAACCGCGTAATACTCTTCCATATCAGTAGGTGGCAGCAGTTAGCTAATTGCTTTGTCGTGATCACAATATACAGACGACAGCGGGAGGCATCGTGCAGGTAAAAAGGTATCTAACGCTTTAACCAAAGATAAACAAAAGGCATTGAAGCTTAGGAAAGGCTATGCAGAACGAAACTATAACTGAACTGTCTGGCGGCAAAGTAAACAAAAACAGACTTACAGCGGGTGGAGCAGACGGCGTCCACAAAGTACACCCTTACATGACATGACAATCAACAACAAAATTGGAGCGCAAGGCAAGAACTAAAACACTACACACAGGAAAACACCAAAAAAACTCATAAGTCAAGGCGTGATGTGCAGGCCGTGACAGTACACATACTTTGAGACAAGAGGTTGGTTATGGTTTGAATTCATATCCAACAATTGCGAGAACAACTTTTTACTGTCAATATCGGCTGCTGAGTTTCATTTCTTAATGTTTTCTGCTGGTGGTGTGCCTCTGGATTTTTTTCTTAGAAAAAAATGTGCCTTGGCTTAGAAAAGGTTGAAAAACACTGGTATAAATAAACACCGTTACTTTGATTGCATTATATTTGTGCTTAAAATAAAATAAAATTTAAAAAAATAAAAAATAAAAAAAAATAACTGGGATTTATATAGCACTTTTCTAAGTACCCAAAGTCGCTTTACATGTAGAACCCATCAATCATTCACACCTGGTGGTGGTAAGCTACTTTCATAGCCACAGCTGCCCTGGGGTAGACTGACGGAAGCGTGGCTGCAATTTGCGCCAAAGGCCCCTCCGACCACCACCTATCAATCATCATTCAATTCACCGGTGTGAGTGGCACCGGGGGCAAAGGGTGAAGTGTCCCGCCCAAGGACACAACGGCAGCGATTTTTGGATGGTAAGAGGCGGGGAGCGAACCTGCAACCCTCAGGTTTCTGGCACGGTTGCTCTACCCACTACGCCATGCCGCCCCGTAGATGCATTTGGATAAGATGCCAGAAAGTCAATGTATTTGTTATCAACAAGTGCATTAAGTCCTTAAAAACAGCTTGGAAAAAATTGGGGGATCTTTGACAAGTGTTTTGTGGTGGGTCTTCAAAAGCAGGTCAGTAGAGTTTTGAACCAAATCCCTAAAAACAGCAGAGTGGTCCTGGTATATAGAGAATATTCGACTATTAACAGTATAATAAAGTATCTCTGATTCTGATATTCTTGCTGAGGAAACTTCAGTACATGTTTTTGTAATGCAGTATACTCTGCCATCTTGTGGTCATAAAATATAATTACATCACGCTGCATAACAGAAGGTTAAATAGTGTGGACCTTATCTGCTTCTGTACACTTTTATTCATTTAATGTATAAAAAGTGTCAGGGATTGGTACTGAACGAGGATCCTGGCAATAAGCACACTGATACCAGCAGTCATGTGAATACAAAGAGGCCAATCCAGCCAGTGCAATATTTACTGTAAGTATTCATATCAACAAACTCAAATGAATTAATTACTTCTAGAGGTTTTTTTATTTACAAGTTTTGATGTACATCAACTGCACTTAACTGTTTAAAATAATAAAAAATAGTGCAGCCAGTTGAATGACATCAGCTTGACTTTACTTGAAATAAAGTGACTTCCTTCATATGAAAACAAGTACAAATCAAAGTTCAGAGTTGGAGAGTTGAGTTATTGAAGTTAAAAAAAATAATCTCGCAATGGACTTTACTTGCAATATCAAACAATAAAACTATTGAAACGGTCTTTTTGATTAGATTTTTAAATTAAAACATCAAAGTTCCCGTCTATAAACATTATAAGACAAAACTCCAGGCATGTACCTTGGTGTTACACACACGTACTTTGATATAGGCATGTACCTTGATGTTACAAACATGTACCTTGGTGTTACAAACATGTACTTTGATACAGGCAGGTACCTTGGTGTTACAAACACGTACTTTACTATAGGCATGTACCTTGGTAGCGGGGGTGTATATATTTTCAAGTATTTCTTATATATATATATATATATATATATATATATAATCCGTTCATGAATGAGTATATCCGTTCGGCCACCGTGTTCAATGTAGAAGTCTAATCTACAACATTTGCAGGCAGCATACCCCTTCCCCTTCGAGTTGTCCTGGATGAACTGAAATGATTTTTTCCAATCATTTTGGAACTCGCAAGCGTACTTCTTCTTCTTACTCGTCGTCGCCATGTCTCTTCTTCATTCTTCTGCTTCGTCTTTGTTATGTTTTTGGACATTACTACTTGCCGTAGTTTTGAAGCAATGCATGATGGGAATCCGGATGTTGTGTGTCAGTGTATTAACGTGCCGGCTGAGAAATAGCTCCGTGCCTGCCTACTTTATGGGTTATATATAAACCTATGGTTAACAGAGACATATATAATAGTCTCCTTTTCAGGTGAGAGAGTACGCTAAAGGCAGTGCCTTTAAGGCACGCCCCCAATATTGTTGTCCAGGTGGAAATCGGGAGAAATTCGGGAGAATGGTTGCCCCGGGATATTTTCGGGAGGGGCACTGAAATTCGGGAGTCTCCCGGGAAAATCGGCAAGTATGGCTATTAGTGCCATGTTTGTTTACTGGCCACTTGAATGATGGTTCTCTTCTTCAGCTGATTCATTGAGACGCGCGCCCCTCCTGCTGCCCCCTGCAGGGCGTGGGAAGTACTGCATGTATGTGTTGAAACTATGGGTTTCATGGCGGTTTGAATAATATTAAACACAGGTTTTATGTCACTGCACGTTTATTTCAAGTGATTATTCAACAGTCAAATTATTCATAATTAGCCTGGTGTTAACATTCCCATACAGAAATAATAATATATATTCCCTATTCCCCATTAATATATATATATATATATATATATATATATATATATATATATATATATATGATATAAAGATACATTGCACTTCGACAGTTAGAGGCTTCAGGAAGCAATTCAATGTGTTTTTTGGTGTTGTTTTTGTTAAAAACACAAAAATCCACAATGGCGTGCTGCGATCTGAGAAAAACATGTCATTCGCTCACCAACAATGTGGACACAAAAGGTAGCGGGCTCCATGAATGGAATATTAAGTCGCCATGTTGACTGTTTCAAGTGCAACACACTGCACTTCTTAGGGTAAACGCACTTATGAAAAGTCATAGTAAGTATGGAAGTCTCAGTGTTCCTATGGAAGTGTGCAAATTGGGACAGCCTGTGTTGTTTGTACTAAAGTGTGCGATTTGGTACATACGGAAGTTTCTGAATTGAGTAGAAAAGTGTGCGAATTGAGACACGATCCAAGTGTAAGTACGGAAGTTTGTGAATTGAGTGGCCAAGTGTGAGAACTGAGACACTGCCCAAGTGTAACTAAGTGTAAGTGTGACTTGAGTACAAAAGTGTAAATTGAGACATAGCCTTATCGTAAATAGCGAACTGTGTGAATTGAGATAGAACCTAAGTATAAGTTCGGAAATGCCTTAATTTAGTACAAAAAATGCGAATTGAGAAACAGTGTAAATTGAAGTTCCTGAATTGAGTACTAAAATGCAGATTAAGACACGACCTAAGTGTGAGTATTAAAATGTGAAATTTGAAAATTGTGTCAAAGTATGCAAATTGAGACATGGCTTAAGGTAAGTACCAAATTGTGCGAATTGAGAACAAAAGTGTAAATTGTGATGTAGCCTTATCTTAAGTATCGAAGTGCGCAACTTGAGTCACAGTCTAATTCCAGCCATCCATCCATTTTCTACCGCTTGTCCCTTTAGGGGTCGCTGGAGCCTATCTCAGCTACATTCGGGCGGAAGGCGGGGTACCTGGACAAGTCGCCACCTCATCGCAATCTAATTGTAAGTACCGAAGTGCGCAAATTCAGTAGAGAAATGTGCGAATTGAGACATAGCTGAATTATAAGTTCCGGAGTGCCTATATTGAATGAGTGCGAAAGAGCGAATTGAGAAACAGTCTAAGTGTCAGTTGAAGTTCCTGGATTGAGTACTAAAGTGCCGATTAAGACATGGCCTAAGTGTAAGTACATAAGTATGCAAATTGAGTACAAAAGTATAAATTGAGATGAAGCCTTATCATAAGTATCGTAGTGCGCAACTTCAGTCACAATTTAATTGTAAGTACCGAAGTGCGCAAATTGAGTAGAGAAGTGTGTGACTTGAGTCCAGCCTGACTGTAAGTACATAAGTGTGCTAATTGAGTACAAAAGTGTAAATTGAGATGTAGCCTTATCGTAAGTATGGTAGTGTGCAACTTGAGTCACAGTCTAACTGTAAGTACTGAAGTGCGTAAACTGAGACATAGCCGAAGTATAAGTTCTTTCCATTGAGTACAACAGTATGACTTGAGAAAGTCTACGTGTGAGTTGAAGTTCCTGAATTGAGTGTTAAACTGCCAATTAAGACAATGTCTAAGTGTAAGTACCGACGTATGCCAATTGAGAAATGTGTAAATTGAGTCACAAAAAGTGTAAGTACCTAAGTGTGCAAACTGAGCACAAAAGTGTAAATTGAGATGGAGCCTTGTCTTAAGTATAGAAGTGCGCAAATTGTGTGGAGAAATTTTAAAATTGAGACAAGGCCTAAGATCAAGTACTAAGTGTGTGAATTGAGCATAGAAGTGTGCGACTTGAAACACAGCCTAAGCATACAGTAAGTACAGAAGTGTACGAATTGAGTACGAAAGTGTAAATTGAGACGTAGCGTTATCGTAAGTACCAAAGTCCGCAACTTGAGACATACCGTAAGTATAAATTCATAAGTGCCTACATTGAGTACAAAAGTGTAAATTGATACGTAGCGTTATCGTAAGTACCGAAATGCGCAACTTAAGTTACAGTTTAAATGAAAGTACCTGAGTGCGCTAATTGAGACATACCGTAAGTATAAATTCATAAGTGCCTACATTGAGTACAAAAGTGTAAATTGAGACGTAGCGTTATCGTAAGTACCGAAATGCGCAACTTAAGTTACAGTTTAAATGAAAGTACCTAAGTGCGCTAATTGAGACATACCGTAAGTATAAGTTCATAAGTGCCTACATTGAGTACAAAAGTGTAAATTGAGACGTAGCGTTATCGTAAGTACCGAAATGTGCAACTTAAGTTACAGTTTAAATGAAAGTACCTAAGTGCGCTAATTGAGACATACCGTAAGTATAAGTTCATAAGTGCCTACATTGAGTACAAAAGTGTAAATTGAGACGTAGCGTTATCGTAAGTACCGAAATGCGCAACTTAAGTTACAGTTTAAATGAAAGTACCTAAATGCGCTAATTGAGACATACCGTAAGTATAAGTTCATAAGTGCCTACATTGAGTACAAAAGTGCAAATTAAAAAACAGCCTAAGTTTTTGCTGGTCCAGAAGGCTCCAGTTAAAACTGGACTAGTGCCAGCATGACTGCATTACAAACTCATCACATTAAAAAATGAAGGTTCGGAAGGTCCGCACCATGGAAGTCGGTCCAAGTCGCCATGGAAACAACCTGAGAAGACAAGCAGCGCAGGTGCTCAGACCTCATTGGACACGTGTCAGCGGTCAAGGCGTGTCTTACCTAATTGGTCCAAGTCATGCTGATGATGGCGGCGCTTCTGTGAGCGTATTTCGATCTGGCAGACCTGCGTCTTCGTCTCTTGCTCGGACCACTGCAGTTCTGAGACAGAGTTGAAGACACGGTCACATTGGGGAGTCTTTACTGAGGAGGACGTGCCTGGGAAGGAGGTGTATACCGGGGCGCATATCTGGCTCTGCTTGGCACACAGGTGAATGTCACAGTGCAGGGAGAGCTCGTAGTTGTCACCGGCAAAGCGGAACATGTTGAAGTTGAAGAAGTTGGACACTCCCACTCCGTTGATGTTTACCTCGATGGTGTCATCGGCAGAGCTGGGACATCTGCGACAGGGGAAAAACATGGCAACTTGGCTTTGCTCCGTCGCTTTGAGCGTTCAGTGACGTGTGTGTCTGCTCACCCGTCAGTGATCAGCTCGTGTCTCACAGGCCCGTCACTATACGAGCCGTTGGTGGCCCAGCAGGAGTCGGTCACCAAGGCCACGGCGCCGCCATCCAGGCCTTCCGTCTTCAGTTCTATATAGACGGTCTGGTTCAGCTGGATTTCAGTGTTGTACCGCACCAGGCGCTGGCGGTCAGCGTCCAAGTAGGCCTTCATGATCAGCGTGTAGTCCCAAGAGTCGGAAACCACGCGCTGCATGACAGAGCTGCAGAGCGCACACAAATTTCAGCACCAAAGTCTTCGTTGATGCAGAGTCCGACCTGCGAGCTCAACTCACTTGTCTTTAAGTCTGAAGGTCATGCTCTGGCGCTCCGGCTGGTTCTGGTAACAGGAAAAGTTCATGTGGAACTCGTCAAAGAACGAGACGATGTTGGTGGTGTTCTCGCCGATGATGGCGTTCTTGTACAGAACTGTGGTGTCGTTGACCTGCAAGGTTACGGACATGTGTTACTGCGAGACACCTCGTAACCGCATGGACGACACGTCGGCGGTCGAAGGAGACGCCCACCGTGATCACGGCCCCGCAGGCGTTCCGGCTGCTGTTGAACGTGAAGGCCACCATGTGGTGCGTGTCCCTGTGGCCTCGGCACGTGTCGTCTTTGAGGTGCAGGTCACGGTAGTCAAAGCCCTTCTCCTCCAGGAGACAACTGGGCAGAACCAGAGTCGCCGTGTTGTCCTCGCAGATTGTCGGACCGCCTGGACATCAAGACACGGGTGATCAGATGGTGCTCGTGTCTCCGATATATTTCCCACAATGGGGGTGTCCCGGTTGGATATTGACACTTTGGGTTTGTGTTTAATCAGTCAAGGTCTTTGGAGGGTCAACTAACCAAAAACTGTTTCGATCCCCTGAGAAATATCTCTAAAGTGAGAAATTTGTTGTCAAAAATCAGATCTGGAAATGCAGTGAATATTGTCATTCTGTTTTGACTTGTTCCAAAGAGTCAACTCTAAATCAATGAATCAGTCACTCAAACTTTATTTCTAAAACGCTGCCAGACGTGCACCCAGAACAGCCCACACTATCCCCATTCTATCCAGTCTTCTTGGCTTCCAGTCCAGTTTCGTATTGAGTTTAAGATTTTAGTCCCGACTTTCCGTGCGATGCGTGGTAAGTAGAGGTGCCAAAAAAAAATACGATTTTCAAATGAATTGCGATTCTTATTTGTATCGATTGTTTATCGATTTAAAAAAATCAAAAATCTATTTTTTCCCCTCCTTTAATCTGTCCTGTCCAGCCACTCAGGCATATCCTATTGTTGATGCCCACACGTTTTCAGCAGGCGAGCCACTTTTCAAATGACCACATTATATATACAGGTAAAAGCCAGTAAATTAGAATATTTTGAAAAACTTGATTTATTTCAGTAATTGCATTCAAAAGGTGTAACTTGTACATTATATTTTATCATTGCACACAGACTGATGCATTCAAATGTTTATTTCATTCAATTTTGATGATTTGAAGTGGCAACAAATGAAAATCCAAAATTCCGTGTGTCACAAAATTAGAATATTGTGTAAGGGTTAAATTTTGAAGACACCTGGTGCCACAAACTAATCAGCTGATTAACTCAAAACACCTGCAAAGGGCTTTAAATGGTCTCTCAGTCCAGTTCTGAAGCCTACACAAACATGGGGAAGACTTCAGATTTGACAGCTGTCCAAAAGGCAACCATCAACACATTGCACAAGGAGGGAAAAACACAAAAGGTTATTGCTGAAGAGGCTGGCTGTTCTCAGAGCTCTGTGTCCAAACACATTAATGGAGAGGCAAAGGGAAGGAAAGACTGTGGTCAGAAAAAGTGTACAAGCGATAGGGATCACCGCGCCCTGGTCAAGATTGTGAAAAAAAACCCATTCAAAAATGTGGGGGAGATTCAGAAGGAGTGGACAGCTGCTGGAGTCAGTGCTTCAAGATCCACCACCAAGAGACGCTTGAAAGACATGGGTTTCAACTGCCGCATACCTCGTGTCAAGCCACTGTTGACCAAGAAACAGCGCGCAAAGCGTCTCACCTGGGCTAAGGAAAAAAAGAGCTGGACTGCTGCTGAGTGGTCCAAAGTCATGTTTTCTGACGAAAGCAAATTTTGCATTTCCTTTGGAAATCGAGGTCCCAGAGTCTGGAGGAAGACAGGAGAGGCACAGGATCCACGTTGCCTGAAGTCTAGTGTAAAGTTTCCACCATCAGTGATGGTTTGGGGTGCCATGTCATCTGCTGGTGTCGGTCCACTCTGTTTCCTGAGATCCAGGGTCAACGCAGCCGTCTACCAGCAAGTTTTAGAGCACTTCATGCTTCCTGCTGCTGACCTGCTCTATGGAGATGGAGATTTCAAGTTCCAACAGGACTTGGCGCCTGCACACAGCGCAAAATCTACCCGTGCCTGGTTTACGGACCATGGTATTTCTGTTCTAAATTGGCCCGCCAACTCCCCTGACCTTAGCCCCATAGAAAATCTGTGGGGTATTGTGAAAAGGAAGATGCAGAATGCCAGACCCAAAAACGCAGAAGAGTTGAAGACCACTATCAGAGCAACCTGGGCTCTCATAACACCTGAGCAGTGCCAGAAACTCATCGACTCCATGCCACGCCGCATTAACGCAGTAATTGAGGCAAAAGGAGCTCCAACCAAGTATTGAGTATTGTACATGCTCATATTTTTCATTTTCATACTTTTCAGTTGGCCAACATTTCTAAAAATCCCTTTTTTTTTATTAGCCTTAAGTAATATTCTAATTTTGTGACACACGGAATTTTGGATTTTCATTTGTTGCCACTTCAAATCATCAAAATTAAATGAAATAAACATTTGAATGCATCAGTCTGTGTGCAATGAATAAATATAATGTACAAGTTACACCTTTTGAATGCAATTACTGAAATAAATCAAGTTTTTCAAAATATTCTAATTTACTGGCTTTTACCTGTGTATATATACATATACATATATGTACGTACATATATATATATATATATGTACATATATATATATATATACACATATATATATATATGTACATGTACGTACATATATATATGTACGTACATATATGTATATACATGTATATATATATGTACATGTACGTACATATATATATATATGTACATATATATATATATGTACATATATATATATATGTACGTACATACATATATATATATATATATATATGTACATGTACGTACATATATATATGTACGTACATATATATATGTACGTACATATATATATATACATATATACATATGTACATATATATATATATATATATATGTATGTACATATGTATGTACATATATATGTACATATATATGTACGTACATATATATGTATTTATATGTTATGTTATATTTTTATCACATTGTAGTGTTTTTAAAGTGTTCATTAGACTTTAGTCGAGGCTAGAACGTTTACATTGTTTCTTATGGGGAACTCCGCTTCACTATACAAACTTTTGTATTGATGAACCATGGTCAAGAACCAAATAGGTTCGTACATTGAAGTTCCAAAGAACAAAGTTAGCTGCTGGCTTTTTACGGAAATGGGTCTATACGGATCCCAAGTTAAAAGGGTCTGGGACAAGAAAAGACACTCCTAAGTGGTCAGGACCGCCACCAACAACTCACCTAAAGTTTGGTTGTCTCTGTACTCGCAGGCAAACTTGGCCCGGCAAAAGCAGTTGATTTGACCGTTGATGCCGCTGGCACAGAACTCGTGATGCACACAATGTGTGTGATTGCAGAAGGTGTGATTGTGAGCTGCAACACGAAAAGGGACAATCAGAACTTTGTTTTCGTGTCTCTGTGGTGTGACTGACAGGAATAAAAGCTCTAACTCGCCCAAGTCATTCGGCCTCACCTGTTGACATGCATGTTTCCATGCAAGACCACATTACTCATCTTGTGTTCTTTGCAAGACTGCCAGGTGACAACGGGACATAAAATGTGTAAAATGGTGGCACTCACGGCAGTAAGCCTCCTCCCTCCAGCCCTCCGTGTGTTCCGTTGTTGAATGCGTGACCAGACTACAGGCTTGGTCGTAGGCCCACAGGAACTGGCACCGGAGTCCGTCCGTGTTGGGGTAGCGGCACAGCGTGTTGTTGCAGGCCTCGATGTACGGTTCTGGGTCGAGGTACTCGTGGCAGGAGCTGAAGCTGCCCATGCGCATCATCTCACATCTGCAGCGGGAAGGACATAACAATAGGTACACCTGCAGGGCTTTATGTCCAGCAATAAAAGACATCGCCTTTTTGCTCTACAGCATTCACACGCAACATCTTCATAAATAAGTGTCTCAGTTTGAGAGTTTTTTAGGAAGCTCAACAAGGCGGTCAACGTATTAGGGATGGGACATGTCGATAAATGCGGTCATTTAGGGCCACAACCACAAGGTTGTCTGATCATGACATCGTCGTCATGGATACAATCATACTTTGTTTCTGCTGAACTTCTATTCAGCCGTGAGTTGACATGTCCTTTTGAAATAGCTGTGGTCAGGTTGAACATTCAGAAGATCATAGCATCGCTTCGAATGCCGTCATCGTGACAGATAGACAGCAGTAATTCTAAAACAAACAAAACTGTTTAAGTTGATTTATAAGTGGTTGATTTAGATAGGCTAGTGTGGGGGGGGTGGGGGGGGTGAAATGTGTTTGTTATTCTTGTTTAGTGTGGGTTCACAGTGTGGCGCATATTTGTAACAGTGTTAAAGTTGCTTATACGGCCACCCTCAGTGTGACCTGTATGGCTGTTGACCAAGTATGCATGCATTCACTTGTGTGTGTGTGAAAAGCCGTAGATATTATGTGATTGAGCCGGCACGCAAAGGCAGTGCCTTTAAGGCACGCCCAAAATATTGTTGTCTGGGTGGAATTTGTGAGAAATTCAGGAGAATGGTTGCCCCGGGAGACTTTTGAGAGGGGCACTGAAATTCGGGAGTCTCCCGGGAAAATCGGGAGGGTTGGCAAGTATGACTGGGAGATGCAACAGCTCTGTACTTCTCCCTACGTCCATGTACCACTGCGTACAGCGGCGTTTTAAAAAGTCATAAATTTTACTTTTTGAAACCGATACTGATAATTTACGATATTACATTTTAAAGCATTTATCGGCCGATAATATCGGCAGTTCGATATTATAGGACATCTCTAGTTTTTGACCATTTATTGTGTTTTGTTTTTCTTTTTTAATGAATGCCAAAGCAGTATAGCAGTTTTGATTTGACTGCACTGTGGCAAGAGATAATCGAACACTTCATTTCCCCTTGAAATGATTAACTTATTTTTTACCTAAACTTTAGACATGATCTATAACAGGGGTTCTTAAGCTTTTTGACCCCGGGGTCCAAAATTTTCACTTCAGAGGGAACCGGGTCCCACTCAAATGTTAACACCGAATTAGTAATTTTTCTTTTGATTTTAATAGTACTCAATAATCATATCTAACCTACTTGAGGGGGAACAGGATAAACCTTATCAATTGATAGGAAGCCATGCGTCACAAAGATTATTATCAAGGCTCAGGTCAGGCTGATTACAAAAAATACAAAATAAATACTAGTTAAAATACAGCAAAGGAAGTGCTAAAATAAACACATTCTTACTAGAATAATAATAAATATTATTAGTATATTAATTTCTTAAATGAAAACACAGCTTCACTACTTTAGTCACAATTTTGTCACGGCCCGTGCGCATTCCAATGCACATTCATCTGTGCGCTCCGCTGAGAGCACCTCCAAGCGCAGCTGCACTCACTCAGCAATCAACACACCTGGCACTGATGAGAGGGACGCCTACTTAAACCACCGCGTACTGAGATCCAGTGCCAGAACGTAGCGACCTGTACATCGTACCGTAAGCTCGTCTCAAGCTCCCTTGTTGCCATTCATTCCTGATCTCTGTGTTTTCCCAGCGTTGATTGTCGTGTCCTTCCTCGTCCCGCAGTTCCTTGTGTGTGTTCCCCGAGTCGATCTGTGTGTCTCGCACTCCTGGATCTTCCCACTCTTCCTCGTGCTTCCTGGTTGTCGACCCCTCGCCTACCCCTGGACTACGACGCCTCGCTCCTGCCTCTCGACCACTCTTCAATCAATCAATCAATGTTTATTTATATAGCCCTAAATCACAAGTGTCTCAAAGGGCTGCACAAGCCACAACGACATCCTCGGTACAGAGCCCACATAAGGGCTCTGCCCCCGGACTACCCTGCATGCCTTGCCCTTGTCTGACAGCACCGCTCCTCTCAACACGCACCTCCAACATTTACGGTAACACTCTCCAGTTAAATACTACACATAGTCTGACACTCATGCTCTTTTGGTTAACTACATATCATATATTTATATCTTTAATAAATACGCCCATGGCTAAACGCTCTCCCAGCCTCAGTGCCGTCTTCTTCTCCCCAGTACCATTACCATTTTTTGCGCATTAAAAAACGTCTATGACTTTAGCTCCATATTTCTTCTGTTTGTTAATTAATGTCACTACTGCCACAAGTGGTGGACAAGTGTATTACAACTGAGTACCGCCGCGGTCCAAAGAGATATTTTTTAGTTGGCTCCTTAGGGGGTGCTCACGGCCCACCATGGTTAAGAAACTCTGGTTTAGAATACAAACACCTGATTATTGAACATATTGGATTGAACTGAATTGTAGTTGTAGTCTTTCGTACATATGTGATAATAGTAAATACCGTATTTTTCGGATTATAAATCGCTCCGGAGTATAAGTGGCACCGGCCGAAAATGCATAATAAAGAAGGAAAAAAACATATATACAGTATAAGTCGCATTTTTGGGGTAATTTATTTGATAAAATCCAACAGTAGACATTTGAAAGGCAATTTAAAATAAATAAATAAAGAATAGTGAACAACAGGCTGAATAAGTGTACGTTATATGAGGCATAAATAACCAACTGAGAACGTGCCCGGTATGTTAACGTAACATATTATGGTAAGAGTCATTCAAATAACTATAACATATAGAACATGCTATACGTTTACCAAACAATCTGTCACTCCTAATCGCTAAACCCCATGAAATCTTCTTCCTCGGTGTCACTTCTAAACAACTCTGCCAACTCCAAAGGTAGACAATGTGCCGCTTCGTCTTCTATCGGTACGTCGTTTACGTCAGAGTCATCGTCAGTTGCAGTTCCAATTATTCCAGCCTTTCTGAATCCGGACAGGATGGTTTTAGTTGTCACTGAAGCCCATGCTTTGTTGATCCATCCTCAGTTTTTATAAGTTACCGCCAATGTTGAAATGATCAATTTTCATAGGTACGGAAGTAGTAGCAGGTAGCATCTTTTTTTTCACAATGCACTTCTGCCATGACCCGCCCCGCCAAATTTTTATTGGTTGACGTGTGTGTGTGACGATTGCTGATATACGCCTAGTATCTTACGTGAATGAGATAAATAATATTATTTTATATTTTACGGTAGTGTGTTAGTAATTTCACACAAGTCACTCCAGAGTATAAATCTCACCCTTCGTCCAAACGATGAAAAAAAACTGCGACTTATAATCCGAAAAATACGGTACTAACTTGTAAAATGATTATTAATACGGTACATTATTTCTTAGCACCTAATTAGGAATGTACTTGAAATAAATGTTTTGGGTGTTTTCTCACACTCGGGCTCCCATAGTTAAAGGAATTTCCGCAGAGTAGTAATCATTCATTATAAATGGAATATTTTCATAGCTAGATGATAAAAAAGCAATTTCCTACTCACTGGTCGTTCACTAGGGTGCAGTTGATTGACTCGTCGGCTGGCTCGCTGTACTGCATCTCACAGCTAGGGGGCGACAAAGAGCACATGGGTGATTCCGAGGATCTAGTTGAGCGGCGAGGAGGTCTCACCTGGCGGGGCTGTGAGAACTGTCCTTCTTCTCAGTTAAAGGCACAGTGGCGTTCGTGCACAAGCCATCCAGGTTGTACACCCTGTAAGCTCCTGCACAGGTGGACATCGTCAGAAAGTCAGCGAGACAAACAGGAAGATGTCAACAATACCACTGGAACCACCCAACGAAAACGCCTCCAACACTTGGCAGTTCAAACCTACAACTTGTGAGAACTATATAGGGTGCCGAATGTAAGTTCAGTCACACTTTTCTAGCAGACATTTCTCAGATTGAACTTACTTGTCTTACTTTTTTACTAATTTTCATCACATTTAAGTTCAATTAAATGTTGACTCTAAATAATATATAAATGTAAAATCTAAATATTTATTCTAAATGGTATATCTAAACATAAACATATCTTAAATATAAACATAAATGTTAAATCTAAATACACATCTAAATCTTAACCAAATCTAAATGTTATATCTAAACCTAAATCTTAAATATAAATATACATCTTAAATCTAAATCTGAATGTTAAATGTAAATCTGTTGAATTCAAATCTAAATATGAAATCTAAATCTTAAATCTGAATGTGAGCGCTAAATGTTTAATTTAAACACATACATTTAGCGCTCACATTTAAATTTTAGATTTAGATTTAACATTTAGATTTAACATTTAGGTTTAGATGTATCATTTAGGTTTAGGTTTAGATTTAGATTTAAATTTAACAGTGTTGGCCCTGCGATGAGGTCGCGACTTGTCCAGGGCTTACCCCGCCTTCCGCCCGAATGCAGCTGAGATAGGCTCCAGCACCCCCGCCATCCCACAAGGGACAAGCAGGAGAAAATGGATTGAGTTAGTTTTAGATTTAATATTTATATTTAACATTTAGTTATAGTTTTAAAATTGAGCTCTCACATTTAGATTAAAGATGTAGATTTAAATTTAGTATTTAGATTTAGATATAACATTTAAATATAATATTTAGAATCAACATTTAATTTAAACTTAAGTATGATGAAAATAAGCTAAATGTGAGAAAAGTGAGTTAAATCTGAGAAATATATCTGCTAGAAAAGTGTGACTGAAGTTTGACATTCGACACACCAGACAGATGTGTCAGCCTCAAAACACTGCAAGTGAGCTTTGTGATGTTTATTCTTAAAGAAGTGTCAGAAGTACACAACTACTTGTTTCTATGCTTTGAACCCTGCCGCTTTAAGGATTTTCCTTCGCTGACGGAAATAGTTTCCATGAAACACTTGCAAAAACATTTCAATGGTGTGTTATTGTTTGTACTATGGCGCCATCATTTGGACGAGTTTTCTCACTGCAGGTGCGGCTGGGTAAATGTGAATAAGTGCTGTTTAAAGATGTGAACCTGAAGTATAAGTGCCGTTCTGTCTTCTAATTGTCCATAGCGTTCCTACTCGTATTCTTCATTTATCACTCCAAGCAACGTGTGTAAGTTTTACAATATAACTAAAACAATTCTTACTTACTAAACCGTCCCATGTGTGATGTCTGTAGGGGTGTTTTCATGCATATTTGTACATGCTATCATAATGTAATCATGCTAGCGTCGTTAGCATTCGTTAATATGCTAACACATTTAAGAGTGTCTGTGTTAGTAATATTAACTTACAATGGTACTCTGGCAGCTCAGTCGTCACAATTTAAAAGGCACCTAAGATGAAGTTGGTCTTTTCTGACTTTTAAATGTAACAAAATTGGATACTCATGTTAAACCATGTCAAAGCGTAAAATCATGAGCTTCATGCATTTTGGCACGCAGTTTTGGATGCCTCTGTTCGCCAGAGTGGGAGTAGCTTGTCCGCCTCTGCTTTGGGCCATGAGAAAACAGTAATAAAGGTAGGATAAAATTATATTTTCATAAAGTTATGGCATGTTCACAAACAACACAGACGTGCAGACATGCACTCACTCAAACGCTGGTCTGAATCGATCGGCGTGTGTGCGGGTCTAGCTATTGATGTTCCCGGGTTAATCTATGTTTTGTTTCATGAAGTTTATTCTCAATTGCCGTGACGACTTGAAGATTTTCAAAAGATGAATTATGTTGGGGGATTTTATTCGTAATCTGGGATTGCCTCGAGAATCGAACATCTTGCAGACACACTCAAAAAAGTGGTTTATAAATGAGCCTGAGGAGCAACATTTACACCAATACATATCTAGACCAGTGATTCTCAAACTAGTGGTACGCCAAAGAAACACTTGATTGAAATAGTGTTTTATTTTCCCTATATTCAAACAGTGTTACTGTTCAAACAACAGGGACCAAAAATCTCAAACATACTGGTTGATTAAAGCCTTTGATTTTAATGACTACTTAGGCCTACTATGCCGCTGTAATTCAATGTTGGCCATTATGGCAGTACTTGGAGCGCCACGTTTTTTTCTGAGGTGGTACTTGGTGAAAAAAGTTTTGAGAACCACTAATCTAGACCAGGGATTCCCAAAGAAGACTGTAACTATGTATTGTAAATGGGGTGGCCAAAAATATGAAATATTCTTGTTAAACAAAACCTCTGCCTAGTTTTTAATGAACACTTGCTACTGTATTTTAATGTTTTTTTCTGAGGTGGTACTTGGTGAAAAAAGCTTGAGAGCAACTGATCTAGACCACAAAGAAGGGTTTTAAATGTAGATTTAAATCACCATGTCCCTTTTTAACTGTATAAACAACAGTACCGTTGTATTTTAATTACAGTAATGCACTGTAAATTCTGGCGACTTAGACACCATTTTTTTGTCAAATCTACAGCTTTTTTGTCAAATTTACAGATTTTTTATTACATTTGCTTCGAAATGACGTGCTTAAGCGAGAAGTCGAGTAGCGTCTCAGCATTGTTTGTGGTTTGCTTTAGAGCTTCCACTTCATTGAGAAGGACTGTTGTACAAAGGTGGGTTAGGTGGCAGCTAAACGAGGAGATCCAGGAGGAGTAGAACCAACCTGCAGTGGTCAGGGCCCCAGGCGTGTAGATCTGAGCCGTGTATCCGTCGAAGGACACGCGGGTGTGGTTGCTGGTCACGTTCACGTAGGCCGACACTCCACCTTCGTCCTTGGACAACGCCACACCGTACACCGTGGCGTTATTCGTCACGTTCATCTCTACACCGTTGACCTGCGTCATGGCAGTAGTCACACGGAAATACGGAGGGTCAGTATGTAAAAAATGTAATCAATAACTGACTTATGTGTCATTGGAATTAAATACATACACATGCTATTAAATGTGTCATGAAGTAAAAGTATATTACATTTTAAAATGATTTTTTAAATCATGATTTAATAAATAAAATAAATGTGATTATTTCATGATTTATTAATATGTTTTATCTGCCAAAGTCAGTGGGAGGTGTACTGGTCCATGTCTTGGTATGAAAGTGTGGAAGTAAGTCCGACAACTTTAATTAATTCCTCTACATGTGAATAAATTTCCTCCTTTGTTCAGGTTACGGATTTTTTTAAACTGCTACAAGCTCTGGGTCAGCAGGTCTTGGTTCTACACACTCAACAGTACGGGTGTCAAACGAAAATTGATTTTCGGAAAAATCGCGATTCTTATATGAAATTATTCTTAATCAAATCAAAAAAGTCAAAAATCAATAAAAAAAAATAAAATACTTTTTTCTTTTTTTTTAATCTGTCCTGTCCAGCCACTCAGACAAATCATATTGTTGATGTAGATGATCTATATCTGCCTTATTTGTATTTGACTTTATTAAATGTTT